>NC_083319.1:33071156-33400950 GCF_963455315.2 Globicephala melas
GTACCTGGGTTAAAGGCCCAGGACTTTTTTTTTTTGGTCTTTTTTGTTCTGCTTTTGTTTGCCCTTGTCTGTCTAGGTCTGATTGTCTTAATTGTTAGGAATTGGCTATTGGGGATTGAGCTTCTTGGTGCCCAAGAAGCACCAAGCAGAGAGAACCTGTAGAGAGGTTTCGTTGATGCAACTGGAAGCAAAGCCCCTTCAAAATGGGCAATGTTGATTCGGTTCCCTCTTGCAGCCCTCTAGCCTGCATTCTCCAAAAGTAGATGACTTTCAGTTACGAATCCATAGAAGAGAAAGAAAAAGATGGTATTTTTTGTAACACTGTATAGCCACACTATCCTTTAGACTCCAGAGCAAAATGGCCTGAAAATAGATCCTTAAATTACAATAAAATCTTGCAACTAGATTTATTTTGTAAATGGGAAGGAAAATGCTATGAAATACCTTTTGTACAGTCTTTTATGTTATTGTGTCATAAAATGTAAGATTATGGCCCAACAGGAAGGGAAGGCAAAGAAACTTGTTTCACTTGATTGTAAAGCAAAGGAGGAGGACTTGCTGTGAATTCAAACACTTCGACTGTTCCTTTCCCATCCCCCACGCTGGTGCTGCTGCTGCTTCAGGCTCATCCCACCCCACTCCTGCCCCCGCTGGTCTCTGAGGATAGAGAAACAGGAAATAGGAGCGGTCTTCCCCTCTCATACCTGCCAGGGTACTCGATTTGGCCAGGGAGCTACCCAAACTCAGATGGGGCAAAATCCGTTAAGGCAAGTCCCCACTGGAGGTGTGATTGCTGAAATGGAGCAGCCGATGGGATTGACCTGGGTCCATTCTCCTTTTTCAATTTCAGATTTATTTAATTGCAAGAAAAATATGCCAACTTATAGAGATGACCCAAAAAGAATGGAAAACTTTCTTTCATCAATTTCTTGCAACCCACAACCCGACCTGGGCCGGTGTTCAAAATTTATTAACCACCCTCCTCATTTCAGGAGCATGTAGAATGGTGCTGGGTAGAGCTGGGGAGGAGGCAGGTGAGCTTCATTCAGAAACCCCTGGCGGCCCGATACAGGCTGCTGCCAGCACAGCTGAACCAGCAATGCATCCTAACTGGGGTGTGATGCTGGGGATAGGCCCAAACTTGGACATTATTGAGACCGCATTCTTGCAGGATTGTGAAGAGGGGGCCGAAACAAAGAAGCCTTAATAAAACACAGAAGGGAATACAGAAACGGAATGAGGAGCCTTCAGAATTTCTAGAGAGGATCTTTAAAGCCTATGGGCATATACAGATACAGTCCCTAAGGCCCCAGAGAATTTAAAATTAAAGATGGTTACTATGACTTTTATTGGTCAGAGCATCCCTAACAGAGGAAAGTGCAAAAGGTGGAAGGGGCTTTAGGAATGCTTGTCTCAACTTTTGAAATTGCCTCCAAAATTTTTAACAGCAGAGACCAGGATCTTTTCTACACATCCTCTCCAACATTTGTTATTTGTAGACTTTTTCATGATGGCCATTCTGACAAATGCGAGGTGATACCTCATTATGGTTTTAATTTGCATTTCTCTAATTAGTAATGTTGGGCATATTTTCATGTGCTTGTTAACTATCTGCATGTCTTTGGAAAAATGTCTGTTCAAGTCTTCTGCCCATGTTTTGATTGGATTGTTTTTTGATATTGAGCCGTATGAGCTACTTGTATATTTTGGAAATTAACCCCTTGTCAGTTGCATCATTTGCAAGTATTTACTCCCATTCCATAGGTTGCCTTTTCACTTAGATGGTTTCCTTTGCTGTGCAAAAACTTTAATCTAGTCCTGTTTGTTTGGTTTTGCTTTTATTTCTTTTGCCTCAGACTGATCCAAGAAAATATTGCTATGGTTTATGTCAAAGAGTGTTCTGCCTATGTTCTCTTCTAGGATTTTTATGCTTTCAATTCTTACATTTAGGCCTTTAAACCATTTTGAGTTTTGTTTTTTTTTTTTGAGTTTATTTTTGTATGTTGTGTGAGGGAGTGTTCTAATTTCATTGTTTTACATGTAGCTGTCCAGTTTTCCCAGCACCACTGCTTGAAGAGTGTCTTTTCTCCATTGTATATTCTTACTTCCTTTGTCTTAGATTGATTGACCATAGGTGTGCAGTATTTCTGGGCTCTCTTTTCTGTTCCATCAATCTATATGCCTGTTTTTATGCTAACACCATGCCACTTTGATTACTGTAGCTTTGTAGTATAGTCTGAAGTCTGGGAGGTTATGCATCCAGCTTTATTCTTTGTTTCTGAGGATTGCTTTGGAAATTTGGGGTCTTTCGTGGTTCCATATGAATTTTAGGATTATTCTAGTTCTGTGAAAAATGTCCTGGGTATTTTGATAGGGATTACATTAAATCTGTATATTGCTTTGTGTAGTGTGGCCATTTTAATATTCTTCCAATCCAAGAGCACAGGATATCTTTCCATTTCTTTGAATCATCTTCAATTTCCTTTATCAGTGTTTTATTGTTTTCAGAGTATGGGTCTTTCACCTCCTTGGTTAAGTTTATTCCTAGGTTGTTTTTAAGCAATTTTTTAAACGGGATTGTTTTACGTTCTCTTATTTTATTATTATTGTATAGAAATTCAACAGATTTCTGTATATTAATTCTGTATCCTGCAACCTTGCTGAATTCATTTATTCTAATAGTTTTTGGGTTGGAAACTTTAAGATTCCCTATATAAAGTATTATGTCATCTGCAAATAGTGGCAGTTTTACCTCTTTCTTCCTGTTTGGGTGTGTTTTATTTTTTTCTCATCTGATTGCTGTGGCTAGGACTTCCAATACGATGTTAAATAGAAATCATGAGAGCGGGCATCCTTGTCTTGTTCCTGAATTTAGTGGGAAGGCTTTTAGCTTTTCACCATTGAGTATTATGTTGATGTGGGTTTGTTGTAAACGGCCTTTATTATGTTGATCCCTCTATACCAACTTTGAGAGTTTTTATCATGAATGGATATTGAATTTTGTCAAATGCTTTCTCTGCATCTATTGAGATGATCATATGACTTTTATCCTTTTGTTTATGTGGTGTGTCACATAGTTTTTGTTTGCTATTCTTGTGTGTGTCTGATTGTTGTTTTTTTTTAAACATCTTTATTGGAGTATAATTGGTTTACAATGGTGTGTTAGTTTCTGCTTTACAACAAAGTGAATCAGTTATACATATGCATATATCCCCATATCTCTTCCCTCTTGTGTCTCCCTCCCTCCCACCCTCCCTATCCCACCCCTCTAGGTGGTCACAAAGCACCGAACTGATCTCCCTGTGCTATGCGGCTGCTTCCCACTAGCTATCTATTTTACATTTGGTAGTGTATATATGTCCATGCCGCTCTCTCACTTTGTCCCAGCTAACCCTTCCCCCTCCCCATATCCTCCAGTCCATTCTCTAGTAGGTCTGCGTCTTTATTCCCATCTTGCCATCTAGGTTCTTCATGACCTTTTTTTTTTTTTTTTAAGATTCCATGTATATGTGTTAGCATACGGTATTTGTTTTTCTTTTTCTAACTTACTTCACTCTGTATGACAGACTCTAGGTCCATCCACCTCACTACAAATAACTCAATTTCGTTTCTTTTAATGGCTGAATAATATTCCATTGTATATATGTGCCACATCTTCTTTATCCATTCATCTGATGATGGACACTTAGGTTGCTTCCATGTCCTGGCTACTGTAAATAGAGCTGCCATGAACATTGTGGTACATGACTCTTCCTGAAGTATGGTTTTCTCAGGGTATATGGCCAGTAGTGGGATTGCTGAGCCATACTGTAGTTCTATATTTAGTTTTTTAGGGAACCTCCATACTGTTCTCCATAGTGGCTGTATCAATTTACATTCCCACCAACAGTGCAAGAGGGTTCCCTTTTCTCCACACCCTCTCCAGCATTTATTGTTTGTAGATTTTTTGATGATGGTCATTCTGACTTGTGTGAGATGATATCTCATTGTAGTTGTGATGTGCATTTCTCTAATGATTAGTGATGTTGAGCATCCTTTCACTTGTTTGTTGGCAATCTGTATATCTTCTTCAGAGAAATGTCTACTTAGGTCTTCTGCCCATTATTGGATTGGGTGGTTTTTTTGTTTGTTTTTTTTTTTTGGTGGCATGCGGGCCTCTCACTGCTGTGGCCTCTCACGTTGTGGAGCACAGGCTCCAGACACGCAGGCTCAGTGGCCATGGCTCACAGGCCTAGCCACTCCGCGGCATGTGGGATCCTCCCAGACAGGGGCACGAACCTGTGTCCCCTGCATCGGCAGGCGGACTGTCAACCACTGCGCCACCAGGGAAGCCTGGGTTGTTTGTATTTTTGATATTGAGATTCATGAGCTGCTTGTAA
Organism: Globicephala melas; assembly: GCF_963455315.2. Classification (NCBI taxonomy): domain Eukaryota; kingdom Metazoa; phylum Chordata; class Mammalia; order Artiodactyla; family Delphinidae; genus Globicephala; species Globicephala melas. The sequence continues at coordinate 33,075,536 of NC_083319.1, forward strand.
ATTTTGGAGATTAATCCTTTGTCAGTTGCTTTATTTCCAAATATTTTCTCCCATTCTGAGGGTTGTCTTTTGGTCTTGTTTATGGTTTCTTTGCTGTACAAAAGCTTTGAAGTTTCATTAGGTCCCTACTTGTTTATTTTTGTTTTTATTTCCATTTTGCTAGGAGGTGGGTCAAAAAGGATCTTGCTGTGATTTATGTCATAGAGTGTTCTGCCTGTGTTTTCCTCTAAGAGTTTGATAGTGTCTGGCCTTACATTTAGGTCTTTAATCCATTTGGAGCTTATTTTTGTGTATGGTGTTAGGAAGTGATCTAATCTCACACTTTACCATGTACCTGTCCAGTTTTCCCAGCACCACTTATTGAAGAGGCTGTCTTTTCTCCACTGTACATTCCTGCCTCCTTTATCAAAGATAGGGTGACCATATGTGCGTGGGTTTATCTCTGGGCTTTCTATCCTGTTCCATTGATCTATATTTCTGTTTTTGTGCCAGTACCATACTGTCTTGATTACTGTAGCTTTGTAGTATAGTCTGAAGTCAGGGAGCCTGATTCCTCCAGCTCTGTTTTTCATTCTCAAGATTGCTTTGCCTATTCGGGGTCTTTTGTGTTTCCATACAAATTGTGAAATTTTTTGTTCTAGTTCTGTGAAAAATGCCAGTGGTAGTTTGACAGGGATTGCATTGTATCTGTAGATCGCTTTGGGTAGTAGAGTCATTGTCACAATGTTGATTCTTCCAATCCAAGAACATGGTATATCTCTCCATCTATTTGTATCATCTTTAATTTCTTTCATCAGTGTCTTATCATTTTCTGCATACAGGTCTTTTGTCTCCTTAGGTAGGTTTATTCCTAGATATTTTATTCTTTTTGTTGCAGTGGTAAATGGGAGTGTTTTCTTGATTTCACTTTCAGAGTTTTCATCATTAGTGTATAGGAATGCATGAGATTTCTGTGCATTAATTTTGTATCCTCCTACTTTACCCAATTCATTGATTAGCTCTAGTAGTTTTCAGGTAGCATCTTTAGGATTCTCTATGTATAGGATCATGTCATCTGCAAACAGTGACAGCTTTACTTCTTCTTTTCCGATTTGGATTCCTTTTATTTCCTTTTCTTCTCTGATTGCTGTGGCTAAAACTTCCAAAGCTATGCTGAATAATAGTGGTGAGAGTGGGCAACTTTGTCTTGTTCCTGATCTTAGTGGAAATGGTTTCAGTTTTTCACCATTGAGGACGATGTTGGCTGTGGGTTTGTCATATATGGCCTTTATTATGTTGAGGTAAGTTCCCTCTATGCCTACTTTCTGGAGGGTTTTTATCATAAATGGGTGTTGTCAAAACTTTTTGTCAAAAGTTTTCTGTGCATCTATTGAGATGACCATATGGTTTTTCTCCTTCAATTTGTTAATATGGTGTATCACATTGACTGATTTGCGTATATTGAAGAATCCTTGCATTCCTGGGATAAACCCCACTTGTCATGGTGTATGATCCTTTTAATGTGCTGTTGGATTCCGTTTGCTAGTATTTTGTTGAGGATTTTTGTATCTATGTTCATCAGTGATATTGGCCTGTAGTTTTCTTTCTTTGTGACATCCTTGTCTGGTTTTGGTATCAGGGTGATGGTGGCCTCCTAAGATGAGTTTGGGAGTATTCCTCCCTCTGCTATATTTTGGAACAGTTTGAGAAGGATAGGTGTTAGCTCTTCTCTAAATGTTTGATAGAATTCGCCTTGGAGGCCATCTGGTCCTGGGCTTTTGTTTGTTGGAAAATTTTTAATCACAGTTTCAATTTCAGTGCTTGTGATTGGTCTGTTCATATTTTCTAGTTCTTCCTGATTCAGTCTTGACAGGTTGTGCATTTCTAAGACTTTGTCCATTTCTTCCAGGTTGTCCATTTTATTGGCATACAGTTGCTTGTAGTAATCTCTCATGATCTTTTGTATTTCTGCAGTGTCAGTTGTTACTTCTCCTTTTTCATTTCTAATTCTATTGATTTGAGTCTTCTCCCTTTTTTTTCTTGATGAGTCTGGCTAATGGTTTATCAATTTTGTTTATCTTCTCAAAGAATGAGCCTTTAGTTTTATTGATCTTCGCTATCGTTTCTTTCATTTCTTTTTCATTTATTTCTGATCTGATCTTTATGATTTCTTTCCTTCTGCTAACTTTGGGGTTTTTTTGTTCTTCTTTCTCTAATTGCTTTAGGTGCAAGGTTAGGTTGTTTATTCGAGATGTTTCCTGTTTCTTAAGGTAGGATTGTATTGCTATAAACTTCCCTCTTAGAACTGCTTTTGCGGCATCCCATAGGTTTTGGGTCGTCTTGTCTCCATTGTCATTTATTTCTAGGTATTTTTTAATTTTCTCTTTGATTTCTTCAGTAATCACTTCGTTATTAAGTAGTGTATTGTTTAGCCTCCACGTGTTTGTATTTTTTACAGATCTTTTCCTGTAATTGATATCTAGTCTCATAGCGTTGTGGTCGGAAAAGATACTTGATACAATTTCAATTTTCTTAAATTTACCAAGGCTTGATTTGTGACCCAAGATATGATCTATCCTGGAGAATGTTCCATGAGAACTTGAGAAAAATGTGTATTCTGTTGCTTTTGGATGGAATGTCCTATAAATATCAATTAACTCCATCTCGTTTAATGTATCATTTAAAGCTTGTGTTTCCTTATTTACTTTCATTTTGTATGATCTGTCCATTGGTGAAAGTGGGGTGTTAAAGTCCCCTACTATGAATGTGTTACTGTCGATTTCCCCTTTTATGGCTGTCAGTGTTTGCCTTATGTATTGAGGTGCTCCTATGTTGGGTGCATAAATATGTACAATTGTTATGTATTCTTCTTGGATCCATCCCTTGATCATTATGTAGGGTCCTTCTTTGTCTCTTCTAATAGTCTTTATTTTAAAGTCTATTTTGTCTGATATGAGAATTGCTACTCCAGCTTTCTTTTGGTTTCCATTTGCATGCAATATCTTTTTCCATCCCCTCACTTTCATCTGTATGTGTCTCTAGGTCTGATGTGGGTCTCTTGTAGACAGCATATATATGGATCTTGTTTTTGTATCCATTCAGCCAATCTGTATCTTTTGGTGGGAGCATTTAATCCATTTACATTTAAGGTAATTATCGACATGTATGTTCCCATTCCCATTTTCTTAATTGTTTTGGGTTCATTATTGTAGGTCTTTTCCTTCTCTTGTGTTTCTTGCCTAGAGAAGATCCTTTAGCATTTGTTGTAAAGCTGGTTTGGTGGTGCTGAACTCTCTCAGCTTTTGCTTGTTTGTAAAGGTTTTAATTTCTCCATCAAACCTGAATGAGATCCTTGCTGGGTAGAGTAATTTTGGTTGCAGGTTTTTCTCCTTCAACACTTTAAATATGTCCTGCCAGTCCTTTCTGGCTTGCAGAGTTTCTGCTGAAAGATCAGCTGTTCACCTTATGGGGATTCCCTTGTGTGTTATTTGTTGTTTTTCCCTTGCTGCTTTTAATATGTTTTCTTTGTATTTAATTGAAAGTTTGATTAATATGTGTCTTGGCATATTTCTCCTTGGATTTATCCTGTATGGGACTCTCTGTGCTTCCTGGACTTGATTAATTATTTCCTTTCCCATATTAGGGACGTTTTCAACTATAATCTCTTCAAATATTTTCTCAGTCCCCTTCTTTTTCTCTTCTTCTTCTGGAACCCCTATAATTTGATTGTTGGTGTGTTTAATGTTGTCCCAGAGGTCTCTGAGACTGTCCTCAATTCTTTTCATTCTTTTTTCTTTATTCTGCTCTGCAGTAATTTCCACTATTTTATCTTCCAGGTCACTTATCCGTTCTTCTGCCTCAGTCATTCTGCTATTGATCCCATCTAGAGTATTTTTAATTTCATTTATTGTGTTGTTCATCATTGCTTGTTTCATCTTTATTTCTTCTAGGTCCTTGTTAAATGTTTCTTGCATTTTCTCTATTCTATTTCCAAGATTTTGGATCATCTTTACTAACATTATTCTGAACACTTTTTCAGGTAGACTGCCTATTTCCTCTTCATTTGTTAGGTCTGGTGGGTTTTTATCTTGCTCCTTCATCTGCTGTGTGTTTTTCTGTCTTCTCATTTTGCTTATCTTACTTTGTTCGGGGTTTCCTTTTTGCAGGCTGCAGGTTCGTAGTTCCCGTTGTTTTTGGTGTCTGTCCCCAGTGGCTAAAATTTGTTCAGTGGGTTGTGTAGGCTTCGTGGTGGAGGGGACTAGTTCCTGTGTTCTGGTGGATGAGGCTGGATCTTGTCTTTCTGGTGGGCAGGTCCACGTCTGGTGGTGTGTTTTGGGGTGTCTGTGGACTTATTATGATTTTAGGCAGCCTCTCTGCTAATGGGTGTGGTTGTGTTCCTGTCCTGCTAGTTGTTTGGCATAGGGTGTCCAGCACTGTAGCTTGCTGGTCGTTGAGTGAAGCTGGGTGTTGGTGCTGAGATGGAGTTCTCTGGGAGACTTTCGCCATTTGATATTAAGTGGAACTGGGAGGTCTCTTGTGGACCAGTGTCCTCAAGTTGGCTCTCCCACCTCAGAGGCACAGCACTGACTCCTGGCTGCAGTACCAAGAGCACTTCATCCACACGGCTCAGAATAAAAGGGAGAAAAAGTAGAAAGAAAGAAAGGATAAAAGAAAATAAAATAAAGTAAGGTAATATAAAATAAAGTTAGTAAAATAAAAAAATAATTAAGAAAAAAAAATTTTTTTAAGTACAAAAAAAAGGACGAATAGAGCCCTAGGACAGATGGTGAAAGCAAAGCTATACAGACAAAATCTCACACAGAAGCATACACATACACACTCACAAGAAGAGGGAAAGGGGAAAAATAATAAATCTTGCTCTGAAAGTCCACCTCCTCAATTTGGGATGGTTCGTTGTCTATTCCGGTATTCCAGTGATGCAGGGTACATCAAGTTGATTGTGGAGATTTAATCCACTGCTCCTGAGGCTGCTGGGAGAGATTTCCCTTTCTCTTCTTTGTTCGCACAGTTCCCGGGGTTCAGCTTTGGATTTGGCCCCTCCTCTGCGTGTAGGTCGCCGGAGGGCGTCTGTTCTTCGCTCAGACAGGACAGGGTTAAAGGAGCCGCTGATTCGGGGGCTCTGGGTCACTCAGACCGGGGGGAGGGAGGGGCATGGCGTGCGGGGCGGGCCTGCAGCGGCAGAGGCCGGCGTGACGTTGCACCAGCCTGAGGCGCGCCGTGCGTTCCCCGGGAAAGTTGTCCCTGGATCCCGGGACCCTGGCAGTGGCGGGCTGCACAGACTCCCCAGAAGGGAGGTGTGGAGAGTGACCTGTGCTCGCACACAGGCTTCTTGGTGGCGGCAGCAGCAGCCTTAGCGTCTCATGCCCGTCTCTGGGGTCCGCGCTGTTAGCCGCGGCTTGCACCCATCTCTGGAGCTCCTTTAAGCAGTGCTCTTAATCCCCTCTCCTCTTGCACCAGGAATCAAAGAGGTAAGAAAAAGTCTCTTGCCTCTTCGGCAGGTCCAGACTTTTTCCCGGACTCCCTCCTGGCTAGCCGTGGTGCACTAACCCCTTCAGGCTGTGTTCACGCCGCCAGTCCTCTCCCTGCGCTCAGACCAAAGCCCAAGCCTCAGCTCCCAGCCCCACCCGCCCTGGCGAGTGAGCAGAGAAGCCTCTCAGGCTGGTGAGTGCTGGTCGGCACTGATCCTCTGTGTGGGAATCTCTCCGCTTTGCCCTCTGCACCCCTGTTGCTGCGCTCTCCTCCGCGGCTCCGAAGCTCCCCTGCTCCGCCACCCACAGTCTCCGCCGGGGAAGGGGCTTCTAGTGTGTGGAAACGTTTCCTCCTTCACGGCTCCCTCCCACTGGTGCAGGTCCCTTCCCTATTCTTTTGTCTCTGTTTATTCTTTTTTCTTTTGCCCTACCCAGGTAGGTGGGGGGAGTTTCTTGCCTTTTGGGAGGTCTGAGGTCTTCTGCCAGCGTTCAGTAGGTGTTCTATAGGAGTTGTTCCACGTGTAGATGTATTTCTGATGTATTTGTAGGGAGGAAGGTGATCTCTGCGTCTTACTCTTCCACCATCTTACCCCTCCCTCCAGTGTCTTATAATTTTCTGCATACAGGTCTTTTGTCTCCTTAGGTAGGTTTATTCCTAGATATTTTATTCTTTTTGTTGCAGTAGTAAATGGGAGTGTTTTCTTAATTTCATTTTCAGATTTTTCATCATTAGTGTATAGGAATGCAAGAGATTTCTGTGCATTAATTTTGTATCCTGCTACTTTACCAAATTCATTGATTAGCTCTAGTAGTTTTATGGTAGTGTCTTTAGGATTCTCTGTGTAGAGTATCATGTCATCTGCAAACAGTGATGGCTTTACTTCTTCTTTTCCAATTTGGATTCCTTTTATTTCTTCTTCTTCTCTGGTTGGTGTGGCTAAAACTTCCAAAACTGTGCTGAATAATAGTGGTGAGAGTGGGCAACCTTGTCTTGTTCCTGATCTTAGTGGAAATGTTTTCAGTTTTTCACCAGTAAGGATGATGTTGGTTGTGGGTTTGTAATGTATGGCCTTTATCATGTTGAGGTAAGTTCGCTCTATGCTTACTTTCTGGAGGGTTGTTTCATAAATGGGTGTTGAATTTTGTCAGAAGCTTTCTCTGCATCTGTTGAGATGATTATATGGTTTTTCTCGTTCAGTTTGTTAATATGGTCTATCACATTAATTGATTAGCATATATTGAAGAGTCCTTGCAATCCTGGAATAAACTGCACTTGATCATGGTGTATGATCCTTTTAATGTGCTGTTGGATTCTGTTTGCTAGTATTTTGTTGAGGATTTTTGCATCTATGTTCATCAGTGATATTGGCCTGCAGTTTTCTTTCTTTGTGACATCCTTGTCTGGTTTTGGTATCAAGGTGATGGTGGCCTCGTAGAAGGAGTTTGGGAGTGTTCCTCCCTCTGCTATATTTTGGAAGAGTTTGAGAAGGATAGGTGTTAGGTCTTCTCTAAATGTTTGAAAGAATGCACCTGTGAAGCCATCTGGTCCTGGGCCTTTGTTTGTTGGAAGATTTTTAATCACAGTTTTAATTTCAGTGCTTGTGATTGGTCTGTTCACATTTTCTATTTCTTCCTTGTTCAGTTTCGGCAGGTTGTGCACTTCTAAGACTTTGTCCATTTCTTCCAGGTTGTCCATTTTATTGGCATAGAGTTGCTTGTAGTAATCTCTCATGATCTTTTGTATTTCTGCAGTGTCAGTTGTTACTTCTCCTTTTTCATTTCTATTTCTATCGATTTGAGTTCTCCCTTTTTTTCTTGATGAATCTGGCTAATGGTTTATCAATTTTGTTTGTCTTGTCAAAGAACCTACTTTTAGTTTTATTGATCTTTGCTATCGTTTCCTTCATTTCTTTTTCATTTATTTCTGATCTGATCTTTATGATTTCTTTCCTTCTGCTAACTTTGGGGGTTTTTTTGTTTTTCTTCCTCTCATTGCTTTAGATGTAATGTTAGGTTGTCTATTTGAGATGTTTCTTGTTTCTTGAGGTAGAGTTGTGTTGCTCTAAACTTCCCTCTTAGAACTGCTTTTTGCTGCATCCCATAGGTATTGGGTCATCCTGTTTTCATTGTCATTTGTTTCTAGGTATTTTTTGATTTCCTCTTTGATTTCTTCAGTGATCTCTTGGTTATTTAGTAGTGTATTGTTTAGCCTCCATGTGTTTGTATTTTTTACAGATTTTTTCCTGTAATTGATATCTAGTCTCATAGTGTTGTGGTCGGAACAGATACTTGATACGGTTTCAATTTTCTTAAATTTACCAAGGCTTGATTTGTGACCCAAGGTATGATCTATCCTGGGGAATGTTCCATGAGCACTGGAAAGGAAAGTGTATTCTGTTGTTTTTGGCTGGAATGTCATATAAATATCAATTAAGTCCATCTTGTTTAATGTATCATTTAAAGCTTGTGTTTCCTTATTTATTTTCATTTTGGGTGATCTGTCCATTGGTGAAAGTGGGGTGTTAAAGTCCCCTACTGTGATTGTGTTGCTGTTTATTTCCCCTTTTATGTCTGTTAGTATTTGCGTTATGTATTGAGGTGTTCCTCTCTTGGGTGGATAAATATTTACAATTGTTATATCTTCTTCTTGTATTGATGCCTTGATCATTATGTAGTGTCCTTCTTTGTCTCTTGTAATAGTTTTTGTTTTAAAGTTTATTTTGTCTGATATGAGAATTGCTACTGCAGCATTCTTTTTTTTTTTCTTTTTGCGGTACATGGGCCTCTTACTGCTGTGGCCTCTCTCGTTGCGGAGCACAGGCTCCGGACACGCAAGCTCAGCGTCCATGGCTCACGGGCCCAACCGCTCCGCGGCATGTGTGATCTTCCCGGACCAGGGCACGAACCCGTGTCCCCTGCATTGGCAGGCGGACTCTCAACCACTGCGCCACCAGGGAAGCCCCTGCATCTTTCTTTTGATTTTCATTTGCATGGAATATCTTTTTGCATCCCCTCATTTTCAGTCTGTATGTGTCCCTAAATCTGAAGTGGGTCTCTTGTAGACAGCATATGTATGGGTCTTGTTTTTGTATCCATTCAGCCAGTCTTTGTCTTTTGGTTGGAAAATTTAATCCATTTACATTTAAGGTAATTATTGATATGTATTTTCCTATTCCCATTTTCTTAATTGCTTTGGGTTTGTTATTTTAGGTCTTTTCCTTCTCTTGCATTTCCTGCCTAGAGAAGTTTCTTTAGCATTTGCTGTCAAGCTGGTTTGGTGGTGCTGAATTCTCTTAGCTTTTGCTTGTCTGTAAAGGTTTTAGTTTTTCCGTCAAATCTGAATGAGATCCTTGCTGGGTAGGGTAATCTTGTTTGTAGGTTTTTCCCCTTCATCACTTTAAATTTGTCCTGCCACTCCCTTCTGGCTTGCATAGTTTCTCCTGAAAGATCCACTGTTAACCTTATAGGGATTCACTTGTATGTTATTTGTTGTTTTTCCCTTGCTGCTTTTAATATTTTTTCTTTGTATTTAATTTTTGATAGTTTGATTAATATGTGTCTTGGCATGTTTCTCCTTTGAGTTATCCTGTATGGGACTCTCTGTGCTTCCTGGACTTGATTAACTATTTCCTTTCCCATATTAGGGACGTTTTCAACTATAATCTCTTCAAATATTTTCTCAGTCCCTTTCTTTTTCTCTTCTTCTTCTGGGACCCGTAATTCGAATGTTGGTGCATTTAATGTTGTCCCAGAGGTCTCTGAGACTGTCCTCAATTCTTTTCATTTCTTTTACTTTATTCTGGTCTGCGGTAGTTATTTCCAGTATTTTATCTTCCAGGTCACTTATCCGTTCTTCTGCCTCAGTTATTCTGCTATTGATCTCTTCTAGAGAATTTTTAATTTCATTGATTGTGCTGTTCGTCGCTGTTTGTTTGCTCTTTAGGTCTTCTAGGTCCTTGTTAAACGTTTCTTGTATTTTCTCCATTCTATTTCCAAGCTTTTGGATCATATTTACTATCATTACTCTGAATTCTTGTACAAATAGACTTCCTATTTCCTCTTCATTTGGTAGGTCTGCTGGGTTTTTACCTTGCTCCTTCATCTGCTGTGTATTTCTCTGTCTTCTCATTTTGCTTAACTTACTGTGTTTGGGGTCTCCTTTTCGCAGGCTGTATGTTCGTAGTTCCCGTTGTTTTTGGTGTCTGCCCCCAGCAGGTAAGGTTGGTTCAGTGGGTGTGTAGGCTTCCTGGTGGAGGGGACTAGTGCCTGTGTTCTGGAGAATGAGGCTGGATCTTGTCTTTCTGGTGGGCAAGTCTATGTCTGGTGGTGTGTTTTAGGGTGTCTGTGGCCTTATCATGATTTTAGGCAGCCTCTCTGCTAATGGGTGGGGTTGTGTTCCTGTCTTGCTAGTTGTTTGGCATAGGGTGTTCAGCACTGGAGCTTGCTGGTCGTTGAGTGGAGCTGGGTCTTAGCGCTGAGATGGAGATCTCTGGGAGATTTTCACCGTTTGATAGTACGTGGAGCTGGGAGGTCTCTTGTGGACCAATGACCTGAACTTGGCTCTCCCACCTCAGAGGCACAGCCCTGATGCCTGGCTAGAGCACCAAGAGCCTGTCATCCACATGGCTCAGAATAAAAGGGAGAAAACAAAAGAAAGAAAATGATAAAATAAAATGAAGTTATTAAAATAAAATATTATTAAAGTTTTTTTAAATAATAAAAGAAAGAAGAGAGCAACCAAACGAAAAAACAAATCCACCAATGATAACAAACTTTAAAAAGTAAACTAAAAAAAAAAAGAAACAAAATAAAACTGGACAGATAGCACCCTAGGACAAATGGTAAAAGCAAGACTATACAGACAATATCACACACAGAAGCATAAACATACACACTCACAAAAAAAGAAAAAGGGAAAAAATATATATATATCGTTGCTCCCAAAGTCCATCTCCTCAATTTGGGATGATTCGTTGTCTATTCAGGTATTCCACAGATGCAGGGTACATCAAGTTGACTGGAGATTTAATCTGATGCCTTGAGGCTGCTGGGAGAGATTTCCCTTTCTCTTCTTTGTTAGCTCAGCTCCTGGCTTTCAGCTTTGGATTTGGCCCTGCCTCTGTGTGTAGGTCACCTGAGGGCATCTGCTCTTCACTCAGACAGGACACGGTTAAAGTAGCAGCTGATTGGGGGGCTCTGCCTCACTCAGGCCGGGGGGAGGGAGGGGTACGGAGTGCAGGGCGAGCCTGCGGCGGCAGAGGCCAGCGTGATGTTGCACCATCCTGAGGTGTGCCGTGTGTTCTCCCGGGGAAGTTGTCCTTGGATCATGGGACCCTTGCGGTGGCGGGCTGCACAGGCTCCTGGGAGGGGAGGTGTGGATAGTGACCTGTCCTTTTACACAGGCTTCTTGGTGGCTGCAGCAGCAGCCTTAGCGTCTCATGCCCGTCTCTGGGGTCCGTGCTTTTAGCCGTGGCTCGCGCCCGTCTCTGGAGCTCCTTTAAGCAGCGCTCTTAATCCCCTCTCCTCTTGCACCAGGAAACAAAGAGGTAAGAAAGGTCTCTTGCCTCTTCGGCTGCTCCAGACATTTTCCCGGACTCCCTCCTGGCTAGCCGTGGTGCACTAACCCCTTCAGGCTGTGTTCACACCGCCAACCCCAGTCCTCTCCCTGCGCTCTGACCGAATCCCGAGCCTCAGCTCCCAGCCCCCACCCGCCCCGCGGGTGAGCAGAGAAGCCTCTCAGGCTGGTGAGTGCTGGTTGGCACCGATCCTCTGTGCAGGAGTCTCTCCGCTTTGCCCTCCGCACCCCTGTTGCTGTGCTCTCCCCCGCGGCTCCGAAGCTTCCCCCCTCCGCCACCCACAGTCTCCGCCCACGAAGGGGCTTCCTATTGTGTGGAAACGTTTCCTCCTTCACAGCTCCCTCCCACTGGTGCAGGTCCCATCCTTGTTCTTTTGTCTCTGTTTATTCTTCTTCCTCTTTCCCTACCCAGGTACGCGGGGCGTTTCTTGCCTTTTGGGAGGTCTGAGGTCTTCTGCCAGCGTTCAGTAGGTGTTCTGTAGGAGCTGTTCCACATGTAGATGTATTTCTCATGTATTGGTGGGGAGGAAGGTGATCTCCACGTCTTACTCTTCCGCCATCTTGAAGCTCCCCCATGTGTGTGATTGTTGATTGATCCTCATGACCCTGAACTAAATCCAACTCAATCATGGTATATGAATCTTTTTATGTATTGTTGTCATCAGTGTGTTAATATTAATATTTTGAGAACTTTTGCTTCTATATTTATCAAGGATATTGGCCTGTAATTTTTTTTGTAGTGTCTTTGTCTGGTTTTGGTATCAGGGTAATGGTGACCTTATATAATGAATTTGGGAATATTCTCTCCTCCTCAATTTTTTTGAAATAGTTTGAGAAGGATAGGTCTAAATTCTCCATATGTTTGGTAGAATTCCCCAGTGAAGCAGTCCAGTCCTGGACTTTTGTTTGCAGAAAGCTTTGTTGTTGTTTTGGGGTTTTTTTTGTTTTGTTTTTATTACAGATTCTATTCCACTTCCAGTGATTAGTCTGTTCAAATTGTTTGTTTCTTCTTGACTCAGTCTTTGCAGGCTGTGTGTTTCTAGAAATTTGTCCATTTCTTCTCGGTTGTCCATTTTGTTGGCACATAACTGTTCATAATACTTACTTATGATTGTTTTGGAATTGCTGTCATATTCGTTATTTCTCCTCATTAATTTCTTACTTTATTTGGGTCTTCTCTCTTCTTGGTGAGCCTGGCTAAAGGTTTATCAATTTTGTTTATCTTTTAAAAAAAAACTTTAGCTCTTGAAACTAGTTCTTGGTTTCATCTTTTCTTGGTTTTCATCTTAGCTCTATTTTATTTCCTCTCTGATATTTCCTTCTGTTGACTTTGGGCTTTGTTCCCTTTCTAGTTCTTTTAGGTTTAGATTGTTTGAGAATTTTCTTGTTTCTTGAGAGAGAACTGTACCACTATGAACTCTCTCTTAGAACTGCTTTTGCTGCATCCCATAGATTTTCGGAAAATTGTGTTTTCATTTTCATTTGTCTCGAGATATTTTCTGATTTCCTCGTTGACCCATTAGTTTTTTTTAGCAGTATGCTGTTTAGTCTGTATGTTTGTTCTTTTCCTGTCTTTCTTTCTGTAGTTGATTTCTAGTTTCATGCCATTGTGGTCGGAAAAGATGCTTGATATAATTACTATCTTCTTAAATTTACTGAGGCTGCTTTTGTGATCTAGTATGTGATTTATCCTGGATAATGTTTCATGCACTCTTGAAAAGAATGTGTATTCTTTTTTTGCGTATAGTTTTCTGTAGATATCAATTAAGTCCAATTGGTCTGTTGTGTCACTTAGGATCTCTGTTGCCTTATTGCTTTTTGTCTGGATGGTCTGTCCATTAATGTCAGTGTTGTGTTAAAGTCACCTGTTACTTTATTCATTTCTCCCTTTAGCCTGTTAGTGTTTGCTTTACATATTTAGGTGCTCCTGTATTGGGTGCATATATGTTAATGAGTATAATAGCCTCTTCTTGTATTGATCCCCTTATCATTATATAATGCCCTTCTTTGTCTTTTCTATAGCCTTTGTTTTAAAGTCTATTTGGTCTGATATGAGTATTGCTATCCCCAGCTTTCTTGTTGTTTCCATTTGCGTGAAATATCTTTTTCCATCCCCTCACTTTTAGTCTGTGTCTGTCTTCCACCCTGAATCAAGTCTCTTATAGGCAGCATATTGAACAGTCTTTTTTTATCCAGTCAGCCACCCTATGACTTTTGACTGAGCATTTAGTCCATTGACACTTAAATTATAGGTATGTACTTACTACCATTTTACTCCTTATTTTCCAGTTGTTTTTGTTCATTTCTTTATTGTTTTTCCTATTGTGGTTTGATTTTTTTCTGTAATATGCTTGAGTTCCTTTCTTTTTGGTTTTTCTGTATCTATTGTAGGGTTTTGATTTTGTGGTAACCATGGGGTTCATATATTTTGACCCATAATTATGTCTACTTGCTTCAAACTGTTAGTCATTTAAGTTCAAACACATTCTAAAAGATCTACATTTTCTATTCTCTTCCCCAACATTGTTTTCGATGCCATATCTTACATCTTCATGCCTATCCCTTTACTGTTTATTGCAGTTATAGTTGCTTTTACAGTTTTTTGTTTGTTTTTTAATCAATGTACTAGCTTATTTAAGTGATCTTCAATCCTTACTATATACTGGCCTTTCTTATTGGGATTTTCCCTTTCCTATAGATTTTTGCTTTTCCATTTGGAGAAGACCCTTCAACATTTCTTTTAGGATATGTTTAGTATTGCTGAATTCTTTTTAGTTTTTGCTTATCTGAGAAATTCTTTATCTCCACCTCTATTCTAAATGATGATCTTTCAGATAGAACATCCTAGGTTGCAGGTTTTTCCCTTTCAGGGCTCTGGTCTGCAAATTTCTTCAGAGAAATCAGCTGATAGACTTATGGGGGTTCCCTTGTAATTAACGTTGTTTTTCTCTTGCTGTCTGTAGAATCCTCTCCTTATCTTTAACTTTTGACATTTTAATTATGATGTCTTGGTGTGGGCCTGTTTGGGTTCATCTTGTTTGAGACCTCCTGTGCTTCCAGTACCAGATATCTGTTTCCTTCTTGAGGTTTGGGGAATTTTCATCTGTAGTTTCTTCAAATACATTTTCTATCTCCTTCTTTCTCTTGTCACCTTCTGGAACTCCTGTTATGCATATGTTGGCACATTTTATATTATCCCATAGATCTCATATGTTGCTTTCATGTTTTTTTTCATTTGTTTGTCTACTGTTATGATTGGGCAATTTTCCTTTATTCTGTCTTCCAGCTTACTTGTTCATTCTTCTGTGTCACTGATTCAGCTATTCATTGCTTCTAGAGTGCTTTTATCTCAAAAATTGAATAATCTATTTTTGATTAGATCTTTATAGTTTCTAGTTCCTTGTTAAAATGACCACTGTTTATATCAATACTCTTACTTCAGTTAGCATTTTTATTACTAATCTTTAAACTCAGTGTCTGGTAGACTGATTACCTCTGTTTAATTGTTTTTCAGGGGTTTTCTCTTGCTTTTTCAATTGGGAGTACTTCCTCTGCCTTTTCATTTTCCTTTCTCTGTGAATTTAGATGAAACAGTTCTCTATTGTGATCTTGAAGGGGTGTTTTTATGTGGGAATATCCCTATATAGATGGTATGTGTTTAATGTCTTTGGTGTGAGAGCTGTATTTAATGTGGACACAGCCACATCTTTCTTCAGGGTCTGCTGGCCACTATCAGTTTGATAGAGAGTATGGCTAGTGTTGGAGGAGCTAAATCCTGTGCAGGGTGTGAGGTGGGATTTCTTCCCTGCTCAGTATCTGCCACAGCCCTGCCAGGGCTTGGGGTCAGCTCCCAAGTTGCTGGAGCAGAAGCCCTCAGGGTCAGACTCAAGCAGACTCAGACTCAGGGTCAGACTCTGTTCCTTTTAAGTGTTTTTCCTTCTCCCCACACTAGGGCTTTTGGCCCAAAGGAGGGGAGCAATGAATTAAGTGACACTTGCGTGCTTACAGAGGTCTGATGTGCTCCCTGTGTAGGCATCTTAGGCTCTGCTCAGTCACAGCCCAAGGTTGTGTCTTTTCCTGTTGTGGTTGTCCCAGATCTAGTGCAACGTTGTGGCATGGAGTGAGCAGGGCCAGAGTGTTCACTAGGCTGGGACTGAGGCTTGGGGCATGTGGTTGCAAGAATTAAAGTGGCTGCACTGCTGTTGGAGGTCAGCGCTGCTTTCCTGGCGCTGTTTGAGTAAGTACCAACAATGGCCCCACCTGGACCACAGCCCAGCCCACCTCTGTGTCACTAGATAAAGTCTTTTCCCAGGGCCTGGCTGCCCTAGATCCTGTGCCAAGCCATATATGGAGTGGGTAGAGCCAGGGTGTTTGCCCAGCATGGACTGGGAAATGAAGTGAAGGAGCACCCACTAGGGCAGGTCTCTCTCCACCCTGTCTGTTGGCAAGCCAGCATCCATGAACTCCTAGCAAGTGGAGTCTAGGCTTCTCCAACCTTTCTCTCTGTCCCAGTGGTTCTCTCAGCAGCCAAGGGTGCTTGTCTCCCCCGTGTAGGACCCCAGGACTGGGACACCCAGTCTGTGGTTCAGCCCACTCACTCCCCAGGGCAAGAGTCTGCCTGCACAGTCTTTCTTTTCCTCTTAGACCCCTTTTGGAAGCACAAGTCCCAACTCAGTGCTTTTTTTCCTGTCCTACCTGGCTACTTGGGAATCTTTCTTTAAGCCTTGTTTGTATAGTTCTTCCACCAGTTTCCAGATAGTTTTCCATGAAAATTTTTCCAAATGTAGGTGTATTTTTGATGTGTTCATGGGGGAAGGTGAGCTCTACATCCTCTTACTCCATCTTGATCCCTGCCCCTTTGGTCTATATTTAACTTTTGAAGAAACTGTCCTTCAGAAAAGAAACTGTTTTCCAAAGGGACTGTAGTAACATTTTACATTCCATCAATGTTTGAAGAGTTTAGTTTCTCATCCTCACCAACACTTAGTATTTTTTTAAAAATTATTACTATAGTCATTCTAGTATGGAGTAGTTGCTTATTACGGTTTTAATTTTATCAATAGTCATAAGAAATTGTTTATTAGCCATTCGTATATCTTGGCAAAATGTCTATAAAGCTTTCTGACCGTTTTTAATTATATCATTTGTCTTGAATTATAAGAATTCTCTATGTATTCTAAATACAAGTCTTTTATCAGCTACATTATTTGTAAACTTTTTCTGTCAATCTTTGGTTCATCTTTTCTCTTGAAAGTAATTTAAAAATTTTTTATTTCAGTTTAGTTGATTTACAATTTTGTGTTAGTTTCAGGTGTACAGGAAAGCAATTCAGTTATACATATATTCATTCTTTTTCAGATTCTTTTCCCATATAGGATATTACATAATATTGAGTAGAGTTCTCTGTGCTATACAGTAGGTCCTGTTGGTTATCTATTTTATATATAGTAATGTGTATGTGTTAATCCCAGCCTCCTAATTTATTCCTCCTCCCTCCACCCCCACCCCCGCCAGTTTCCCCTTTGGTAACCATAAGTTTGTTTTCAAAATCTTTGAGTCTGTGTCTGTTTTGTAAATAAGTTCATTTGTATCATATTTTTAAATTAGATTACACATATGAGTGATATCATATGATATTTGTTTTTGACTTCATTTAGTATGATAATCTCTAGGTCCATCCACGTTGCCGCAGATGGTATTATTTTGCTTTTTTATGCCTGAGTAATATTCCATTGTACATACGTACCACATCTTCTTTATCCATTTATCTGTCGATGGACGTTTGGGTTGCTTCCATGTCTTGGCTATTGTAAATGTGCTGTAATGAACATTGGGGTGCATGTGTCTTTTCGAATTATGGTTTTCTCCAGATATATGCCCAGGAGTGGGATTGCTGGATCATATGGTAGTTCTACTTTTAGTTTTTTAAGGAACCTCCATACTGTTCTCCATAGTGGTTGTACCAATTTACATTCCCACCAAAAGTGTAGGAGGGTTCCCTTTTCTCCACACCCTCTCCATTTATTGTTTGTAGACTTTTTGATGGCCATTCTGACTGGTGTGAGGTGATATCTCATTGTAGTTTAGATTTGCTTTTCTCTAATAATTAGTGATGTTGAGCACCTTTTCATGTGCATTTTGGCCATCTGTATGTCTTCTTTGGGGAAATGTCTATTTAGATCTGCCCATTTTCAAATGGGTTGTTTGGGTGTTTTTTGGTTTTTTTGCTTTTTGGTATAAAGCTGCATGAGCTGTTTGTATATTTTGGAAATTAAGACCTTGTCGGTCACTTCATTTGCAAATATTTTCTCCCATTCTGTGGGTTGTCTTTTCGTTTTATGGTTTCCTTTGCTGTGCAAAAGCTTTTAAGTTTAATTAGGTCCCATTTGTTTATTTTTGTTTTTATTTTTATTACTCTAGGATGTGGATCAAAAAAGATATTGCTGTGATTTATATCAAAGAGTGTTATGCCTATGTTTTCTTCTAAGAGTTTTATAGCATCCAGCTTTACATTTAGGCCTTTAATCCATTTTGAGTATATTTTTGTGTATGGTGTTAGAGAATGTTCTAATTTCATTCTCTTACATGTAGCTGTCCAGTTTTCACATCACCACTTATTGAGGAGGCTTCTTTTCTCCATTGTATATTCCTGCCTCCTTTGTCATAGATTAATTGACCATAGGAGCATGGGTTTATTTCTGGGCATTCTTTCCTGTTCCATTGATCTATATTTCTGTTTTTGTGCCAGTACCATACTGTTTTGATTACTGTAGCTTTGATTATTGAAGTCAGTAAGCCTGATTCCTCCAGCTCCGTTTCTCTTTCTCAGGACTGCTTTGGCTATTTAGGGTCTTTTGTGTCTCCATACAAATTTTAAAAGTTTTTGTTCTAGTTCTGTGAAAAATGCCATTGGTAATTTGATAGGGATTGCATTGAATCTGTAGATTGCCTTAGGTAGTATGGTCATTTTGATAATGTTGATTCTTCCAGTCCAAGAAAATGGTATATCTTTCCATCTGTTTGTGTCATCTTTGGTTTCTTTCATCAGCGTCTTATAGTTTTCAGAGTACAGGTCTTTGGTAGGTTTACTCCTAGGTATTTCTTTTTGATGTGATGGTAAATAGGATTGTTTCCTTAATTTCTCTTCCTGATCTTTCATTGTTAGTGTGTAGGAATGCTAGAGATTTCTGTGTATTAATTTTGTATTCTCCAACTTTACCAAATTCGTTGAGCTCTAGTAGTTTTCTGGTAGCATCTTTAGGATTTTCTATGTATAGTATCATGTCATCTACAAACAGTGACAGTTTTACTTCTTCTTTTCTGATTTGGATTCCTTTTATTTCTTTTTCATGTCTGATTGCCATGGCTAGGACTTCCAAAACTATGTTGAATAAAAGTGGCGAGAGTGGACATGCTTGTCTTGTTCCTGATCTTAGAGGGATTGCTTTCAGCTTTTCACTTTTGAGAATGGTGTTAGCTGTGGGTTTGTCATATATGGCCTTTATTATGTTGAGGTAAGTTCCCTCTATGTCCACTTTCTGGAGAGTTCTTATGATAAACGGGTGCTGAATTTTGTCAAATGCTTTTTCTGCATCTATTGAGATGATCATATGGTTTTTATTCTTCAGTTTAATAAAGTGGACTATCACACTGATTTATTTGTGTATATTGAAAAATCCTTGCATCCCTGGGATAAATCCCATTTGATCATGCTGTATGATCCTTTTAATGTATTGTTGGATTTGGTTTGCTAGTGTTTTGTTGAGGATTTTTGTGTCTATGTTCATCAGAGACATTGGCCTGTAATTTTCTTCTTTGTGGTGTCTTTGTCTGGTTTTGGTAGCCGGTGATGGTGGCCTCATAGAATGAGCTTGGGAATATTCCTTCCTCTGCAATTTTTGGAGGAGTTTCAGAAGGATAGGTGTAACCCTTCTCTAAATGTTTGATAGAATTCATCTGTGAAGCCATCGGGTCCTGGAGTTTTGTTTGTTGGAAGTTTTTAAATCACTGTTTCAATTTCAGTACGTGTGATTGGTCTGTTCATGTTTTCTATTTCTTCCTGGTTCAGTCTTGGACGTTTGTACCTTTCTGAGAATTTGTCCATTTCTTCTAGGTTGTCCATTTTATTGGCCCATAGCTGTTTGCAATAGCCACTTATGATCCTTTTTATTTCTGTGGTGTAAGTTGTAACTTCTTCTTTTTCATTTCTAATTTTATTGATTTGAGCCCTCTCCCTTTTTTTCTTGATGAGTCTGGCTAAAGGTTTATAAACTTTATCTTTTCAAAGAACCAGCTTTTAGTTTCATTGATCTTTTCTGTTGTTTTCTTCATTTCTATTTCGTTTATTTCTGCTCTGATCTTTATGATTTATTTCCTTCTACTAATTTTGGGTTTGGTTTGTTCTTCTTTCTCTAGTTGATTTAGGTGTAAAGTTAGGTTATTTGAGATTTTTCTTGTTTCCTGAGGTAAGATTGTATTGCTACAAACTTCACTCTTAGAACTCTTATGCTGCGTCCCATGGGTTTTGAATTGTCATGTTTTTGTTGTCATTTGTCTCTAGGTATTTTTTTTATTTCCTTTTTGATTTCTTCAGTGATCCATTGGTTGTTTAGCAACATATTGTTTAGACTCCACGTGTTTGCATGTTTTACATTTTTTTTTCTTGTGGTTGATTTCTAATCTCATAGCACTGTGGTCAGAAGGATGCTTGATATGACTTCAATTTTCTTAAATTTACTGAGTCTTGATTTCTGGCCCAAGATGGAATCTATCCTGGAGAATGTTCCATGTGCACTTGAGAAGAAAGTGTATTCTGCTGCTTTCAGATGGAACGTTCTATAAATATAAATTAAGTCCATCTGGTCTAATGTGTCATTTAAGTCCTTGTTTCCTTATTGATTTCCTGTCTGGATGATCTGTCTGTTGGTGAAAGTGGGGTGTTAAAGTCCCCCACTATTATTATGTTACTGTCGATTTCTCCTTTTATGGATGTTAGAATTTGCCTTAAATGTTGAGATGCTCCTATGTTGGGTGCATATATATTTACAATTGTTATATCTTTTTCTTGGATTGATCCCTTGATCATTATGTAGTGTCCTTCTTTGTCTCTAGTAACAGTCTTTATTTTAAAGTCTATTTTGTCAGCTGAGTATTGGTACTCCAGCTTTCTTTTGATTTCCATTTGCATGGAATAGCTTTTTCCATCCCCTCACTTTCAGTCTGTATGTGTCCTTAGATCTGAAGTGGGTCTCTTGTAGACAGCATATATATAGGTTTTGTTTTTGTATCCATTTAGCCAGTCTCTGTCTTTTCGTTAGAGCATTTAATCTATTTACATTTAAGGTAATTATTGATATGTATATTCTTATTACCATTTTGTTAATTGCTTTGAATTTGCTTTTGTAGGTCTTTTTTCTTCCCTTTTGTTCTTTTCTCTTGTGATTTCTTGACTATCTTTAGTGTTGTGTTTGGATTGCTTTTTCTTTTTTGTGTATCTATTGTAGATTTTCAGTTTGTGGTTCCTATGAGGTCTTGACATAGCAGTCTTTGTATATACACGACTGTTTTAAGTTGCTGGTCTCTTAATTTCCAATGCCGTTCCAATATCCTGCATTTGTACTCTCCTCACAGTTGCTGGTTTTGATATCATATTTGTGTGTGGATGATTTTCTACCTTTACTTTATGTTTGCCTTTACTGGTGAGCTTTCCCATTTGTAATTTTCTTGTTTCTACTTGTGGCCTTTTCTGCCTAGAGAAGTTGCTTTAGGATTTGTTGTAAAGCTGGTCCGGTGGTGCTGAATTCTTTAGCTTTTGTTTGTCTGTAAAGCTTTTGATTTTTCTGTTGAATCTGAATGAGAGCCTTGCTGAGTACTCTTGGTTGTCGGTTTTTACCTTTCATCACTTCAGATATATTGTGCCACTTCCTTCTGGCCGGCAGAGTTTCTGCTGAAAAATCAGCTGACAACCTTATGGGGATTCCCTTGTATGTTATTTGTCGATTTTTCCCTTGTTGCTTTTAATATTTTTTCTCTGTCTTTAGTTTTTGTGAGTTTGATATGTGTCTGGGTGTGTTCCTCCTTGGGTTTATCTTGTACGGTACTCTCTGCACTTCCTGGACTTGAGTGTTTCCTCTCTCATGTTAGGGAAGTTTTTGGCTATAATCTCTTCAAATATTTTCTCAGGCTTTTCTCTCTCTCTTCTCCTTCTGGACCCCTATAATGTGAATGTTGGTGTGTTTTATGTTGTCCCAGAGGTCTCTGAGACTGTTCTCATTTCTTTTCATTCTTTTTTCTTTATTCTGTTCCACAGCAATGATTTCCACCAGTCTGTCTTCCAGTTCACTTATTCATTGTTCTGCCTCATTTATTCTGGTATTGATTCCTTGTAGTGTATTTTTCATTTCAGTATTGTATTGTCCATCTTTGTTTGTTTGTTCTTTAAATCTTCTGGCTCTTTTGTTAAACATTTCTTGTATCTTCTTGGTCTGTGTCTCCATTCTTTTTCCAAGATCCTGGATCATCTTTACTATTATTACTCTAAATTCTTTTTCAGGTAGATTGCCTATCTCCACTTCACTTAGTTGTTCTTTTGGGTTTGTATCTTGTTCCTTCATCTGGAGCATATTTTTCTGGCATCTAATTTTGTCCAATTTTCTGTGTTTGTGGTCTCCTTTCCGCAGGCTGCAGGATCGTAGCTCCTCTTTCTTTTGGTGTCTGCCCCCTGGTGGGTGAGGTTGGTCCTAGGTCTTGTGTAGGCTTCCTGTTGGGAGGGACTGGTGCCTGCCCACTGGTGGGTGGAGCTGGGTCTTGTCCCTCTGGTGGACAGAGCTGTGTAAAGGAGTGTGTCTAGAGGTGGCTTTGAGATCAGTACGGCTTTAGGCAGCCTGTCTGCTGCTGGGTGGGGCTGTGTTCCTATCCTGCTGGTTGTTTGGTCTGAAGTGTTCCAGCACTGGAGCCTGCAGGCTGTTGGGTAGGGCCAGGTCTTGGTGCCAAAATGGTGACCTCCTGGAGAGCACACACTGACCAGTATTTCCTGGGGCCTCTACCACCAGCGTCCTTGCCCCCACCAGTGATCCACAGCCAACCCCTGCCTCCCCAGGAGACCCTCCAAGACTCGCAGGTAGGTCTAGCCCAGGCTCCTATGGAGTTACTGCTTTGTGCTGGTCCCAGTGCATGTGAAACCTTGTGTGTGCCCTCCAAGATTGGAGCCCCTGTTTCCCCCAGTCCTGTGGAGCTCCTGCACTCAAGCCCCGCTGGCCTTCCAAGCCAAATGCTCTGGGGGTTCCTCCTCCCAATGCCAGACCCTCAGGCTAGGATGCCTGACATGATGCTCAGAACTCTCTTGTGGGAGAACCTCTGTGATATAATTATTTTCCAATTTGTGGGTCACCCACCTGGTGGGTATGGAATTTGATTATGTCACAGAAGCGCCCCTCTTAGCATCTCATTGTGGCTTCTTCTTTGTCTTTGAATGTAAAATATCTTTTTTCGGTAGGTTCCAGTCTTTTTTGGTTGTTCAGCAGTGAGTTGTGATTTTGGTGTTTTTGTGAGAGAAGGTGAGCTCAAGTCCTGCCATCTTGTCCAGAATTGAGGGGCTGCTTTTAGTTTGGATGCTTGCTGCCTCTTTCCTCATCATGTGCTGGCCATTATCCCCTCGATGTGGGGTGTGCAGGTGCAGTGGCACTTGTGTGCTCCTGGGATGGCGGGGGCAGGGCTTGGCACCTGCTTTCGAGTCTCATAATGGCAGCGGCGGCCCATGCCTGCCTCTGGAGCCCACGATGGTGGCGGCAACCTGCCCCCACCCCCAGAGCTCCCGTAGGTGGTGGCCTATTGCCTGAGAGCACTCACAGGGAAAGAAGCCCTTATGGTGGTCCCACCTCGCTCCTTGTATGCCCCCCAACAATGGCACCTTGCCTCACTGGTGGGCCCAGGCTCCTTCTCAGTTGCCACAGTCCAGCCTCTTCAGGCTGTCCCCTCTCAATCAACCCTGCTCCTCTCCCTGGGTCTGACCTCTGAAGCCTGAGCTTCAGCCCCCAGCCCCCACCCACACCGACAGATGAGCCTCTCATGCTGGGGAGTGCAGGGTGGTGGTGCTGACCTTCTGTGCATATTACTCCCCATTTTGCCGTTCTCAGACTGGTTGCTGCACTCTCCTTCTAGGCTCTGAAGCTCCCCCTCCATCCAGACTGGTCTCCCCACTGGTGAGGGGCTTCCCAGGAATGCGGGAACCTTTCCTCCTTCACAGCTCCTTCCCTGGGGTGCAGGCCCCGTCACAATTCCTTTCTTTTTCTTTTTCATTTTGTCCTACCCAGTTACTTGGAGGTTTTCTTGCCCTTCTGGGAGTCAGAGGTCTTCTGGTAGCATTCAGCAGATGTTCTGTGTGAATCATTCTACTTGGAGGTGTGTTTTTAATGTTTTTGTGGG
Organism: Globicephala melas; assembly: GCF_963455315.2. Taxonomy (NCBI): domain Eukaryota; kingdom Metazoa; phylum Chordata; class Mammalia; order Artiodactyla; family Delphinidae; genus Globicephala; species Globicephala melas. Next base: position 33,099,002 of record NC_083319.1, read on the forward strand.
AGGAGGTGAGCTTCACGTCCTACTCCTCCACCACCTTGATCACAGACAACAGTAATTATTTTTAAGCCCCAAAAGATTTTAATTTTGAAGTCCAGTTTATCAACATGGTTTTAATTTTGCTTTTTGTGTCACATTGAAGTCTTTACCTAACCCAAGGTCATGAAGATTTTCTCCCATTTTCTTCTAGTTGTACAGCCTTTGCTTTTATCTTTAGGTCTATAATAAGCTAAGGGTCTAAATAACTCTCTTCCTGTCTTTTTTTTTTTTTTCCATATTGGTGTCCAGTAGTCCCAGCACCACTTATTGAAGACTGATCTTTCTCACTCTGAAATGTCTTGGCACATATGTCAAATCAATTTTTCGTATATGTAAGGGTTTATTTCTGGACTGTTAATCCTGTTCCATTGCTTTATCTGCCTATCCTGATGCCAACAAACACTGTCTTGATTATCACAGCTTTATAAGTTTGAAATTGGGTAGGGTAATTCCTCAGTTTTTTAAAAAAATAATTCTGGCCGTTTTAGATACTTTGTATTTCCATGCAAGTCTTAGGATCAGCTTGTCAATTTCTAAACAAACCAAAAAGCCTGTGGAATATTGATAGGGATTGAGTTGAAGCTAGAGAACAATTTGGGGACAATTACCATTATAAGAGTACTGAATCTTTTAGTCCACAAATGTGGGACATTTTTCCATTTATTTTTAGATCTTTAATTTCTCTCAGCACCTTTTTTTTAAAAAATTTATTTATTTTTGGCTCCATTGGGTCTTCATTGCTGTACATGGGCTTTCTTTAGTTGTGGCGAGTGGGGGCTACTCTTTATTGCCATGCACAGGCTTCTCATTGCAGTGGCTTCTCTTGTTGCAGAGCACAGGCTCTAGGCACGCAGGCTTCAGTAGTTGTGGCACGCGGGCTCAGTAGTTGTGGCGCATAGGCTTAGTTGCTCTGCAGCATGTGGGATCTTCCCAGACCAGGGTTCAAACCCATGTCCCCTGCATTGGCAGGCAGATTCTTAACCACTGTGCCACCAGGGAAGCCCCTCTCAGAAACTTTTATAATTTTTCAATGAAATTTATTCTTGTATTCCTAATGCTATTGTGCGTGGAAGTTTTTTAATTTTAAGAGGATTGCTCATTGCTAATAGAGAATTTCAATTGATTTTTATATATTGATCTTGTATCACACAACCTTGCAATTTATCCTAGTAGCGTTTTTGTGGATTCCTTAGGATCATACAAGATCATGTCTTAGGGTCATACAAGATCATGTGAATAGTTTTACTTTTTCAAATTTGAATTCCTTTAATCTTTGGGAGGGGTTGGGGGGAGGGAGATCAGGAGCTGGATAGAACCTCCACTACAGTGTTGCATAAAAATGAGTGGATATTTTTGCTTGCTCCTGATTTCAGAAGAAAAGCTCTCTTTTATCACTAAGTTTATTAGCTGTGGGATTTTCATAGATTGAAAAAATTCTTCACTTAGGTTGAGGAACGTGCCTTACATTCCTAGTTTGGGTTTTTATCATGAATGGGTGTCAAATTCTGTCAAATGCTTTTTCCTGTGTCTAGTTGACCGTATGGGTTTTATCATTTTATTAATATGGTATACAACTTTTTGGATGTGAAATCAAGCTTGCACCTCCAGGATATATCCTATCTGGTCCTTGTGTAGAAACCTTTTTATTTGTTGCTGGATTCAGTTTGCTAATAGTGTGAAGGACTTTTGCATCTATCTTCATGGAATTTAAATACCTTTTCAAATATAGGTATTTAAAACTAAACTTCCCTCTCAGTACTGTTTTAGCTGCATACTGTAATTTCAATATGCTGTTTTTTCATTCCATTAAAATTTTCTAACTTCCCTTGATTTCTTCAATACACAGGCATTTAGAAATGTGTTAAATTTCCACATATTTGAGGGTCTGCAAAATGTCTGTTGGTGACTTCTAACTTAATTTCAACATGGTTGAATACACTTTCTATGATTTTAGTCCTTTCAAATTCATTGAGACTTGTTTTATGGCATAGTATGTGCTCTTTCCTGGAGAATGTTCCATGTGGACTTGAAAAGAATGTGTGTTCTGCTGTGGTGGTTGGTCTACACATGTCAGGACAAGTTGGGTGATGATATTTTCTTTTTTGCTTTTTGTCAAGTTCTATCAATTATTGAGAATGTGATATTAATCTCCAAATATCATTGCTGAATTGTCCATTTCTCCTTCAGTTCTGTCACTATTTTCTCCATGTATTTGTTTTTAGGTGCATATACATTAATAGCTGTTATATCTGAAACCAAGCAGGACCCTGCAGTCCCCTCCCAGGGGCAGATCCCCGTGTTCCCCACGCCTTCTTTGTAGAAAAGTTTTAGCCTCCAAGGCCTTCCCCAAGTACCAAAGGGCAAATTTAATCAGAAGTGAGAAAATGCAGAAACAAAAGAAAACAGTCAAGCAAGACAAAATAATATATATATAAAACAAAGTCAAGGACCTTTAGTTCCTCCTCAAGGGCTATAGATAATATCCTGAGGCATATCCATGAATTGTTTTGCAGATAAAACCCCTACCAGCTAGAAGAAGTTAACTGCATTCTGACCACAAGCATGTAGACCACAGACCATTGGGAACCAGAAAGTTGATGACTGAGAGTCCCAAAACATCACCCTGTTGCCTCACCACCAACCAGTCAGAATTATGCATGAACCTGACTGACCTGACCTGACCCTATGGCCTGAACCTGACCACTGACCCTATGGCCCCCTCCCTCACTTTGTCTTTAAAAACCCTTCCTTAAAATCCACGGGGGAGTTCGAGTCTTTCGAGCACGAGCTGCCCATTCTTGCTTGGCCCCACGCTGGGTGCCTTGCAATAAACACTACTTTCCTTCACCACAACCTGGTGTCACTAGATTGGCTTTACCGCATGCAGGAGAGCGAACCCAAGCTTGGTTGGGTAACATATCTCCCTCATATACTGACCCTTTATCATTTGAAATGTCCTCTATTTCTAGTAATTTGTTTCAAATCCCACTTTGTCTGACATTATCCATTCTGGCTCCCTTATGGTTTCTGTTTTCATGGTATATATTTTTTTCCATACTTTTATACTATTTGTCTTTGAATCCAAAGTGTCTCTTGTAGACACCATATAGTTAAGTCTTGCTTTTTTATCCATTATGACAGTTTCTACCTTATGATTGGACTAAATACTTGAATCAAATTTAATGAAATCATTGGTATGGTTAGATTTATGGTTACCATTTTACTATGTTTTCTAAATGTCTCAAATGTTTTTGCACCTCCATCTTTCTATTGCTGCCTTCTTTTGTGTTAAATATTTTTTAGTGTGCCATTTAAAAAAAAAATATTTATTTGGCTGCGCCGAGTCTTTAGTTGCAGCACACGGGATCTTCGTTGTGGCATGTGGGATCTTTTGATTGCAGAATGTGGGATCTAGTTCTCTGACCAGGGATCGAACCTGGCCCCCTGCATTGGGAGCATGGAGTCTTAACTGCTGGACCACCAGGGAAGTCCCTAGTGTGCCATTTAGATTTGTTTTCTTCAACTGTATTTTGAGTGTTTTAGTGGATGCTCTAGGGACTGCAGTATGTATTTTAATTAACCAATATCTTCAGATTAATACTAATGTAATTCCAATAAAATACAGAATCCCCCTTTGTTCCAGTATAGTTCCATTTCCTACCCACTCCTTTGTGCTACTATTGTAATGTACATTGCATCTATGTAATAAAACCAACAATACAGTATTATTATTTGTGTCATACAATAACATGCCATTTAAAGAGAAAATAGGTATTGTGGTAGGTAGATGTCTCCTCAAGATTCCCATCCTTTGTTTATTCAATCAAGGTTCTGCTGTGAAAGGATTTTACAAATGAAATTGAGGTTACTAAATAGGGAGATTGGGCCTTTCTGGATAATCTAGGCTAATGTAACCACATGATCCCTGAAAAGGCAAAGAAGAAAGTAGAAGATTCCATTGGAGAGAGATGTGGTGGAAAAGAGAAGCAGAGGAAAGATGGAGAGAAGGGGAGATTAGAGAGATGAAGTGTGAGAAGGACTGGAACTGCTTTTGCTGTCCTTGAAGATGGCAGTGGGGACCAAGGAATGTAAGCGCTTTCTAGAAGCGAAGAACAACCCCTGGCTGATAGTCCCCAAGGAAATGGGGATGTCAGTCCTACAACCACATGGAACTGAATTCTGCCAACAACCTGAATAAGCTTGGAAGTCAATTCATCCTGAGCCTTCAGAAAGGAATGTAGCACACCCAATGCATTGATTTTTTTTTTTTTTTGGACTTCCGAAATATGCAGCAGAGAATCAACTGAGCCACATTATACCTGGACTTCAGAAATGTGACATCATCATAAGTAGGTGTTATTTTAAGTCAGTACATTTGTAGTAATTTGTTACAGCAGCAATACCTTTATACAGTCTTTTATCTTTCCCATTTCCAGTACTTTTTATTTCATTCTGTGGATTCAAGTTACCACCTGGTATCATTTTCATTCTGAAGAATTTCTTTTAGTATTTCCTGTAAGGTAGATCTACAGAGAACAAATCATTTTAGTCTTACTTTGCCACTTTTTTTCTTTTTTTGGTTTTCATTTTTGAAAGCTGGTTTAGTTGTATCCAAATCCTGTAATTCTCAACAGTCTAGGGTCCCTTTCCCTTCTTTGAAATACTTTAAGTTGCCAATATCCCTTTATAATTCTATTCTTTCATAATAGGAAAGAAAATAGTCATCTTAAGTTTCTTCTTTTTTCCATTTCTCTTCAACTCACACTAAGAATCCTTTATTTCCACAATGATTTAATATTATTTAACTGAATATTTTCAAACTCGTAGAAGTCATACATGGCTAAGCCCTAGCTTTTGTAACATCAGATTTTCTACTCACTTTTTTGGAATAGCCCCACTGTTTTCTAAATCCTCAATTATGAAACAAAAAAAGCAGAGTTGCAGGCCATATATGTAAAATCACTTTCTCCAAATTACGAAACCCCAGGGGCAGAAGAGGTGATAAAGAGATAAAGCTAGTTCTGCTTTCTCTGAATCTATATAATGTTTTAAAAATAATCTTACTTTCTTCTAACTTCCAACAAAAGCTCTACATCCTAGTGATACGTCTTTATTATGAAGAGAAAAAAAAAATCCCTAAATCCAGTCTCTGAATTGAAGTGACTAGTCTTTAATGCAAGAACAATCTCATCTGCAAAACCTCTCCCAGAGTCCATTGAGGGCTTGGGGATGACATCTCCCCTCTCTACCACTACTTCCTTAGTTCTTTTATCAGCCAAGTTCTCACTCCCAGGAGACTGTTCAAATCTACTTAAAAAAACAAAAAACAGAACAAACAAAACTTATTTCTACAAATTATTTCTCACAAATCCTTAAATTAGGAAAAGAAGGAAAAATAAGGTAAAACTTAGAAGATGAAAATACTCTAAATTTCCTTTGAAAATCATTGAAAAACTTAAACACCACTTTAACACAAACTTAGCAAAATCTGCTGAGCCAGAGGCAAAGCAGTTCACATGTAGACATGTCCCATCCTGTCCACTGACAGATCAATAACCTCCAAGCATGTGGAAAGAAGCCTCCACACACACAGATGCACCTGTGTGCACCTGTGGGGACTTCTCAAACATGTTCTGATACTGTAACCTGTACCAGCTAGTCATCCAAAGATTCTAGTCTCTATTTACAGCAACTGCATTTCATAACAGCATGGCTCACTCCAATATACACACTTTATTTTAAATTATGCCACTAGCACTTGGGAAAAAAAGTAATTTATTTGCATTGCTTCCATTTTTCTACTGTAGTGTTAGGACTTGACATAAGCATTATTCCTCTACTTCCTATTTACAGTTCATTCAGAATATTACTACAAATACAATATACAGTTTAAAAAAACTTATGGGGAACTGCAGTTTTTGTATTTTCTCTCCTCTTTAGAGGATTCTCAAAATCATCCAACTTAAATGAAAATTTATATGGACATTTTCTGTACACATCTTATAGGCCAGAGATTACAGTGATAAAGCCAAAAGGATTTTGCACAAATACAATAAAATATAGAAATCAAAGTATAGATGTTATTTGGGGTACAAATATAAACAATACAGTACCATTTGAGTAATTTAGCAACATAATACTCATACTTTATAGAAATAAAACTGCAAACCTGGAGAATGCTCTGACAAATATTAAACATCATATATACAATGAGGTAAATGTACCTTGGTCTCTCAAGAGGTAATTTAAGTTTAAAGCAATTGACATTTTGAAGCATCTCCTTGACATATAAAGAAATACCACACACCCCATTCCATTGGCACAATGTGAAAAAGGGGTATCAAAACATGGTTCATGATATTCAATTCACAAAATTCATTTAAAAATGAAAACATTCACTGAAGTTCTTTTTAAGTTTTAAGAAACTGGTTGAATGTTATTAACCACATTTTTTAAAGTTTACAATTACAAATAAGACTGCATAATAGGGTTGAAAAGTTTAAATGTACTGACAATCCTCAGAATGTCCTAGAAGTCCAGCATTTCTAGAGAGAGGGCCCATGGGCATCCCAGCATTACAAAACACTCAAGAAGCTGTAGTACATGTCATGAGCTATTCTTTAGACTCTCAAAAACATCTGAATTGGCAATTTCTGCCAAGCTGTGACAGAACCAGTATTTGGACTCTCTACCATCTGGAGCCAGAACACTGCCATGGTCAAGAAACAGTTTACTTACAACCACTCTTTCAGTGCAGGTGTAAAAATAAACTCTTGATATGACATGTCTAATGGAATACTAATTTTGCTGTGCATTTTAATTAGCACTTTGCCATCTTGTTTTACAAAATATTCTGTATGTGACAGTTCTTTAATGTAGAGGAGGAAAAAAAAGGTAATCCATGTATGAGCTGCAAAATGGCCAAGTGACCAATGAAAGTTTTTAAGAACTGAAATTTGGAATTTCTGATGACCATGGCACTGTATCCTGACTCGAGGCACTTCCTGAGCACTATCATTACAGCATAACTAGAGGCTCAGCTCTTTGGACCTTACCCTGTCCTATGGAAGATACAACTGGCTACTGCTTCATTGCCACAGCTACCACCTTGCTGCCATCCCAATCTGAGTCAGGGACCAGCAGGAAGGCAGTTTGGGAGAGAGAGAGCTGAGATATTAAGAAAGGACCAGGAATGTCTACACCCCACTAGGTCATACCCGACCCCCATCCCCGTTCCTCTGGGGACACTAACAAAGTGGACGTGGACAGATAATTTGCCTGAAGGTATATTTTAGCCAAGCTGAAACTTGGAAAGTGAGCATCTGAAGATAGGCAGTATAAACAAAGGTTTGTGTTTTTAAATAATAAAATTCATTCTCAAATTTTTCTGCAGTTATAGCCACAGTAATCATGATCTATAAATCTTTTAAGTTACTTTCATTTTCAATACTAGCCAATTGGGGTTATCAAACCATCATTAGCCAAGAAAATGGAATTATCTAGAGTAACATGTAAACCCAATTTAGAACTAAATTCCAACTTTTAAAAAATTCCCTGATTCATCAAAAGTACATTTTATCCATTTAGGCAAGAACAGTAAAATTGTAACTTATTTTTTGACTTAATGAAGAGTATCTTCAGCAAAAGTTGATTACCTTATATGAAAGTGAGAAATCATGTATCACAACTTTAAATCAGAGAAGAACTTTTGGTATGTTCTTAAAATTATATAAAAATAGCTTTAGTGATTAACATGCATTGGTCCCCTGGATTTCATAAAGCAGATCTGGTAGGCTTGTAAATGGCCAAAAAAATTTTTTAAAGTACCTGATCACAGAGCTAGAGATTAATAAACAGGAAATATAACACAATTACAAAAAACAAACCTCTCAAACTCACTCATTTGCTTTGATGAAATCATGGTAACTACAAAAACCCCTCAAATTTGGACTCAAAATATGAACCTCTAAACATATTTTCCTCGTGATGTTTTTAAACACATAAAATTGACACTAAATTCCTATGTAATATGTCATTCATTCTGAAATTACTTTGGCTTTAAGACCAAATAGTCTTTCAGATTTGTTCTATGTATAAGAGATAAGACATTAACAGAATGCAGCGCAGTCAGCATAAGTGGCCACTATCTCTTACCAAAATACTGTACAGGTTATTCTGACCCTTTCATCAGGAAATTGATAGCACTATAAGGTGAACGTCTTGCCTCACAGCTATGATAGGTTCCCCACCCCCACCCCCAGATTAAGATCACAGTGATAAAGAGGACTTCGAAAACTGTAAAAATCTTGCAGACTTTCTAACACTGGAAGTAAAACCAGTTATTATAAGCTAGTTTCAACTTAATGTGAGAAGACCATGACAAATTTGCCTTAAACATTTAATTTGACCAAAAACATCTGTAAATGGAGAACCTCTCCTCAGAATATTCCTTAGCTACCACTTTCCCAAATATCAAGGGTGCACCGAATTCATTCCATAACCATGTGAATTAGGCATTTGCAGTATCTGCACAGAGAAGGAAAGACTGAATTAAAAGCTGCCTTCCTTAAAGTGTAGTGAGACCTCAAAACCACACTAACTCTAACCTTAGGTACAAAGACAGAAAATCCACAGAACATTGACTCCTACACAACAAATGTGACTCTCTCACACACTGTTATCCACATTATTAACTACCTTTACCTTCCAAGAAAAAGGCCTATCATTTAACATTAACCATATTCTAATTTTAAACGTAGCTCATTTCTTAAAAAAATAACACTGTCTTTGATCAGATAAAGAAAAAAAATGGCTTACAGAATGCCACACAACTTTTCACAAGCAGCTAGACAAACTTTCCCTTTAGAAAAATTAGTCTGTATGCTACAGATTTTAAATTATTAAAGTACTATAAGCATCTAGAGTGCCACTTGATTCTTTTAAAGTATACTTAGACAACACAATTAAAATGCAAAAGCGTGACGTGAGAATATTCAAACATGACCATGATAACAATTTACCAATTAATGCCACTTCATTTCTTTAGTGGTTTAAGCACATTTTGGTAGGAAAAAGGCATTTTCAAAATGGAATACCAAATGACATACCAGAAAAACTCTTCCAAAAAACAAAACAGAAAAAGTCTGGGTTATCCAGGTAAATAAACTTTTGAATTAAAACACTACACGTTTTAACACACAGAGACAGACTTTAAGCAGTTCTACTCATTTCCATTAGAAAGACACAGAGGTGGCACTTACTGGTATAGTACAATCCCATTTTGAAGGCATGTAATGTTCTGAATATGTGAAAGAACAATAATAATATACAAAATACAATTGCATAAATTATGTTCCTCACTACTATATGAGGTCATTTTTAGACTCAAGATAAGAGTTTTATAAGTGTTAGTTTTAAGATCCTGAAAATTATAGAACAGTACATTCAAAGTCTGCATCAAGGAAACTCTTTAGTGGTTCAGAATCCTCTGAGAATGTACTAACCAGGAGTAAATCACTTTCTTTAAAAATAAGAAATGTTTCATATAACTCAGCAATTCAGCTCCTTTACCCTTAAAGATGATCTTCAGCACAGCAGAGTTACCTAAAGTTAAGACCAGCAATCATTTAAAAAAACGTTTTGTGTTAATAAAAAATAAAGGTAGACCACACAACATTTTGTTAACTGTCCTGGGAAAGAATCGTTCATAGTGCACAGAAAGGACCCCACATGGCTGTTTCCTGGGTCCAAAGAAATCCTGGGACGTTTTTAATTGACCTTATTACATTGTTGCAAAAGGAAGCAATATCCTTCTGTTCCCTCTCAGTGAGGTAGAACAACTGACCTCCCAAATTAAAACCCAGGAGCAGATCTGAAGAAAAAGTAAAGTTCAGGCAAAGCCGCAGAATTTACATTTTGATGCCTTCCTGCTGACTGAGCTGTGATAATGTTTTCTTAATCCGCAGAGCTGTAAGCCTAGCTGCTCCATTGGCATACCAACATTCTCTCATAATTTTAGCCATCACTCTCAAGGCCTACAAGAAAAGACAAGAAAGATCATTAACGCATGCACCACTTTTCACTGATTTGGATAATAATCTTTACCTGTAAATTTTCTTTTAAAATAACATATATACAAGTATTTCTGTTTCAGCATTACTTGTAATAGCAAGTGAGTAGAAATGACCTAAATACCCACCAACAGGGTACAGGTGCCAGGAGCTGGAAAGCAGATGGACAAGGGGTGATTTGCTTTGTAGACTGAAAAGGCTGAATACTAAAGCAGAGTTGTTCAAGGCAAAGAAGGAACCTGACTCACCATGAAATGCCCCCCAGAAGTGAGGAATTAACTGCATCAAGTACCCCTGGGGTGGAGTTCAGGCTAAAAATAGGATCAGCCAAAGGAGCTAGAACCCCAGATAGCTGCCCCCCCGCCCCCCGCCCAACCTCACACAGCTGGGTGACTGCCCTACCCCCACCCCAGCAGAAGTCGAGAGGTTCGCACCTGGGAGAGTAGAACTGAGATTTCTGTCTTGGGGAACATGGCGAAGTTCCACACTGACAACACACTGAACGCTAAGACCATAAACTTTCTTCCGAAAACACGGCCACTGACTTTACATAATCCTCCAGGTAAGAGACTGGAAGAGTCTTTCGCCCAAGAGGAAAAGCCTGAAGAGACTGACATCAGTGGTTCCCCAAGGAAGCAACCCAGTTACATCACGCTCACATCACAGTTGATGATGATAAGCTCCATTCGTGTGCACAAAGCTTCCCATCAGCTTTCAGTGCCCCTTTTATACATGAAGAGTATGAGCTTGATCAAACATTTGAGGAAAGTAATATGAAATGCAGAAGTTGACAAAAACAGAAAAAAGCACCTTGGAGAAAACAGAAGGTGTATAGAAAGAAGACAGTATCAACAATCTATCATTAATATCCTCAAAGAGATAAAAGAAAACACTGATATTGGACTTATCGATAATTTTTTGGGTTTTGTTTGGTTTTAGAAAAACTTTACAGAACTAGAAGATAAACCTGAATAATAATAATAATAATAATAATAATAATAATAAACTCAAAAGATAAAAGCTGATACATCTCCCAGAAAGTTGAGGAAAAAAACCCCAAAGAGATGGATAATAGGAGGGAAAAGATAAGAAAATTAGAATGCCTGTTCAGGACATCTACATTCATAACCAGAGTTGAACAAAAAGAACAGAGGAAAATGGAAAGGAACACATCAAGGAAATACTTGAGGAAAATTCCCTAGAAATGAACATTTGTTTCCAGATAAAAATGACCAAGGGCCCAGCCCATACATGAATTCATCCAACAAACTGAGTGCCTATAGTCTACTAGATAACCATCCTAGGTGTTAGGGAACTAACAGCAGTGAACTAACAGACAAAATTTCTGCTCTCATAAAGCTGATATTCTAGAAGGCTAAAGCATATAATTAATAAATAAGCAAAATACATGGACTGTCAATGGTAAGTGTTAAGGAGAAACATCGTTTAGAGAAGGAGATAAAATATGCCAGGGAAGGAAGGTGCTATTTTAAATAGGTTGAGAGGTAATGTCTCACTGACAAGGTAACATCTGAGCAGAGAGCTGAGAGAGGGGGAAAATGAGCAAACCAAGAAACAGGAAGATGTGGGATCCAGGAAGGAGGATTCACCATAAAAGAGGCAAAGGGAATCACGGGTGAAAGGTGAGGGATATCCCAAGATGAAAGCTGGCCTAGAGAACAACCAGTCCAGACTGGAAAAAGTCAGACGGTTCTGAAGATACTTCTGTAGGTATCCTATCAGTTTCAAATTCTTGATGTGTTTCAGCTATTGAGAGATTTGTAAAACCCTAGAAAAGTGAAAGATTGAGTTAGTGATAAGTACATAGAAAACTAGCCAAATGGAGAAAAAAACAAAAATGCCAGTGATGGCATTAATTCAGCATGCTGTGAGAGTAAGTGCAAATTGCATGTGCATTTTTAATGTTAACTGCTAACTCTCCTTCATGCTTAAAAAGCCATCTGTTTAATACTAATCTGCTCTAATCACTGAATGAGTACATGAGTAATTCCAATTTGTAACTGCTTTGTAGTATCAAGATCAAATTTTTACAAGACAAGATCTAGCCCAATTCCATTCGTTAAAACATGCAGATTCTGTGAGCACACAATATATTTTATCTGGGCCTGGATAATTGATTTGGTTGGAGGTAGCCAAGGAACTCTCTTGATGTCAGAGGTGTCTACTAAGGCCTACATTATTTTAAGATGTAAAATCAACTACTTAAGTAACCAGCTTTTTATTCTTCCTAAACTACAAAACATCAAATCTGGAGGGAAATGCTTTGTTTCACCAATATTATAATAGTATTATAATAGTAACAGCTAGCAATTAAGGACAGATTAAATAAAATTTTTCTTATGAATTCTTTAAAGGTACAACTACAAAAATATTTCTAAAACTTTTTGTAAGAGCTGGGATTGAAAAGCTCAGGCACTGCTGTAAAGCACTTTCCCCAAATTCCTGGTGAATAGTCATATGGGCAGTGAGATGAATAAAATGTAAAATCATCTGAACCATCTTCATAATCATCCAAATCCCTCATTTTACAAAAAGGCGTATTAAGGTCCAGAAAACAGAAGTGGTTTGCCCAAAGTCAGACTCTGAAATGGTAGCCAGGCTGATCTAGAATACAGGCCTCCTAATTCCATCCAGCACTCATCCCACTATTCTGGGCTGCCCTGATTGAAGGGAAGCTTTAATTAAAAATGTAGGAGGCTTGTTTCATTGGCAGATCTAAACACTGTTCTGATACACTAATGGCCACTGAAAACGTTCCACAGCCCTTTCAATATACTTAAAATTGAACATAAAAAACGAATTATTCTACTTTTACTCACTGGTTTAACAGCCATGAAAAATAAAGGAATGGGGATTCTTAATGTCTGTTTTCCTTAAAGTAGCAAATTTCCACTTACTAACCAGAAGCAGTTTAGAGAACTGTGTAGTATCCAAAATAAATACTTACTTCACAGCTCTGCCATCTGTTTGGAATATTTGGCCTTAACTTCTGTTCACAAACAACTTTTCTCATTTCTTCAACTGATGGATCAGAAGGTACAAGATCATAATAAGGCAGCTGGTAATCTTCATGAATTCCTACATTGGTAGAGGAAAAAAAATCTATTTTGAAGGATTTACTCAGATAATGTCAGAGCATTCTTTGACCAGACAGAAAAAGAACAGCTGAGAGTCCTGTTACAGTGTCCCATTACTAAATCAGGTAAATGGAACACAGCTTACAGACTGCAGTCTCTCATCCACATCTCCATCAACAACCCACCTCCTGGAGTCAGTACTGAGCCCACACCTTGAAACTAAGTATTGCCATGGGATCAGCAAAGGCTATTTTAATGATGGTTAACTATGAGCTGTGATGACCAGATTTTCTCCCAGAACCCTAATGCGCAAGAAATGAAACCTTTATTCTACAAGTGCACAGCCTCTCAGTTGGTACGGGGATACACACACTCTATCACTAAGGTGTGAATCTTACAAGGCAAGCCTGAGGTGCAAGTCCCTTCCTCTACTTGCATCTGTCAATAACCTGTCCTATTTGCTACTCCACCCCTCACTGCCTCAAAACCCTGAGGCACTAGTCTGGTGAGCCTGGTCCTCAAGGATAAGAGACTATTTCTCAAGTAAACATTGAAAGTGCTCAGTCTAACACAAACTTACTTTAAAAAAGTAATGCAACGCAGTATATGTATTCTGTATATGTAATTTCCAGCTCTCAAGATTGAGAAAATAACCATAATCTCAGGGGGAAAAAATCAGTCTGACTCAGGTACATGCTAGAAATAGCTTCCTGGGTGGCCTCTCAAGTAGTCATCCATTCTAAATATCTATATTGCAACATAACAAGGGGTTGGTTTCTGTTGCTCCCCAAAATTCAAGTGGAAATAGAAAAAGACTACACTGGAATAAAGCTGTGTATTAGGATAAAACTATACACTAAGATAAAGCATGTCATGTCATTTATCTCTTTCATTTTTTCTGGCACTCTCAGTGATCACTGGGTAAACAATTTCATTCAATAAAAAAGGCAATTCTTGAACCACTTGTTCATGACAAAATGTTGGGGGAGGGGAGAGAGATTTACCACCAATGGAACATCGTCGAGCTATTTCCCAGAATACTAGTCCCATTGCATAGATGTCAGCACGTTTGAAGGATTCAAAGTGTTTCATATTTATGGAATCATCTAGAACTTCAGGGGCCATGTACCTAAAAAAGAAGTCAGCATTTTATTTTATGTAATAGTGACATTACTTTTAAACTGTTTCATAAACTTCCTTTTACTCCTGGGTGGGGAGGTGGGGGGAGGGTCAATATTAATTTTGACCTTTTCCCCCTTTCACTATGCTTCTGCTGTTTTTTAAATTTAAAAATAAATTTTTTTAATTGAAGTATAGTTGATTTACAATATTGTGTTAATCACTTTGCTATACAACAGAAATTCAGTTATGCATATATATATTCTTATTTAAATATTCTTTCCAATTATGGTTTATCATAGTATACTGCATATAGTTCTCTGTTCTATACAGTAGGACGTTGTTGTTTATCCATTCCACATATAATAGCTTACACCTGCTCACCCCAACCTCCCGCTCCATCCTTCTCCCAACGCCCTCCCCCTTGGCAACCACAAGTCTGTTCTCTTTGTCCCTGAATCTGTTTCTGTTTCGTAGATAGGATTATTTGTCATATTTTAGATTCCACATATAAGTGATATCATATGGTATTTGTCTTTCTCTTTCTGACTTGCTTCACTTAGTATGATAATCTCTAGTTGCATCCATGTTGCTGCAAATGGCATTATTTTGTTCTTTTTCATGGCTGAGCAGTATTCCATTGTATCTGTATACCACATCTTCATTATCCATTCATCTGTCGATGGCCATTTAGGTTGTTTCCATGTTTTGGCTATTGTAAATAGTGCTGGTATGAACACAGGGGTGCATGTATCTTTTTGGATTACAGTTTTTTCTGGATATATGCCCAGCAGTGGGATTGCTGGATCATATGATAATTCTGTTTTTAGTTTTCTCCATAGTGACTGTACCAACTTACATTATTCCCACCAACAGTGGAGGGTTCCGTTTTCTCCACATCCTCTCCAGCATTTTTTATTTGTAGAGTTTTTAATGATGGCCATTCTGACTGGTGTGAGGTAGTACCTCACTGTAGTTTTGATTTGCATTTCTCTAATAATTAGTGAAATTGAGCATCTTTTCATGTGCCTGTTGGCCATTTGTATTTCTTCCCTGGAGAAATGCACATTTAGGTCTTCTGCCCATTTTTCGATTGGGTTGTTTTGTTGTTGAGTTGTATGAGCTGTTTGTATATTTTGGAAATTAAGCCCTTGTCAGTCACATCATTTGCAAATATTTTCTCCCATTCTGTAGCTTGTCTTTTCATTTTTTTAATGGTTCCTTTCCTGTGCAACAGCTTGGAAGTTTGACTAGGTCCCGTTTGTTTGTTTTTATTTCTACTGCCTAGGGAGACTGACCTAAGAAAACACTGGTGTAATTTATGTCAGAGAATGTTTTGTCTGTGATCTCTTCAAGGAGTTTTTGGTGTAATGTCTTATGTTTAAGTCTTTAAGCCATTTTGAGTTTTATTTTTGTGTATGGTGAGAGGGTGTGTTCTAACTTCATCAATTTACATGCAGCTGTCCAACTTTTCCAACACCACTTGCTGAAGGAGAGTCTTTTTTCCATTGTATATTATTGTCTCCTTTGTCGAAGATTAATTGACTGTAGTGGTGTGGGTTTATCTCTGGGCTCTCTATTCTGTACCACTGATCCATATGTCTGTTTTTGTGCCAATACCATGCTGTTTTGATTACTGTAGCTTTGTAGTACTGTCTGAAGTCTGGGAGGGTTATGCTTCCTGCTTTGTTCTTTTTCTTCAGGATTGCTTTGACAATTCTGAGTCTTTTATGGTTCCATATAAATTTTAGGATTATTCTAGTTCTGTGAAAAACGTCATGAGTAATTTTGTAGGGATTGCATTAAATCTGTAGATTGCTTTGGGTAGTATGGCCATTTTAACAATATTCTTCCAATCCAAGTGCATGGGATATCTTTCCATTTCTTTGAATCATCTTCAGTTTCCTTTATTAATGTTTTAGAGTTCTCAAGTCTTTCACCTCCTTGGGCAGGTTTATTCCTAAGCATTTTATTTTTTCGCGGTACGCGGGCCTCTCTCACTGTTGTGGCCTCTCCCATTGCGGAGCACAGGCTCTGAACGCGCAGGCTCAGTGGCCATGGCTCACAGGCCTAGCCGCCCTGCGGCATGTGGGATCCTCCCGGACTGGGGCACGAACCCGTGTCCCCTGCGTCGGCAGGCGGACTCTCAACCACTGCACCACCAGGGAAGCCCCTAAGTATTTTATTTTTGAGGGTGCAATTTTGAAAGTTTTTTGTTTTTAACATTCCCTTCCTGATGTTTTATTGTTAGTGTAAAGAAATGCAACCGGTTTCTGTATGTTAATCTTGTATCCTGCTACCTTGCTGAATTCACTTATCAGTTCTAGTAATTGATGTGTGGAGTCTTCAGGATTTTCTATATGTAGAATCATGTCATCTGCATATAATGACAACTTTACCTCTTCCCTTCCAATTTGGATATCTTTTATTTCTTTTTCTTGTCTGATTGCTGTGGCTAGGACTACCAATACCAGGTTGAATAAAAGAGGTGTGAGTGGACATCCTTGTCTTGTTCCAGATTTTAGTGGGAAGGCTTTCAGCTTTTCACCACTGAGTATTATATTGGCTGTGCGTTTGTCATAAATAGCTTTTGTTATGTTCCCTCTGTACCCACATTGGTAAGAGTTCTTTTTTATCATGAATGGAATTTTGTCAAATGCTTTTTCTGCGTCTATTGAGACAATCATGCAGTTTTTGTCTTTTCTTTTGTTCATGTGGTGTATCACATTGATTTGTGAATGTTGAACCATGCTTGTGAACTTGCAGTGAATCCCACTTGGTCATGGTGTATGGTCTTTTTTGTGTGTTTTGGATTCAGTCTGCTAATATTTTGTTGAGAATTTTTGCATCTATATTCATCAATGATATTGGCCTGTAATTTTCTTTTTTGCTGGTGTATTTGTCTGGTTTTGGTATCAGGGTGATGGTGGCTTCATAGAGTGTCTTTGGGGGTGTTCTCTTCAATTTTTGGAAGAGTTGGAAGGATCAATGTAAGTTCTTCTTTGTATGGTAGAATTCACCTGTGGAGCCATTTGGTCCTGGACTTTTGTTTGTAGGGAGTTTTTAAATTACAGATTGTTTCACCTCTAATGATCAGTCTGTTCAAATTATCTATTTTTTTATTGGAATGTAACTGCTTTACAATGTTGTGTTAGTTTCTGCTCTACAACAAAGTGAATCAGCTGTATGTATCTATTTCTTTTTGATTCAGTTTTGGTGGGCTGTATGTTTCTAGAAACTTGTCCATTTCTTCTAGGTTGTCAAATTTGTTGGCATTTAATTGTTCACAGTATTCCCTTATGGTTTTTTGTATTTCTGCAGTATCAGTTGTTATGTCTGTCTCCTTTTTCATTTACTTTATTTGGATTCTCTCTTTTCTTCTTGGTGAGCCTGGCCAGAGGTTTGTCAATTTTGATTATCCTTTCAAAGAACCAGCTCTTGGTTGTATTGATTTTTTTCTATTTTTTTAAAAAAATCTCTATTTTATTTAAAATCTCTTATTTTTCCCTCTGATCTTTATTACTTCCTTCCTTCTGCTCTCAGGTTTTGTTTGTTCTCCTTTTTCCTTTTTTCTGATTCTTTTAAGTAGTAGGTTAGGATGTTTGAGATTTTTCTTGTTTTTTGAGCAAGGTCTGTATTGCTATGAACTTCTAAGAACTGCTTTTGCTGCCATCCCATAGATTTTGTATGGTTGTGTTTTGTCATCTGTCTCAAGGTATTTTTAAAAATATTTATTTTATTTATTTTGGCTGCGCTGGGTCTTAGCTGTGGCACGCAGGATCTTTAGTTGTGGCATGCAGACTTAGTTGCGGCTTGTGGACTTCTTAGTTACAGCATGCAGACTTCTTAGTTGCAGCATGCATGTGGGATCTAGCTTCCTGGCCAGGGATCGAACCCAGACCCCCTGCATTGGGAGTGCGGAGCCTTACCCATTGGACTACCAGAGAAGTCCCTCAAGGTATTTTAAAATTTCCTCTCTGATTTCATCATTGACCCATTGGTTTTTTAGTAGCATGCTATTGAGTCTCCATGTAATCTTTTTTTTTTCTCATTTCTTTTCTGTGGTTGATTTCTAGTTTCATGCTGCAGTGGTCAGAAAAGATGTTTGAGATAATTTCTATACTCTTAAATTTGTTGAGGCTTGTTTTATGCCCTAGTAATGTGGTCAATCCTAGAGAATGTTCCATGTGCACTTGAAAAGAATGTTTATTCTGGTTTTTTTTTTTAATGTAATGTCCTGAAAATGTCAATTAAGCCTAATTGTTCTATTGTGTCATTTAGGATCTCTGTTGCCTTATTGATCTTCTGTCTAGAAGATATGTCCATTGATGTGAATGGGGTGTTAAAGTCTCCTACTATTATTGTATTCCCATCAGTTTCTCCCTTTATGTCTGTTAGTATTTGTTTTATGTATTTAGGTACTCCTATATTATTAGGTGCATATATGTTGTCAAGTATAAAATCCTCTTCCTGTATCGATCCTTTTATCATTATATAGTGTCCTTCTCTATCTTTCTTTATGGGCTTTGTTTGAAAGTCTATTTTGTCTGATATGAGTATCGCAACCTCCCCTTTCTTTTCATTTTCATTTGCATGAAATCTTTTTCCATCCCCTCACTTTTCAATCTATGTGTGTCCTTTGCCCTAAAGTGGGTCACTTGTAGGCAGCATATTGTAGGCTCTTGTTTTTTTCTATCAAATCTGCCACTCTTTTTTTCTATTTAAAAAAATTTATTTTATTCAAGTATTGTTGATTTACAATGTTGTGTTAATTTCTACTGTACAGCAAAGTGATTCAGATATACATATATATATATATATTTTCATATTCTTTTCCATTATGGTTTACCACAGGATATTGAGAGATCTTTTTTTGAGAGAGAGTATATTTTTATTATTTTTTAATTTAATTTTTTATTATACTTGGGTATAGTTGATATACAATGTTGTGTTAATTTCAGGTGTACAGCAAAGTTGTTCAGTTAATATATATATCCATTCTTTTTCAGATTCTTTACCCATATAGGTTATCACAGAGTACTGAGTAGAGTTCCTTGTGCTACACAGTAGGTTCTTATTGATTATCTGTTTTATATATAGTATTGTGTATGTTAATCCCAACCTCCTGATTTATCACTCCCCCCCTACCTTTCCCCTTTGGTAACCATAAATTTGTTTTCTAAGTCTGTGAGTCTGTTTCTACTTTGTAAATAAGTTCATTTGTATCATTTTTTAAATTGCACATATAAGTGATATCATATGATACTTGTCTTTTTCTGTCTGACTTACTTCACTTAGTATGACAATCTCTAGGTCCATTCATGTTGCTGCAAATGGCATTATTTCGTTCTTTTTAATGGCTAATGGTCCATTGTGTGTGTGTGTGTGTATATGTATATATACCTGTGTGTGTGTGAATACACACACACCCCACATCTTTTTTATCCATTCTTCTGTCAATGGACATTTAGACTGCTTCCATGTCTTGGCTATTTTAAATAGTGCTGCAATGAACATTGGGATGCATGTATCTTTTTGAATCATGGTTTTCTTGGATATATGCCCAGGAGTGAGATTGCTGGATCATATAGTAGTTCTATTTTTAGTTTTTTTAGGGAATCTCCATACTGTTCTCCATGGTGGTTGTACCAATTTACATTCCCACCAGCAGTTGTAGGAGGGGTCCCTTTTCTCCACATCCTCTCCAGCATTTATGGTTTGTAGATTTTTTTGATGATGGCCATTCTGACTGGTGTGAGGTGATACCTCATTGTAGTTTTGATTTGCTTTTCTCTAATAATTAGCTGAGCATCTTTTCATGTGCCTCTTGGCCATCTGTATGTCTTCTTTGGAGAAATATCAATTTAGGTCTTCCACCCATTTTTTGATTGGGTTGCTTTTTTTGATAGTGAGCCATATGAGCTGTTTGTAAATTTTAGAGACTAAGCCCTTGTCCATTGCATAGTTTGCAAATATTTTCTCCCATTCTGTGGTTGTTTTTTTGTTTTGTTTATGGGTTCCTTTGCTGTGCAGAAGCTTACCACTCTGTCTTTTGATTGGAGCATTTTGTCCATTGGCATTTAAGTAGCTATTGATAGATATGTTATTCATTGCCGTTTTGACCTTGTTTTCCTGTTGATTTTATGTTTCTTCTTTGTCCTTTTCTATTATTTTTCCTTTTGTGATTTGATGATTTTCTCTTGTATTACACTGACATTCTCTTCTTTTTTGTTTCTGTCAAGGTACTATATGTTTTTGATTTGTGTTTACTCTGTTTCTGAAATATATTAACCCCGTCCTATATCTACTTGCCTTAGACTGGTAGTCATACAGGCTCAAACACATCTAGGAAATGAAAAAAAAAAAGAAAAATCTACATTTTCTTACCCTCCTTCCCCACATTTTATGAGTTTGATGTCCTCTTTTACATCTTCATGTTCATCCTTTTGCTGTTCATTGTGGTTACCATTACTTTCACAGAATTTTTTTTTTTTAATCTGTGTGTGTACTGGCTTATTTAGGTAATTTGCTTTCCAATTGTGATTTTCTCTTCCCTATAGACTGTTACTCCTTTTCTATTTAGAGAAGACCTTTCAATATTCCCTTTAGGATAGCTTTAGTACTGCTGTATTCTTTTAGTTTTTTGCTTGTCTGAGAAATTCTTTCTCTCTCCTTCTATTCTCAATGATAATCTTGCTGGGTAGAGTATCCTAGGTTGCAGATTTTTCCCTTTCAGGACTTTGAATATATCTTGCTACTCCCTTCTGGCCTGCAACATTTCTGTAGAGAAATCAGCTGATAACTTTATGGGGGATCCCTTGTAATTAACTCTTTGTTTTTCTCTTGCTGCCTTTAGAATCCTCTCTTTTTGCCATTTTTATTATAATAGGTCGTCGTGTAGATCTGTTTGGGTTCACCTTGTTTGGGACCCTCTGTGCTTCCTGTACCTGGATATCTGTTTCCTTCCTTAGGTTTGGGAAGTTTTCAGTCATAATTTCTTCAAATACATTTTCGATCCCCTTTTCTCTTTCTTCCCCTTCTGGAATCCCTATTATGCCTAGATTGGCATGCTTTATATTATCCCATAGGTCTCTTTTTTTCATTTGTCTGTCTGCCATCCTGATTGGGTGATTTCCATATTCTATCTTCCAGTTCACTTACTCGTTCTTCTCAATTATTTATTCTGCTATTCATTGCCTTTAGTTTTCGTCTCAACAAGTGAGTTTTCTTCTAATTTTTCTTGGTTCCTCTTTATGGTTTCTAGTTCCTTTTTATAGTACTCTGCATTTCTGTTGATAGCCTTTCTTAATTCCTTCAGTATTTCCACTATTTCCTTTTTGAAATCAGTGTCCCCTAGACCGAAGAGGTCTGTTTCATTGTTTGTTCTTTCAGGGGAATTCTAATGGTCTTTTAACTGGGAGTGGTTCCTCTGCTTCTTCACTTTACTTGTATTTCTTATTCTGTGAGTTTAGGAGAAACAGTTATTGATGGTGATCTTGGAAGACTGTTTATATGTGGGGGTGTCCCTGTGTACCTTGTGTGGGTTTAATACTTTTGGTGCAAGGGCTGTTTTTAGTATGGATGCCTGTCACCTCTTTCCTCAGCATGTGCTGGCAGTTATCCCCTTGAAAGAGGGTGTGCAGATGTGGCGGCGGATGCCTGGTCCTGGGGTTGGTGGTGGTGGCAGCTCACGTGTGCCCCCAGAGCGCATGAGGGGAGCAGAGGCAGCTCACGATCGATTGCTCCTGGAGCCT
This sequence comes from Globicephala melas, assembly GCF_963455315.2. Taxonomy (NCBI): domain Eukaryota; kingdom Metazoa; phylum Chordata; class Mammalia; order Artiodactyla; family Delphinidae; genus Globicephala; species Globicephala melas. The sequence goes on from NC_083319.1 coordinate 33,121,079, forward strand.
GGGGTGGGGGGGTGGGGTATGTATTGTGACTGCTCCAGGAGTTTGTGTAGGCTGTGTCCTGCTGCCTGAGAGCTCATGCCAGGAAAAAGGCTGTAATGGCAGGTCCCAACCCTCCCCTCATGCACTGCCCACACAATGGCACCTGGCCTCTAAGGCAGCCCAGGCTTCCTCTGTGTATAACCTCAGGTGCAGTCAGTTGCACCAGCCTCCAGCCCCTTCAGATTGTTTCTACACAGCCCACCCCTGTCCTCTCCCTGGGTCTGATCTCTGAAGCTCAAGCTTCCACACATAACTGAGATCATATTAGACTCAAGAAAAATATTAAATATCCCAACTAGTTTGTAAATTAATGATGTCAACCAAATCCCATGAAAAGCTGAAACAGCAATTTTATGCTATCTGCCTTATGATCTAAGTTTCCAATGACCCACAAGTAATAACTGACTATCCTAGGTGTCCTAATGTACACCACCTACTTGGCTATGTACTATGTACTATATTTTAATCTAGAAGTCTTCTCACTAATACAGGATAAAAGGAAAGACAAAGACATACTCCAGGGAACAAAATAATAGATAAAAATGAATGCCAGTTCTCCTATTGATACCACCTTGCACAGTTCTGAGGCTTCAAAAGTCCCAGGACTCACAAAGACCTGCAGCAACCACTGCCTGGAACACTGAGTCAAGAGATCTGAGAGTCCCTGTCGAATCCGTAAGTCACAAATACGACTGAGATAGAACATTGGCTCTATTCAAGTCCAAGGTAGCAGTTTGAAGATATGTGGTGGCAAATGCTGTGTGATACACAGAGCAAAGCCTTTTGGGTCAGAAAGGCCCAGGTTCAAATCTCGGCTCTTCAGCTTACCATCCATGAGGTTGGTTGGCCACATTACTTAACCTCCACAAGGCGGTTTCCTCATCTCTGAATTGAGGGTAGTGATACCTACCTAATTAGGTCCTTTGAGTACTCATAGACTCAACAAATATTTATTGAGGACTTACTATGTATTAGGCACAAATGGATGCTGGGAATACAAGGCTGCTCTCAAGCAGCTTATGATCCAATGGAATATACAGACAAATAAATGGACAGTTATAATGTGCTAAGTGCCTCAATGGTCCAAGTTCAGCATGCAGTGAGGGCCCTTGCCAAGGACATCTAACAGTCCAGAAAAGGATTTCTATGAGAAAGGAAGACTAAGTACAAGCTAGGGAAATAAAAGCAGAAACTATGCTCTAGGATACAGCACATGGGAAAGTTTGAAGAGAGAAAGGCATGTTTTCAGGAGATAAAAATATGAAAACAGTTGGGCTAACTACAGCACAACATTTGTAGAGAACAATAAATGATATACATAAAAGACCCATTAAAATGATTGGCACATAGTAGGTACCCCATAAACATTAGCTACTATTATGATAACGGTAATATTTTCTGGAAAGGCCACCTTTCATCAGCAGTTACCTTTTTAAGTCAGGTAACCTTGGTTTCAGAGCAGGCAAGACCATGAGATCTTCTACCTGTGAGCAATCTAATAAAGTACAAGGTCGAGTTTCAGAAAAGATATGTATCTAGAAATGAGAAGGAAAAGAAGTCAATTTCAGAACATATTAATCACTGTGTAGCCATAAGTATACCTTTTTGTTCCCACTCTGTGGTTTGGAGCAATATCAATTGTATCTGTGGCCGAATCATGTCTTACTGCCAGTCCCAAGTCTGCAATACAGCAAGTTCCATTCTTCTTTACCAAGATATTCTTTGATTTCAAATCCCTATGAGCAATGGCTGGTTTTCCTAAAGAAAGAAAAAAATTAAACATGGTTGCTTAAAGGGTAATACCAATCACAAATCCCACCTTTAGGTTCAAAAGCTTCTCCTCCCATCCCAGTGTCGAAGCATTTCAACCCCCATCACCGCAATACCTAGGCCATTACTAAACCACCTTAAGGGAATCATTACACAAAAAGTTGCTGAAATTACATTTCTTCAAAGAAAATGGATGATGCTCAAAAAATATAAGTCTAATATGCAAAGACTGGGGGTTAAAGATACTAGTTTGTTGATACCCTATGAATTTTTTACAGGAATCCTAGTCACTGATATTCGAATTCAAGAACCAAGAATCTCAATCACTTCCTTTGTCTATCAACTGGAATGTACTCACTAAATGTATAATATACCTTAATACCACTAGAAAAAGTTGTACTATGCAGGGACTATGTATTTTAATCTATTTATTTAGTCTTCTCACTAAAATGAAAAAAAATAAAATTTTAAAAGTAATTTAAAAATAATTAAAATTAAAAAGTAATAATTACAATGTGGAAAACTTGGAACCCTCAGAGACTGCTGATGGAAATGTAAAATAGTACAGGCACTTGGAAAAAAAAGTCTGGCAGTTTCACAAATCTTTAGAGTAACTATATGATCCAGTAATTCCACTCCCAGGTATATATCCAAGAGAACTGGAAACATGTCCACACAAAAACTTGTACAACAATGTTCATAGCAGCATTATTCATAACAGCCCAAAGTGGAAACAACCCATATGTCCATCACTGATGAATGGATACCCAAAATGTGGTATATCCATACAATGAAATATTACTCAGCCATAAAAAAGAATGAATTGCTGATAAATGCTGCAGCATGGCTGAACCTTGAAAATACACTAAGAGAAAGAAGCCAGTCACAAAAGATCACATATTGTATGATTCCTTTTGTATGCTATGTACAGAATAAGCAAATTTATAGAGATGGAAAGTGTATTAGAGGTTGCCTAAGGCTAAAGAGTTTGGGGGGAAATGGGGAATGACTCCTAAGAACTACAGGGTTCTTTTAAGATGATGAAAATGTTCTAAAACTGATTGTGGTGATAGCTGTACAACTCTGTGAATATACTAAAACCCACTGAATTGTATACCAAATGGGTAAATTATAACTCAATAAAGCTATTATAATCAACAATAATAAAATTTACAAAGATGGGGCTGGCTGAGATAGTAAAACAGCATGTGTGTTGTAAAGTTGGGAGTTGGGGGAGTCATCAGGTAGCAAGTGGATAATCATTACAGCAGAGAATATATTGGCATCTGATATCTTATATGGCACAAAAATCAAAGCATAAAAATTTCATAAACTTAGTATTCAATTTTTCAACTGTAAAACTGTCTCATGCAGTCTCCTTATCCTAGGGTCAAATATAATTATTAGATAGCCAGATAGCATTTATGGAGCATGTTGATGTTTACAAAGCTTTTTCACATTTCATATGGTACTGCACATAAACTAAATTCCAAAATCAAGATCCTCAAAAATCACAAGAAAGACTAAACGCTACTACTTTTAAGAACTTACAAAAATATCAGTATTGTTACAATGACTGGAGAATCTCTGAACGAATTCCCAGATTCATAAATCCACCTTAGATTTTCAACAGAAAGGTAAAATATTCTCATCTAAAAACTCATTTTAAATATCTCCAATTAAGCTGACTTCTTGCAAAAATTTTCTGAACAGACATTAGATCCATGGGAATTTAAAGCTTAAACAACAGGATTGCTTTGAGTTACCTTGGGTACCAACTATCTCCATGTGAAGATGGGCAAGTCCACTTGCTGTGGACAGAGCGAGTTTTATCATTCCTTCCACAGTAACTGTGTATCTGTTCAAGTAATCAAAAAGGGATCCATGCTCATGATAATCTGACACCAACCAGAGCTGAGTCCATGTACCATTGTCTGCCAAGTAGAATAACAATATTTCAGATGGGCTATAGAACATTTATGACTTATTCAAAAGTTATCATTTTTTACTCTCAATCCTGAATCACACAACTGCAATATGTTGGTACCTCAAATTTGTATATATTTCTTTCATATTTTCTTATATTTCAGTTTTCTTATACTTTCACGTATGTATCCTTTAGATCCTTAAAGTAAGCCCCTTTAATCTTGAGATAAGGCAAGGATAACTAATCCCATTCAAGAGAGAGGGAATCATAGTTAAAAAATGGTGATGTTGAGTCCACACAGATGGTAGCAGGGCTGGGATAATGCTTCGAGGAATGCCTGGTTCAAGTTAGGTGCCTGGTTCAGGTTAGGTGCTCAACGATTGTTTCTGGAAGGGGGGAGGGAAACAAGGGAGGAGGGAGGGAAGAAGATGAGAAGTACCTGGAACCTAGTGTGGCTATAGTGGGAATGGAATATTATTGGAAACTGAAAGGGAGCTTAAATGAGAACTGCAAGCTTTAATGACAAACAGACTGTGTGTACCGTTCACAAAGAAGCCAGAAAAGATTACAATTCCAAGGTTTCCAGATTAGAAAAATATAAAAATAGTGGTATCACTGACACATGGGGAAGCTGAGACAGGAGCTAAAAATGTCATGAGGAGAAAAGGCTAGGACTGAATCCAGTTTTACACAAGGTGATTTTGAACCTCAACAACTAGGAATATGTGTCCTTCCAAAAGTTCATTTGTAAGCCAGTACATGAATTGGAAATGTATGTTCCCATGAGAATCATGGTAAAGGTTCTGGCTGGGCTTCTAGGCTAGGCTGGTCCACAAAAGCCAATTTAACCTAGGAGTAGCTGGCAAGTCATATATTTCACAAAATCATGAAAGCAAAAATATTACAACAATACTAGGAGGCAGGACAATTCAGTAAAAGATGCACACTTGGAGTCATTCTGACCTGGGTTGGAATCAGGGCCTGGCTGTCACTGACTACATGACCTCAGACAAGTTTCTTAACCAATGAGCCTTTGTTCCTTCTTTTACACAACAAGAATACCTTACTTTGTGAGACTACTAAGAAGATTTTAAAAAATAGGATAATAGATTTTTAAAAAGCATTCAGTACAATGCATGGCACATAAGAACTTCCCCATTAGTTGTAAAACAAAAGAAAAACTGATTGACATAAAACAATTTCTATATTTTGAAGGTTGTTAATTGAAAGAAAGCAATTCTGATTAGAAAAGATTAAGGAATGAAATGTTTTCAGAAGATTCTGGAGGAGATTTCTGGGTATTTTCGAAAGGATTTAAATATTCATGATACTAGTTCTTTATCAACTTGTTTCTTCATAAACTTTGTAAACTGATTCTGTTCAAACTTATACCTTTCCTTGATACAGGTACATCACTAGCTTTATCTGCATGCTTATTAACCATACCTGAATTCAGAAAGGCTCACAAATACAAGAAATAAATAGGAACACAGCAAGATGGAAGAATGGGAGGTTTTCTGAGGTAAGTGACAAGAGAGGTGGAAGGAAGAAGGACATATTAGAGGCTATGCCCACATAAAGGGTTGTCTAAGGTGGAATTAACTAAATCAGTATGAGAAAGATAAAGAAAAGGGGAATAGGGGATGGAGGGGCTAGGTTCTAGGCAAAGTCCATTAACCCTGACAAAGAAGAAAGGAGGTGTAGGGAAAAGCCAGCAGGGTTGTCAGTTCCCATGGTAACCTCCAGATGACAGTAACAGCTTGGCTGCTGCCTGAGCAAAAGGGAAGAGTTCAGGGCACCAGCAGCAGGAACATTTTGTGTCAGTTAGTGTGTTTACAACTTGGAACAAGCCTAAAACATGCTGGGCCTGGGTCAGGGTTGAACCTCAAAATGTATATTTGAAAGTCACCACTACCTACCATTGAGTTTGAAAGCAAAAATGTGGGTAAGTTCTTTGAGGGAGAAATTACTATTTGTAGAATTAGAGCCTTCATATGTATTAAGAAGAGTTTCAGAAAACAAAAACACCTATTAAGAAATAAGAAAGTCCAGAGTCACAGAAAACAAAGGTTGTTTTAAGGGTTGGGGGAGAAGCTAAATGGTGTCGAAGACAGAAGAAAGTGAAAACTAAGGACTTGGTCAGACTATGATCACTGCTTTTGTTTGTTTTGTTTTTAAATTAAGTAATACTGAATTGGTAGTATCTATTGATAATCCCTGCTTACATCCATCACCGCCCCTAAGTCACGAAAAGCAGATAATCACACTTATACACCTCCTGATTTGATGCAATAGAAAGAATATGTAGAACGTATATACTTTCAGGAAACCAATAAAATAATCAGATTCAGTCTCTAATTTTAACTACCAGTTTTCAAATTATACAAGGAGCAAGTTCAGAGATACTATAAGAATTCAATTAATGATAAGCCCTATAGGACAAACAATCCAGTTTCTTTAACAAATAAACTCCGAGAAGAAAAAGACAAAGGGTAACCCTAGTGATTTTAAGGGATTTAAGATAAATATCAACCAAATGCAATGGATCCTAAAGTGAATAACCAATTGTTAAAAAAAAAAAAAAGGGGGGAGACCACTGCAGAAATGTGAAACTGACTAGATATTTGATGGCATTTTAAAAATTGACAATGGTAGTATTGTTATGTTTCACAAAAAAAGATTCCCCATAATCTGAAGATACAAACAGATATTTATGGATGAAAAGATATGCTCTCTGGGATTAGCTTCAAATAATTCAGAGGGGGCAGAGTAGGTGGAATCAGAGCTCAAATATGGTTGGCAGTGAGCTGATAATTGTTGAAGCTGGGTGATGGGGGTTCATTATACTATTCTCTGCTTTTCTATATACTGGAAATTTTCTATAAATAAAAGTTTAAAAAAACAAGTAATAAATATTTGTTGTAAATAAATTTGAAAATACAGAGAAGCAAAAAGAAAAATCAAAATCACCCATGAACACAAACTGAGATTAAACATTGTTAATATTTCAAAGAAATAAATATTGTTGAAGAAAATGGGAAGGGAGAGAAGTAAAAAGATGACTATGGTTATGGCCTTTAAAAAAGATGATAGCATTTTTTTTAAAAAAATAGGAAAGCTGGGAAATACATTTGATTCAGGGTGGGTGTGATGAGAGTCGAGTTGTAATACTGTGTTGGCCAAAAAGTTCATTTGGGTTTTTCTGTAACATCTCATGGAAAATCCCAAATGAACTTTTTTGGCCAACCCAATACAAGCCTCTGACAAAAGCTATAAAGGTACGATTGTGGGCACTACTATAATAACTGAAGCCAGGAAAGTAAATGAAGTGCAGTCTGAAGTCACTTTTCACTTTTCACAGTCACCTCTCATGCTACCTACTGACATGGCTTCCTCACTTGCTTCAGCATCTGCCCCCAGGCCTCAAGCACCTGTGTACCACAGGCAAGAAAAGGTCCACATGGTTACTAAGGGCAAGGTGGTTTTGGAGAAACCATTTCTCTATTTAAGTGAGTTTACTTAAAAGATTAATCTATTTAGCCTAGCAATTTAAACACAGAATACACTGAGAAGTTATTCTTACTCTCCCTATACATAAGGTCATTAAGAAATATTAGAATGCCCTAATGGTCAGGAAGAGATTAAAAGGAAACATATGAGCTCTAGCCTATCTCAAAACTCTGGGCAACCAGAGTTGATAAATTTTTTTTCTACGTTATGACTATCCTCAGTAACTAACTTCCCAGAACCAAACAACAAAAGCATGTAACCTTTTTTTAAATAGCTCTTTACATTTTATAAAGCAATTAGAGGTTTAGGAACATGTTGTCAAGAGTCAAGAAAATCTTTAAGAAGTTCTTGTTCCTAAAGGCTTCTAATATATTCTATTTTACTTAATAGGTCTAATTTATATTACAAACATCCATTTCTCATCAAATATGACAAGGTTTAGTAGTCTTCTTTGTGGAAAGGATTAAGTATATTTTGTAACACTCAAAGGAGAAGCAAATGTTACTCACCTTTATTGTCTGCTGCTATAAATCCCAAGATGTTTTCATGACGTAACATGACGGTCTGATAAATCTCTGCCTCACGGAACCATGAACGTTCTTCTCTAGAGGAGAATATTTTAACAGCAACTTCTTCTCCTCTCCATTTTCCTCGCCAAACTTCTCCAAAACGACCTTTGCCAATACTTTCTTGTAACACAATAGTTCTCGCAATTGTCCTCTGAACAAGCAATGGTAAACCTAAAGATAAAAATAAATAGTATTCGACACAAACAACCAATATCGGTACCTGTTTCTAACACCACGATAGGCGTTAAAAGAGTGACTCAGAAAGGTTTAACTCCTTAAAGGAACTTACAATCTCACTGAGGAAATATAGAGTAAATTTGCAAAAAACAATAATTCATGATAAAAGGAAAATAATAAATACAATAAAAGAATCCAGAAACTCCTGCCTAGAGACTCAAGGTAGGCTTTAAAAGATAAGCTGAATTTAGATTGTCCTTTACAGAAGGGATAGGACAAAGAAGAAGACAAGGAGGTAAGGTGTTTAGGTAGGAGGAATATGCAAGCAAAAGTAGAAGAAATGGATGATACATGTTTAGGGAACCAACTTAAATAGATAAGCAGAAAAAGGATGTATGGGGGGCTTCCCTGGTGACGCAGTGGTTGAGAGTCCGCCTGCCAATGCAGGGTACATGGGTTCGTGCCCCGGTCCGGGAAGATCCCACATGCCGCGGAGCGGCTGGGCCCGTGAGCCATGGCTGCTGAGCCTACGCGTCCGGAGCCTGTGCTCCGCAACCGGAGAGGCCACAACAGTGCGAGGCCTGCATACTGCCAAAAAAAAAAAAAAAAAAAAGATGTATGTAGTAAAACAGTAGAAGAGAAGCTGCACCAGAATGTGAAGAGTACTGAATGCCCGGCTCAAGATGACCAATGAGAGCTGTGGGTGAAAGAGGAACTAGTAAACATTTCCATTCATTTCATGACTGGAAAGAAATAATTTAAAAATCTTATTTCAGAAAGATGAGTCTGGTAACAGTTTTACAAAAGGAGGAGGAGAAAAGTGTGTAAGGAGGAGGAGAAAAGTGTGTAAGGAGAAAAGGAGGAGAAAAGTGTGTAAGCATAAGAAATGAAGAAGTAAATTCTGGTCTAACTTTTAATAAATCAGTAAAAATTATCACAGAAACCATTTCAAGGCAAGCAATTTACCAATTTACGAGCCAGGAACTGGCTGCCTAGGCAACACTAATATCTTAAGGAAAGATGCCAAGTAACTTACCTTGGTGATGAAACATTGGCAATTTTCTCACTAACTGAACTTACCTTACTATAAAATACATAGTTTTAAATATTACCACACTTATTTCATTTACATAAAAGTATTTACTAACTACCTACAAAATTTAAGTAACACTATATTTGGGACTAGTCCAATTCCCCATGGACTAAGAACTGTCGAATTATACTGACACTGACAAAATATCAGTGTACATCGTGTTCTACAGTATTTTATTTATAGTCTAATACACATAAATTGGTGTCACTTATAATCTATCTTGAGTTGCCTGCTAGATCAAATTAAACTAATGGAAGTAAATAAAATTATCTGGTCTCTTTGATTCTCTGGTGTGAAATACTAATAAATCCAAATGTTAAATCTTTAAGTTGTCTCTTTTCATCTTTAAGTTTCTCAAATAGATCCTTCCTTCCCCTTGCTCCATCCATCCTCCGTACTTCCTGCAAAGTAGTTAGCAGTCTAATTGTAAACAATTGTTTTTATAAGGAGACTGCTGGTTAAAAATAAATCTGTGAAAAATCCTTATTTAAGTCAAGGAGCTCTTTTGTATTATGAATAACCAATTCCTAATTATGTTGTTTACAGTAGACACTAACTTACAAAATTTTCTTAAAGCCTTTGAACAGGGCCACACCATGTACTTAAAGATTTAAAGTATACTTAAGAGTTCATTTCAGGAGGCTGATCTGGAAGTTAGAAATGCAGGGAATAAAGAAGAAAGGGAATAGCAAATGGGAAGTCTGAAAATGCCTGACATATTCAGGACTCACGCAGGGTCAAGAAAGCCTAACAGGACAAAGAAAGTCTTTGTCTTCCCCTTCACAACTGGATTCTAGATGCAGAACTAGAATTAAAAATCAAATCTAGATTTATCATATTATCTGTATTTGGTTACCATAACCCACATGAAAATCTGAGCATTTTTTAAAAAGTAATAGTTTTTTTCTAAAGACAAAAATAAACAGGCCTAATTCAGATCTCTATATTCTCTGCTTTACTTCTGTACCTTTTAGAACTGCTTGAGCGAAAACTTTAATGGGGAAACAGGGTCCAAGCACCTTTACATGCAGTGAACAACAAAAATAAGACCTGAAGGACATGCATGCATTAAAGAGATCGTAAGCATGAATGAGACATAATAAACATTGGCCTAAGAGACGCACACTCTCAAAAACTGGCACACAGGGGACTTCCCTCGTGGTGCAGTGGATGGGACTCCGCACTCCCAATGCAGGGGGCCCGGGTTCAATCCCTGGTTGGGGAGCTGTATCCCGTGTGAGTGCCACAACTAGGGAGCCCATGTGCCGCAACTAAGGAGCCTGCCTGCCGCAACTAAGACCCTGCACAACCAAATAAATAAATCTGGCACATGTTTGCGTGTTCCCACATACTTTGCAATCTAATGACAGCTTAAATATGGGCACATGCACAACCTGTGATTCAAATAAATGCAACAGGGATACGATTAGCTTTAAGTTTAGAGCTAGGTTCCAGAACACATCTCTCCATTGTCTCCCTGCAATTCCTAAGTTAAAAGTACAGTCTTTGAGAGAGAGATAGGGCCTTTCCTCAATTATGGTCATAGTACTGAGTAATAAACATTTGAATTCATAACATAAAATGTTTTATCTTTTCCTCAATGAGTGAAAGAACTAAAAAGGATATTATACACAGACATTTGACTTACTCAGAGGCATGAGTCCCATTCATGAAATGGCATTCAGTCTTTATAATAAATAGAAGGAAAAGCAATGGAATTTTCTGCTGTCATTCAACAGAAGATACCTTCTGTCTGGATAAATCTGAAAGCCATTAACACAGAATAAACTATGACAGGGAAGGAGGCCTTAAACTAGTTTTTTTGTAAAATGCAGCAAATTCATACTGTATATCAGATTTTTTCCAAATATCTTTTCAATAAGAATAACACCTGTCATTTGGATATAACTTTACAATCTACCAAGTGCTTAAGTGCTTTCACACAAACATCTCGTTTCATTTGAACCTCACAACAATCCAGTAATGTACACTGGGCAGGGTTCATTACTTTCATTTTAAAGACGAAATAACTCAGGCATGAGACATCAGCTAACTGCCCAAAGCCACAGAGCTGGCAAACAATGCAGACAAGTTTTTGCAGCGTGTAAAAGGAGGCATAAAAGGAGGGAGAGAAGCTTTCAACAATAGAGCTGGGTCCCTGACATATATAGAAATATAGATAAAATGGAAAAAGAACAATTCCATTCTTTACTACAATTCCATTCTTTACTTCATGTCTGTATCTTAAAAGGTAAATAAATATATTCTTATTCAGAAACAAACTGCCATCCAGACAGCAATTTGTTTTAATCCTTTAGGTAGGCTTGCTCTCCTTGAGGCCTGATACATACCACTGTGCCAAGTGGCAGGAACTGCTTTGATTTCCCTGGGTGTAAGTGTGGCAACAAGAGAGCAGGTCCAAGGGATTAATTCCAAATGATCTAAAGCCACCCTAATTTTCTGTGACTTTGGCCCTTGCTTATCATATTTTGTTGGTCCAGGTTAGCTTCTAGAATGAGCCAGATATTCTTTGGGAACCCTTTGAACTAACTCAGAATCAAAGGGGAACCCTAAAATAATCTCTCTCCACTCCTCCACCACTCCTGCCCAAAGACTGTCACATCTTTAGTACTAAGGCTGCTCCATCTCAATCCAGCCAGTCACTGCCTCCCTCCTCACAACAGTCACAGGGATCCCTAAAGGCTGCCTTAAGAGACCCGGGCTCCACCGTAAGCCTGTATGTATCCTAGCAGTCATGGGCAGAACTCACTTACTGAATATGTACGGCCAAATTCTACAGAAGAAAACTTTATGCCATGAAGTCAGTTTCTTCATATTTAAATGAATAAACATACATATATATACATGAATATACCTTCATTCCCTTAAAGACATTTGTCATTATGTGAACTTTCTGTATCATCAGGTGAGATTTTGTGCTTCAGAGTCATATTCCTCCCCCAATCACAATTTCTGCTTTAAAGTTCCTTCAGGGACTTCCCTGGTGGCGCAGTGGTTAAGACTCTGCCTGCCAATGCAGGGGACAAGGGTTCGAGCCCTGGTCCGGGAAGATCCCACATGCCATGGAGCAACTAAGCCCGTGCTCCACAACTACTGAGCCCGCGTGCCACAACTACTGAAGCCCACGCACCTAGAGCCCGTGCTCCGCAACAAGAGAAGCCACCACAATGAAGAGTAGCCCCCGCTCGCCACAGCTAGAGAAAGGCTGCGCGCAGCAACAAAGACCCAACGCAGCCAAAAATTAAAATTAATTAATTTAAAAAACCAATAAAGTTCCTTTAATCACTTGATTATAAAATTCATTATACATATATTTTTAAATCTTTTTATCCATGAATCTAGCCCTTATTTGAAGTTAATTTATACTTTTTAAAGGACAGTACATCTCATTTAAAAGTCCTAACAAACCACTTTAAGTATTATTATCAACAGTATCTGTCCCATATTTCTGATGAGGAAACAGAAGCCCAAGGAGAAAACATGGTTTAACCAAGATCAGACAGCCAATCAATGACAAAGCTTGCACTGGAATCTAGATCTCTTAATTCCTGGCTAGGCATTAAGTGTCAAATTACAATACTGTAGAGGATAGGAATCTTCTCTTAGTATCCTTCCAAAGCACATGTAAGAAAAAGTGAAAATTAAATTCCCTTTTGATTTAAATACGAAGCACTGACTGCTATGCCAAAATTTGCTTCAGGTAATTAGATAATCTATTTCTGATCCCACAAAAAGCAAAGAGAACTGAGAAAAGCAAATATCAGAAGGGCCATGGATCCATAAACCTATATTAAATAACAAGGTGGTCAGACTTTTTTCTAAAGTGAGAAAATGACTAAAAATTCATTAGTTTAATAAAAAACTAGGCCTGAGCCAGAGACAGCAATTTAATGTTGAAAAAGCAAATAACCTTCACAATTCCAAACACACTCTCTGTCATGCCTGCTTTCAATACAAAAATAAAGCTGCTAAACAGTCCTGAAGAGAATGGGTAAACTGCAGATTATTTGAACATCTGTGAACTTCGGCCTCAGCTACAGAGGAATAACTGTCCTTATTCTCACAGAGTCATGAGAAGGTGAGAATGTTTTGAAAGTTACACAAATGTGAAGGTGACTTACTTTTACTGCTCAAATAAGTCAGTCAATTTTATTTGTCCTTACTAAACTAGCCATAGTCAGATACAGACCTAGCTTAAAGACCTTTATTAGGTTCAAAGCTGGAGTAGTATTCACACTATCCCAAGTTTTAACATACTAAGCCAACTGGCTTAGCCAACTAATAAATAACACAGTTAATTTTAAAAAGATATCTTAGGAAAAAGAAAAAAACAAATACATTACCTGATCCAGAACCTGATGTTGTCATATCATAAATTAAATCTTTTAACGTAGTACCCTCTGAAATAAAGGGGCGATCTAATGAAGGATCTTCTTCATTTGGCACTCGATGGTGAATGACAGTGCGGTTATGGCAGATATAGACCATCAACATGAGTGAGATGCAGACGAAGCATACTGGTCCAGCAATGACAGCTGCCAGTTCGACAGGACCAAGGCCAGATGATGGCTTTCCTGGAAAAGGGCCTCAAGTGAAATAAACATCAACAACAATAACACTGTAGGCGGCATCCACAATTTCCTAAATCCTCCACATTTCCTGCAGTTGGCCACTACTACCATTATTCAGAGCCTCATCATAGCAGCTCATAAAGCTCAAACCCGTAACAAGTGAAGCACTTAATCTTCTCCCATTGGCTCTCCTTTTATGATCGCTATGAACATCCACTTAGTCTTCCTGAAGTCTTGAGCCATCCCCTAAATAACAAGGCCAGCTACCACAAACACTGTAGGACCACCACCCACCCCCCTTAGCCCTGTCAGATCGCTAATAGAAGAACCAATAATCTGGAACAACTCCCATTAAATATTTCTTCTTAAGTCATTGTCTTCTTTTTCTTTTTTATTAAAAAATAGTTTGGCTTATCTTCTTATTCGAAGGCTAGTATATGCTCATAGCAGGAAAAAAAATTAAAAAATATAAATACAGATGAGCAAAATTAAAAAAAAAAATTAACTACAGCCTCACCATCCCCCCAAACTCACCTGTGTATATATCTCCACCAATTTTTTTCATGCAAAAATATATCCTCTTTTTTTAATAGTTTGCATGTGTATACTTTCTAGTTTATTTTAATCACTTAGACTTTTAATTAAAGATCTTTTTTTATAATCTCTTTTAACAATTAACAATTTGCATTGTTTCAGAAACACATTAATTACAGCTATTTCGGCATTCATTCTGACACATGCTGGTTCATGGCTCACCACCCTTTCTTTCACATCACATCTTTATCATTCTTGAGATTTTTATTTAGATTGATTTCATATGATAAAGAATCCTAATTCTAGTAATTCCTTTCAGAAAGAGTATATGGGTCCTTATACACTGAATACTTAATTATCTAAAGATGCTTGTTGCCTTTATATATGAAAAATCTTGGCTCATCTAAAGAATTTTGGGTAACAAGCAATGTTATGATATTCCATTGCCTTCTGGTATTTAAAAAAAGGAAAAAATCTGAACTTTTTTCTTCCTTTTATAGGTAACCAGTGTTCACTTGTGCTGAATGTGTGCACAATTTTTCTTTATTCTTGAAAACTGATAGTTTTTTCATTATATATATTTGGTTAAGTATTTTTTCATTAATTTTACATAGTATTTCTTCTCTCTTCTGTCCTTTTGCCTTTTTCTGGTTTTATGCTAAGCATATTGGATCACCTAGATCTGTCCTCTATGTCTCTTAATTTGCTCACCAACTATCTTTTTCTCTGAATTGTAACACAATTTCTCAAGTTTGTCTTGCTTTAAGCTTGTCTCACACTTGACAATAAAGTTACAACATCCAGTCTGCTGTTCACTTTCAATACTGCATTTTTAAAAATAATTCATCAATTGAGCTTTTCATCTGAAAGCGATCTTAACAACTGTGCAATGTTCTCATTTCATTGTGAACAACTGAAAACAGACCTTGGACTGTCTGAAAGTTCTTCCCTAACATGTTGTAAGTGTATTTCATAGGATGACATCTACTCTCATTTATCCAGTTCAGTTCACTTCTTTTGAACCATGCAATCTTTCCATTTGATAAATTTTTTTGCTGTCTGATTATCAGGGACCTGGGAATGAGGTACTTGTGTATTTTAGCATTAAAAATAAAGTGAGCTCTTCATAAGGTTTTGTGAGTCTCCATTCTGATATTTCAAGCCATTTCAAATAATGGAAATGGGAAATTCTGGAATTATCATTCTCCTTGTCATATTAGAATTGCAGATGCCTATATAAAAGAAAAATTACAGTCTGACAGAGCTTTGCCACAGGGACCTTCTCTATCATGCTGAAGATTTGGTTTTACTTTGCTGTTATCACTCGAACTAGGTGGAGGACTGCCTTCCTTCTACAACTGGCAGGACTGGCCCTTTTCCTCTGAGCTACAGCAGTGCTTCCTACTTTAATTAGCATGATGCCTAGACCAACTCTGAGTGGAAAGTGAGCACTGAAAGCAGGTGCTTCCTAAAGGAGAATTGAGAGTTTGCCCCTGTAGCCTAGCCTCACACCCAGCCCCTCAGCTTAAGGTATTGGTGGGATTCTGCAAGAGGGTCTTTCACCTACTTCTTTTCCTATAGTTAGTCAGTTCTTCACTAGTCTGTTATAATCTGCACTATAAACTGCAGAGTTCCTCACAACTATAGGCAAGTGGGTAGCATTTCTTCCATTAATTCTCTTAGCATTAATATAGGTTTTCCTCATTTTTGTATTCCTTTGATTATTACAGTAGGTATTTTGGATTTGGGGAAAGTGTCAGAAGAGTTAAACAGATGAGCTTAGACTGGCATCTTAAATCAGAACCTTAAAATTAATCTAATCCTAAGCATTTATGAAGCTTTCAAATTCCTGGCTCTTCCAGGACATTTTAAAATGTAAACTATGGTGAAGGACCAAAAACCTAGAAATCGTATATAATAATTTATACATAAAGATCATAAGGCAAGGTGATATTACAAAATGAAGGCACCTGGACTGTTTAGTGCTGTTCTCAATTCCCTCCCATTACTGACTGCTTTAAAAGACTGGAGCATTATACAAGGAAAAAATTTCACTCTGAGGACATATTGCTATGGTGGGCTTTATCAGTATTCTCTAAAGAGGCTACCCTTTTAGGCACAACAGACCTCAGAGAAAGTATCTTGGAACCACCTTCTCAACACACACGCAGGAGTCAGGATCTTGGCTACCCTTATAACTCTACTACTTTGGACAAGTTACTTCTTGCCTCTATACTGAATAAACTGGGATAGACAATTTCTAAGATCCCTTCCAGCTCTAAAATCATAGAGTCTAAGAGCTTTTCTTGTAGTATCAAGAAAAAACTTATACAACAACTTACCAACAGTTGGGAGTTCTATTTTATTGCAGTGGTCCTGATTGCAGCAATATGTTGTAGTAACAGACCCAGTTTTTGAAGATGGTGCACATACAAATGGCCTGTCTCGTGGAATTAGGTCGGTTTCAGCTATACACATGCTATTATGTATAACTTTGTCTGTGGTCTCTGTGACAGAGACAAAGCAGAGCCCATCTGTGACACAAGTAAAATTGTCTTTTGTACAAAGGTGGCAGAAACACTGTAATGCTGGGGGGAAAAGAAAAGATCCTGTCAGAAAAAATTCTCAAGGTTAACAATTTTAAATTATCCCATATTCTCTGTACTAATACATTCCTGATTCTATTATAATTATACAATTTCTTTGCTCTGTTCAAAAAACCAAACTCTTTGTTAACCTGAGAAGTTCCAAATTCTGTTAAGAAGCACACATATGTAGGAGCCAAACATGTTGAAATTTGGACCCAGGCTTTTTCCTAAAACTTTTGGCTTCCAAGTATAGAAAAACTGTTACATGCAATTTCATCAATGTAAGGCAAGCATTTGCCCTCCCATTTGAAACAAAGTACACTGAAATTTATAAATGTTATACTTATTCTTATTGGTCCAAAACTAGGCATTCATATATTCCCCTGACTGGGGAGCAATGTGAAAATACTACCACCTCCTCACTGTAGGTTGGAAATGTCAGGGTACGTTTATGGTAATGGAGTAATGGAAATAGATTTGTATTAAGCCAGACATTCCTTTCTCCTTTGCAAATCCCCAAAAGACATGTATCTTCTAACTAGGATTAGGGTACTTTCTCATAAGCAAGGTAACAATACATATGTGCTCCAATCACACAGGCAACTGGCTACAGAAATGACTGGAGAAACACTAGCTCCATGCCCACTTTTATCTATTTGATATTTATACTCAACTTAAGGGAAGTCTTCTAATTATCACCAACACCTTCCCATACACACACACAACCTTTCACTAAGCTCCAACAAGATTAAGTGTTCCCCAAAGCATACACTGCTTACCAGAACTGTTATTTTTTCCTCTCCCTCATGATCCACATCTAAAACTAGGCCTGGTACACAGCAACATTCAAAAAGTGCTGAATGAGTGACAGATCACTAGGATCTCATGAAACAACAAAGCACACATATGTCCTTGAGTCCAATCAAACTTTACATGTTGGTAAGGGAAAGGGAAGAGTCCAGGTTTGCAGAATGGCCATCTGTGATGAGAGGCCTACTGTAACTAGAAAAAGAGTGGCTAGGCGGGCAGGCCAGAAGAAAGCTAGCTAACTCTGAACAGCTAACTTGGTGTGCAGGAAAGGGTTCACTCAGCAGGCCCAAGTTGCTCAAACCTTACACATCCCCAAGAAAGGCCTGTCTTCAGGACTGGCCCTTGGCCAGTTCCTGGGAGATGAGCTCTGACACCTTGAAATATTTTCCCTGATAAGAATGCTGCAAACCCTTTGTGACTGAGCCCCAGTAAAAACCCTGGACACCAAGGCTCTGGTGAGCTTCCCTGGTTGGCAACACTTCACATGTGCTATCATACATCATTGCTAAGCTATGGAGTGCACCTGTGCTACTGCACTGGGAGAGGACATCTGGAAGCCTGTACTGGGTTTCTCCTGGACTTTGCCCCATGAGGTGTCCCTTTTCCTTTAGATGATTTTAATATGTATCTTTCCACTGTAATAAATAAAAACCATGAGTATAACAGCTTTTCTGGGTCCTGTGAGTTCTTCTAGCAAATCATCAGGCTAGAGGATGGTCCTGAGGACCCCTAACTCACTTGCTAAACCCAAACTCAAGGAACATCAGCATTACCTCAAGCAGCTGCTTCCTGGTTGCTAGCTTAATTAGCATGCTTGTCTATTATCTTTACAGACCAGCAAAGTTTTACCTCAATCATTATAAAAATTATTTTCTTTCTCCATAGATAATTCAGTTCTTTAAACTAAATCCTCCCAAGCATGAAGAGAATTCAAGAAAATTATAAGAAAAAGATACAGTTATAATCTAACATTTAAAAGACTGTTAAAAGACAGTAGCTTATTCATGGTGAGGTTTGGCGGTGATTGTAGGTTCCCTGGGTATAATTTCCTAAGGAGGGATTCTGAACCAGGAATCCACGGACTGGCTTCAGGGATACAAGGATCCCATGAAACTGTAGGCCAAATGTTGTACGTATTTACCTTTTCAAGGAGAAGGTTTATAGCTTTCAACAGAACCACAAAGTGGTCTATCACCCACAAAAAATTAAAACCACCACAGGAGATTGTCATTATTCTCTCCCGAATCCTCTTTACTCATGATTAGTCATTCAACCAATGTTTTCTAAGCATTAGCTTTAACAGCTGCTCTACCAAAAGCTTAGTATACAAAAATTTATAACTCATGGTCATAGCCCTTGAGTAGCTCCAACAGCCAGTGAAGGAGAACATTACAATACACTATGGTAATCGCTATATATAAAAATACTACCATGAATACCTCTCCCTTTTCTATGATCTTCATGGCTCCCTTAGAGTATATGAAATAAGAGCTAAACAGTGGGTCTAACAATGAAAACTTCTACTTTGGGGTTCCAACTTATTGCTCACATTACAAATGCTATCCTGGGCCATACACGTCTCATTATTATGATAATCATGTCTTTCATGACCTTGGTCTTTACACATACTATCTCTCTGCCTACTTGAAACCACCCTCTCATCTTTTAAGACCATATTCAAACAAGATCTTTTCCATGATGTGATCTAAACCTCTCCCCTACCCATAAGACAACTGGGTGACTCCTTTCAATTTTTTCCCATAGCCCTCTTTGCATACCTTTAGGTTAGCACAAATCAATCTATTTACACTTTGCCGTTAAGTGTCTCTCATTACATTAAGAAGGGCCAAGATTTAAAATTTGTTTTATTTTCCCATCTTTGAATCCTGTACTCCTAGGCAGTGATCAGCAAATTATTTGCAAGGGAGACCTTCAAGATGGCAGAGGAGTGAGACGTGGAGATCGCCTTCCTCCCCACAAATACATCAGAAATACATCTACATGTGGAACAACTCCTAGAGAACACCTACTGAATGCTGGCAGAAGACCTCAGACTTCCCAAAAGGCAAGAAACTCCCCACGTACCTGGGCAGGGCAAAAGAAAAAAGAAAAAACAGAGACAAAAGAATAGGGACAGGACCTGCACCTCTGGGAGGGAGCTGTGAAGGAGAAAAAGTTTCCATACACCAGGAAACCCCTTCACTGGCTAAGACAGGGTATGGTGGGAGGGAAGCTGTGGAGCCATGGAGGAGAGCACAGCAACAGGGATGCAGAGGGCAAAGCGGAGAGATTCCCACACAGAGGATCGATGCCAACCAGCACTCACCAGCCTGAGAGGCTTGTCTGCTCACACGCCGGGATGGGCGGGGGCTGGGAGCTGAGGCTCAGGCTTTGGAGGTCAGATCCCAGGGAGAGGACTGGGGTTGGCTGCGTGAACACAGCCTGAAGGGAGCTAGTGCGCCACAGCTAGCCGGGAGGGAGTCCGGGAAAAAGTCTGGAACTGCCTAAGAAGCAAGAGACCATTGTTTCAGGGTGCGAGCTGCGGCTATCAGCATGGACACCAGAGACAGACATGAAATGCTAAAGCTGCTGCTGCAGCCACCAAGAAACCTGTGTGCAAGCACAGGTCACTAACCACACCTCCCCTCCCAAGACCCTGTGCATCCTGCCACTGCCAGGGTCCTGTGATCCAGGGACAACTTCCTTGGGAGAATACACAGCACACTTCAGGCTGTTGCAACGTAACACTGGCCTCTGCCGCCGCAGGCTCAACCCGCATTCCGTACCCCTCTCTCCCCCTGGCCTGAGCCAGAGCCCCCTAATCAGCAGCTCCTTTAACCCCGTCCTGTCTGAGCGAAGAACAAATGCCCTCAGGTGACCTACATGCAGAGGCAGGGCCAAATCCAAAGCTGAACCCCAAGAGCTGTGCGAACAAATAAAAGAAAGGGAAATTTCTCCCAGCAGCCTCAGGAGCAGCGGATTAAATCTCCACAATCAACTTGATGTACCCTGCATCTGTGGAATACCTGAATAGACAATGAGTTATCCCAAAATTGAGGTAGTGGACTTTGGAAGCAATGATATATATATTTTTTTCCTTTTTCTCTTTTTCTGAGTGTGTGTGTGTATGCTGCTTTGTGTGATTTTGTCTGTATAGCTTTGCTTTTACCATTTGTCCCACGGTTCTGTCTGTTTTTGCTTTTTTCTTTTGTTTTGTTTTAAGTATAGTTTTTAGTGCTTGTTATCATTGGTGGATTTGTTTTTCAATTTGGCTGCTCTCTTCTTTTTTTTAAATTACTCTTTAATTTTTTTTATTTTTAATAATTATTTTTTACTTTAATAACTTTATTTTATTTTATTGTTTTCTTTCTTTTTTTCTCCCTTTTCGTCTGAGCTGCGTGGCTGACAGGGTCTTCATGCTCCGGCTGGGTGTCAGGCCTGTGCCTCTGAGGTGGGAAAGCCGAGTTCAGTACATTGGTCCACCAGAGACCTCCCAGCTCCATGTAATATCAAATGGCAAAAGCTCTCCCAGAGGTCTCCATCTCAATGCTAAGACCCAGCTCCACTCAACGACCAGCAAGCTACAGTGCTGGACACTCTATGCCAAACAACTAGCAAGAAAGGAACACAACCTCACCGATTAGCAGAGAGGCTGCCTAAAATCATAATAAGGCCACAGACACCCCAAAACACACCACCAGATGTGGACCTGCCCACCAGAAAGACAAGATCCAGCCTCATTCACCAGAACACGGGCACCGGTCCCCTCCACCAGGAAGCCTAAACAACCCACTGAACCAACCATACCTGCTGGGGGCAGACACCAAAAACAACGGGAACTATGAACCTGCAGCCTGCGAAAAGGAGACCCCAAACACCTTAAGTTAAGCAAAATGAGAAGACAGAAAAACACACAGCAGATGAAGGAGCAAGGTAAAAACCCACCAGACGTAACAAATGAAGAGGAAATAGGCAGTCTACCTGAAGAGGAATTCAGAATAATGATAGTAAAGGTCCAGAATCTTGGAAATAGAATGGAGAAAATACAAGAAACGTTTAACAAGGACCTAGAAGAACTAAAGAGCAAACAAACAGTGACGAACAACACACTAAATGAAATTAAAAATCTTTAGAAAGGATCAATAGCAGAATAACTGAGGTAGAAGAATGGATAAGTGACCTGGAAGATAAAATAGTGGAAATAACTACTGCAGAGCAGAATAAAGAGAAAACAATGAAAAGAATTGAGGATGGTCTCAGAGACCTCTGGGACAACATTAAACTCACCTACATTTGAATTAGGGGTCCCAGAAGACGAAGAGAAAAAAAAAAGGGACTGAGAAAATATTTGAAGAGATTATAGTTGAAAACTTCCCTAATATGGGAAAGGAAATAGTTAATCAAGGCCAGGAGCACAGAGAGTCCCATACAGGATAAATCCAAGGAGGAACATGCCAAGACACATATTAATCAAACTATCAAAAATTAAATACAAAGAAAACATATTAAAAGCAGCAAGGGAAAAACAACAAATAACACACAAGGGAACCCCCATAAGGTTAACAGCTCTTCTTTCAGCAGAAACTCTTCAAGCCAGAAGGGACTGGCAGGACATATTTAAAGTGACGAAGGAGAAAAACCTGCAACCAAGATTACTCTATCCAGCAAGGATCTCATTCAGATTTGATGGAGAAATTAAAACCTTTACAGACAAGCCAAAGCTGAGAGAGTTCAGAACCACCAAACCAGCTTTACAACAAATGCTAAAGGAACTTCTCTAGGCAAGAAACACAAGAGAAGGAAAAGACCTACAATAAGAAACCCAGGCTTCCCTGGTGGCGCAGTGGTTGAGAGTCTGCCTGCCGATGGAGGGGACATGGGTTCGTGCCCTGGTCCAGGAAGATCCCACATGCCGTGGAGCGGCTGGGCCCGTGAGCCATGGCCACTGAGCCTGCGTGTCTGGAGCCTGTGCTCTGCAACGGGAGAGGCCACAACAGTGAGAGGTCCATGTACCGCAAAAAAAAAAAAAAAAAAGAAAGAAACCCAAAACAAGAAAATGGGAATAGCAACAAACCTATGGATAACTACCTTAAATGTAAATGGATTAAATTCTCCCACCAAAAGACACAGACTGGCTGAATGGATATAAAAACAAGACCCGTATATATGCTGTCTACAAAAGACCCACATCAGACCTAGAGACACATACAGACTGAAAGTGAGGGGATGGAAAAAGATATTGCATGCAAATGGAAACCAAAAGAAAGATGGAGTAGCAATTCTCATATCAGACAAAATAGACTTTAAAATAAAGACTATTAGAAGAGACAAAGAAGCACACTACATAATGATCAAGGGATCGATCCAAGAAGAAGATATAACAATTGTAAATATTTATGCACCCAACATAGGAGCACCTCAATACATAAGGCAAATACTAACAGCCATAAAAGGGGAAATCGACAGTAACACATTCATAGTAAGGGACTTTAATACCCCACTTTCACCAATGGACAGATCATCCAAAATGAAAATAAATAAGGAAACACAAGCTTTAAATGATACATTAAACAAGATGGACTTAATTGATATTTATAGGACATTCCATCCAAAAACAACAGAATACACATTTTTCTCAAGTGCTCATGGAATGTTCTCCATGATAGATATCTTGGGTCACAAATCAAGCCTTTGTAAATTTAAGAAAACTGAAATTGTATCAAGTATCTTTTCTGACCGCAATGCTATGAGACTAGATATCAATTACAGGAAAAGATCTGTAAAAAATACACACACATGGAGGCTAAACAATACACTACTTAATAACGAAGTGATCACTGAAGAAATCAAAGAGGAAATCAAAAAATACCTAGAAATAAATGACAATGGAGACACGACGACCCAAAACCTATGGGATGCAGCAAAAGCAGTTCTAGGAGGGAAGTTTATAGCAATACAATCTTACCTTAAGAAACAGGAAACATCTCGAATAAACAACCTAACCTTGCACCTAAAGCAATTAGAGAAAGAAGAACAAAAAAACCCCAAAGTTAGCAGAAGGAAAGAAACCATAAAGATCAGATCAGAAATAAATGAAAAAGAAATGAAGGAAACGATAGCAAAGATCAATAAAAGCTGGTTCTTTGAGAAGATAAAAAAAATTGATAAACCATTAACCAGACTCATCAAGAAAAGAAGGGAGAAGACTCAAATCAATAGAATTAGAAATGAAAAAAGAGAAGTAACAACTGACACTGAAGAAATACACAAGATCATGAGAGATTACTACAAGCAACTCTATGCCAATAAAATGGACAACCTGGTAGAAATGGACAAATTCTTAGAAATGCACAACCTGCCAAGACTGAATCAGGAAGAAATAGAAAATATGAACAGACCAATCTCAAGCACTGAAATTGAAACTGCGATTAAAAATCTTCCAAAAAACAAAAGCCCAGGACCAGATGGCTTCACAGGCAAATTCTATCAAACATTTAGAGAAGAGCAAACACCTATCTTTCTCAAACTCTTCCAAAATATAGCAGAGGAACACTCTCAAACTCATTCTATGAGGCCATAATCACCCTGATACCAAAACCAGACAAGGATGTCACAAAGAAAGAAAACTACAGGCCAATATCACTGATGAACATAGATGCAAAAATCCTCAACAAAATACTAGCAAACAGAATCCAACAGCACATTAAAAGGATCATACACCATGATCAAGTGGGGTTTATCCCAGGAATGCAAGGATTCTTCAATATACGCAAATGAATCAACGTGATACACCATATTAACAAATTGAAGGAGAAAAACCATATGATCACCTCAATAGTTGCAGAGAAAGCTTTCGACAAAATTCAACACCCATTTATGATAAAAACCCTGCAGAAGGTAGGCATAGAGGGAACTTTCCTCAACATAATAAAGGCCATATAAGACAAACCCACAGCCAACATCGTCCTCAATGGGGAAAAACTGAAAGCATTTCCATTAAGATCAGAAGCAAGACAAGGTTGCCCACTCTCACCACTCTTATTCAACATAGTTTTGGAAGTTTTAGCCACAGCAATCAGAGAAGAAAAGGAAATAAAAGGAATCCAAATCGGAAAAGAAGAAGTAAAGCTGTCACTCTTTGCAGATGACATGATACTATACATAGAGAATCCTAAAGATGCTACCAGAAAAGTACTAGAGCTAATCAAGGAATTTGGTAAAGTAGCAGGATACAAAATTAATGCACAGCAATCTCTGGCATTCCTATACACTAATGATGAAAAATCTGAAAGTGAAATCAAGAAAGCACTCCCATTTAACACTGCAACAAAAAGAATAAAATATCTAGGAATAAACCTACCTAAGGAGACAAAAGACCTGTATGCAGAAAATGATAAGACACTGATGAAAGAAATTAAAGATGATACAAATAGATGGAGAGATATACCATGTTCTTGGATTGGAAGAATCAACATTGTGAAAATGACTCTACTACCCAAAGCGATCTACAGATTCAATACAATCCCTGTCAAACTACCACTGGCATTTTTCACAGAACTAGAACAAAAAATTTCACAATTTGTATGGAAACACAAAAGACCCCAAATAGCCAAAGTAATCTTGAGAACGAAAAACAGAGCTGGAGGAATCAGGCTCCCTGACTTCAGACTATACTACAAAGCTACAGTAATCAAGACAGTATGGTACTGGCACAAAAACAGAAATATAGATCAATGGAACAGGATAGAAAGCCCAGAGATAAACCCACGCACATATGGTCACCTTATCTTTGATAAAGGAGGCAGGAATGTACAGTGGAGAAAGGACAGCCTCTTCAATAAGTGGTGCTGGGAAAGCTGGACAGGTACATATAAAAATATGAGATTAGAACACTCCCCAACACCATACACAAAAATAAACTCAAAATGGATTAAAGATCTAAATATAAGGCCAGAAACTATCAAACTCTTAGAGGAAAACATAGGCAGAACACTCTACGACATAAATCACAGCAAGATCCTTTATGACCCACCTCCTAGAGAAATGGAAATAAAAACAAAAATGAACAAATGGGACCTAATGAAACTTAAAAACTTTTGCACAGCAAAGGAAACCATAAACAGGACCAAACGACAACCCTCAGAATGGGAGAAAATATTTGCAAATGAAGCAACTGACAAAGCATTAATCTCCAAAATTTACAAGCAGCTCTTGCAGCTCAATAACGAAAAAACAAAACAACCCAATCCAAAAATGTACAGAAGAACTAAATAGATATTTCTCCAAAGAAGATATACAGACTGCCAACAAACACATGAAAGAATGCTCAACATCATTAATTATTAGAGAAATGCAAATCAAAACTACAATGAGATATCATCTCACAGTGGTGAATGGCCATCACCAAAAAATCTAGAAACAGTAAATGCTGGAGAGGGTGTGGAGAAAAGGGAACCCTCTTGCACTGCTGGTGGGAATGTGAATTTTTACAGCCACTGTGGAGAACAGTATGGAGGTTCCTTAAAAAACTACAAATACAACTACCATATGACCCAACAATCCCACTACTGGGCATATACCCTGAGAAAACCATAATTCAAAAAGAGTCATGTACCAAAATGTTCATTGCAGCTCTATTTACAATAGCCAGATGGAAACAACTTAAGTGTCCATCATTGGATGAATGGATAAAAAAGATGTGGCACATATATACAATGGAATATTACTCAGGCATAAAAAGAAACGAAATTGAGTTATTTGTAGTGAGATGGATGGACCTAGAGTCTGTTGTACAGAGTGAAGTAAGTCAGAAAGAGAAAGACAAATACCGTATGCTAACACATATATATGGAATCTAAGAAAAAAAAATGTCATGAAGAACCTAGGGGTAAGATGGGAATAAAGTCACAGACCTACTAGAGAATGGACTTGAGGATATGGGGTAGGGGAAGGGTAAGCTGTGAGAAAGTGAGAGTGGCATGGACATATATACACTACGAGACATAAAACAGATAGCTTGTGGGAAGCAGACGCATAGCACAGAGAGATCAGCTCGGTGCTTTGTGACCACCTGGATGGGTGGGATAGGGAGAATGGGAGAGAGGGAGACGCAAGAGGGAGGAGCTATCTGAACATATGTATATGTATAACTGATTCACTTTGTTATAAAGCAGAAACTAACACACGATTGTAAAGCGATTATACTCCAATAAAGATGTAAAAAATACATATATCTTTTCACAATTGAAAAAAAAAAAGCAGCAAGGGAAAAACAAAAACATACATGGGAATACCCATAAGGTTAACAGCTGATCTTTCAGCAGAAACTATGCAAGCCAGAAGGGAGTGGCAGGACATATTTAAAGTGATGAAAGGGAAAAACCTACAAACAAGATTACTCTACCATCAAGGATCTCATTCGGATTTGACAGAGAAATTAAAACCTTTGCAGACAAGCAAAAGCTAAGAGAATTCAGCACCACCAAACCAGCTATACAACAAATGCTAAAGAAACTTCTGTAGGCAGGAAACACAGGAGAAGGAAAAGACCTACTATAACATACCCAAAACAATTAAGAAAATGGTAATAGCAACATACCTATGGATAACTACCTTAAATGTAAATGGATTAAATGCTCCAAGCAAAAGACACAGACTGGCTGAATGGATACAAAAAGAAGACGTGTATTTATGCTGTCTACAAGAGACCACTTCAGACCTAGGGACACATACAGACTGAAAGTGAGGGGAGGGAAAGATATTGCATGCAAATGGAAATCAAAAGAAAGCTGCAGTAGCAATTCTCATATCAGACAAAATAGACTTTAAAACAAAAACTATTACAAGAGACAAAGAAATACACTACATAATGATCAAGGGATCAATCCAAGAAGAAGATATAACAATTGTAAATATTTATGCACCCAACATAGGAGCACCTCATATGTAAGGCGAATGCTAACAGCCATAAAAAGGGAAATCGACAGTAACACAATAATAATAGGGGACTTTATCACCCCACTTTCAACAATAGACAGATCATCCAAAATGAAAATAAATAAGGAAACACAAGCTTTAAATGATACATTAAACAAGATGGACTTAATTGATATTTATACGACATTCCATCCAAAAATAACAGAATACACTTTCTTCTCAAGTGCTCATGGAATATTCTCCAGGATAGATCATATCCTGGGTCACAAATCAAGCCTTGGTAAATTTAGGAAAACTGAAATCATATCAGGTATCTTTTCCGACCACAACCCTATGAGACTAGGTATCAATTACAGGAAGAAATCTGTAAAAAATACAAACACATGGAAGCTAAACAATACAGTACTAAATAACCAAGAGATCACTGACGAAATCAAAGAGGAAATCAAAAAATACCTAGAAACAAATGACAATGAGAACACAATGACCCAAAACTTATGGGATGCAGCAAAAGCAGTTCTATGAGGGAAGTTTAGAGCAATACATCCCCACCTCAAGAAACAAGGAACATCTCAAATAAACAACCTAACCTTACATCTAAAGCAATGAGAGAAAAAAGAACAAAAAACACCCCAAAGTTAGCAGAAGGAAAGAAATCATAAAGATCTGATCAGAAATAAATGAAAAAGAAATGAAAGAAACGATAACAAAGATCAATAAAACTAAAAGCTGGTTCTTTGAGAAGATACACAAAATTGATAAACCATTAGCCAGAATCATCAAGAAAAAAAGAGAGAAGACTCAAATCAATAGAATTAGAAAGATTAGAGAGATTACTACAAGCAACTATAGACCAAAAAAATGGACAACCTGGAAGAAATGGACAAATTCTTAGAAAAGCACAACGTTCCGAGACTGAACCAGGAAGGAATAGAAAATATAAACAGACCAATCACAAGCAACGAAATTGAGACTGTGATTAAAAATCTTCAACAAACAAAAGCCCAGGACCAGATGGCTTCACAGGCGAATTCTATCAAACATTTAGTGAAGAGCTAACACCTATCCTTCTCAAACTCTTCCAAAATACAGCAGCAGGAGGAACACTCCCAAACTCATTCTACAAGGCCACCATCACCCTGATAAAAAAATGAGACAAAGATGTCACAAAGAAAGAAAACTACAGGCCAATATCACTGATGAAAATAGATGGAAAAATCCTCAACAAAATACTAGCAAACAGAATCCAAAAGCACATTAAAAGGATCATACACCATGATCAAGTGGGGTTTATCCCAGGAATGCAAGGATTCTTCAATATATGCAAATCCATCAATGTGATACACCACATTAAGAAACTGAAGGATAAAAACCATATGATCGTCTCAGTAGATGCAGAAAACGCTTTTGACAAAATTCAACAGCAATTTATGATAAAAACACTCTAGAAAGTAGGCATAGAGGGAACTTGCCTCAACACAATAAAGGCCATATATGACAAACCCACAGCCAACATCGTTCTCAACAGTGAAACCATTTCCACTAAGATCAGGCACAAGACACGGTTGTCCACCCTCAACACTATTATTCAACATAGTTTTGGAAGTTTTAGCCACAGCAATAAGAGAATAAAAAGAAATAAAAGAAATCCAGAACAGAAAAACAGAAATAAAGCTGTCACTGTTTACACTGTTTACTAATCCTAAAGGGGCTACCAAAAAACTACTAGAGCTAATCAATGAATTTGGTAAAGTAACAGGATACAAAATTAATGCACAGAAATCTCTTGCATTCCTATACTCTAATGATGAAAATTCTAAAAGAGAAATTAAGGAAATACTCCCATTTACCATTGCAACAAAAAGAATAAAATACCTAGGAATAAACCTATCTAAAGAGACAAAAGACCTGTATGCAGAAAACTATGAGACACTGATGAAAGAAATTAAAGATGATAACAAACAGATGGAGATATACCATGTTCTTGCATTGGAAGAATCAACATTGTGAAAATGACTCTACTACCCAAAGCAATCTACAGATTCAATGCAATCCCTATCAAACTACCAATGGCATTTTTCACAGAACTAGAACAAAAAATTCCACAATTTGTATGGAAACACAAAAGACCCCGAATAGCCAAAGCAATCCGGAGAAGGAAAAACGGAGCTGGAGGAATCAGGCTCCTGGACTTCAGACTATACTACAAAGCTACAGTAACCTAGACAGTATGGTCCTGGCACAAAAACAGAAATACAGACCAATGGAACAGGATGGAAAACCCAGAGGTAAACCCACACACATATGGTCACCTTATTTTTGATAAAGGAGGCAAGAATATAAAATGGAGATAAGACAGCCTCTTCAATATGTGGTGCTGGGAAAACTGGACAGCTATATGTAAAAGAATGAAATTAGAACACTACCTAACACCACACACAAAAATAAACTCAAAATGGATTAAAGACCTAAATGTAAGGCCAGACACTATCAAACTCTTAGAGGAAAACACAGGAAGAACACTCTATGACATAAATCACAGCAAGATCCTTTTTGACCCACCTCCTAGAGAAATTGAATAGAAACAGAAATAAACAAATGGGACCTAATGAAACTTAAAAGCTTTTGCACAGCTAAGGAACCATAAACAAGACAAAAAGACAACCCTCAGAATGGAAGAAAATATTTGCAAATGAAGCAACTGACAAAGGATTAATCTCCAAAATTTACAAGCAGTTCATGCAACTCAGTATCAAAAAAACAAACAACCCAATCCAAAAATGGGCAGAAGACCTAAATAGACATTTCTCCAAAGAAGATATACAGATAGCCAACAAACACATGAAAGGATGCTCAACATCACTAATCATCAGAGAAATGCAAATCAAAACTACAATGAGGTATCACCTCACACCAGTCAGAATGGCCATTATCAAAAAATCTACAAACAGTGAATGCTGGAGAGGGTGTGGACAAAAGGGAACCCTCTTGCACTGTTTGTGGGAATGTAAATTGATACAGCCACCATGGAGAACAGTATGGAGGTTCCTTAGAAAACTGAAAATAAAACTACCATATGACCCAGCAATCCCACTACTGGGCATATACCCTGAGAAAACCATAATTCAAAAGGAGTCATGTACCACAATGTTCATTGCAGTTCTATTTGCAATAGTCAGGGCATGGAAGTAACATAAGTGTCCATCAACAGATGAATGGATAAAGACGATGTGGCACATATATACAATGGAGTATTACTCAGCCATAAAAAGAAACGAAATGGAGTTATTTGTAGTGAGGTGGATGGACCTAGAGACTGTCATACAGAGTGAAATAAGTCAGAAAGAGAAAAACAAATACCGTATGCTAACACATACATATGGAATCTAAAAAGAAAAAAAAATGGCTCTGGTGAACCTAGGGGCAGGACAGGAATAAAGACGCAGACGTAGAGAATGGACTTGAGGACACAGGGAGTGGGAAGGGTAAGCTGGGACAAAGTGAGAGTGGCATGGACATATATACACTACCAAATGTAAAACAGCTAGCTAATGGGAAGCAGCCGCATAGCACAGGGAGATCAGCTTGGTGCTTTGTGACCACCTAGAGGGGTGGGATAGGGAGGGTGGGAGGGAGACCCAAGAGCGAGGGGATATGGGGATATATGTATATGTATAACTGATTCACTTTGTTATACAGCAGAAACTAACACAGCATTGTAAATCAATTTTACTCCAATAAAGATGTTAAAAAAATAAAGTAAGGGGCTTCCCTGGTGGCTCAGTGGTTGAGAGTCCACCTGCTGATGCAGGGGACACGGGTTCGTGCCCCGGTCCAGGAAGGTCCCACATGCCGCAGAGTGGCTGGGCCCGTGAGCCATGGCCACTGGGCCTGCGCGTCCGGAGCCTGTGCTCCACAACGGGAGAGGCCACAGCAGTGAGAGGCCCTGCGTACAGCAAAAAACAAAACAAAACAAAAACAAACAAACAAAAATAAATAAAGTAAAAAGATAAAATAAAAAACATTTCTTTAAAAGAAATAAAAATATTTGCCAGGGACTTCCCTGGTGGTCCAGTGGTTAAGACTGGGTGCCTGCACTGCAGTGGGGATGCAAGTTCCATCCCTGGTCAGGGAACTAAGATCCCACATGTTGTGCAGCGCGGCCAAAAAGAAAAAAAGAAAAAATTTTTTTTTTTTTGCCAAAGCAGTGTTTCCCAAACAGGAGGTCACAAATATGTTGGGAGAAGAAGGGGAGTCTAAAATTGTGTACAAAGAAATTGTTTTTTTAATTTATTTATTTTATTTATTTAATTTTGGCTGCGTTGGGTCTTCATTGCTGTCAGTTCTCTCTAGTTGTGGTGAGCGGGGGCTACTCTTCATTGCGGTGTGTGGGCTTCTCATTGCAGTGGCTTCTCTTGTTCTGGAGCACGGGCTCTAGAGCGCAGGCTAAGTAGTTGCAGGGCGCGGGCTCAGTAGTTGTGGCACACGGGCTTAGTTGCTCTGCGGCATGTGGGATCTTCCCGGACCAGGGCTTGAACCCATGTCCCTTGCATTGGCAGGCGGATTCTTAACCACTGTGCCACCAGGGAAGCCCCCAAAATTTTTTTTAATATTTTTATTTAAAAGATAATCTAAGATGAATGATAAACATTCTGGATCATGAGTAACTGCTATCTAAACAAGTACTGTCAGTAGGCTTTCACTGCTGCTTCTTCAGCTAGGTTAAGATCTCCTTCAAATGTCCTCATGGCACATTCTACGAGCAAGCGTTTCATAGTAATTGTAATTGAAAGAGTGAAAAGTACAGGGAACTTGAATCATCAAAGCATATGGTGATATAGGCATGGTATATTCATGGTATTTTCAAAAGCCAATACCAAATACACGCTACAAGTATTACATGGGTCCCACCTCTGTAGTACAATCTGCAAAAGTTCATTAGCAGTAAATGTGGTTGTAAGTATGCAATGACATTTTTCCATTCTCACTTCCAGCATTAATTGTGTTAGAGAGCCATTTAACAAAGATTTCAATAATGTCATAATGTTAACCTCATCAGCAAGTGAACGTAACAGTTGACATCTCATTAAAATTGGTATTTGAGGAATGTGTGCGGGCAAGTGTTTGGTTAGGTATGAGGTCTGATAAACCTGAACTTACAAAGCCTTGCAGAAATTAATACCACCTTGCACAACATTACATCTGAGAATCAGCACTTGCTGCTTTCAGTATCACTGAAGTTAAAATATAGAAACAGATTTAAAATGAAATCAAACCCAAGGCTATTTTTTTCTACTGTGAAACCTAAATATCATCCGTCACACTGAATAACTGTATTAATTTGAATTTTTTGGCTTTGTATAATTGTCTTTATATTTAATTTGCAGACTTGGTTTATAGTTGTCGATGAGCCAAAAACAAAGATTTTATATCTACTTTCATGTCTATACAACTACTATGAAAAATACATTTGTATTTTTCTTTTAAAAGGGGTCATTACATTATGGCAAGTTTGAGAAAGTCAGTGCTAAAAAAGGGCTTCTCTTAACAAGAGTCTTTCAATAAGAACAGGTCTCTAGATAAATAAAAACATCATATAACACAGTGCTTAACCAGGTACGGGTTTATTTCTTGAGGGAATTTAAAAATTCTATTGCAGTACTCTAAATCAGTCTTAATTAAATATAAAGTTGCTGTTAAATGTGTATGATATAGTAATGTAGTTTAGGGAAAAAAAACAGAAATTTAAAAATTCCCATGAATTCATGAGCTTTAATTCCCATTATTTAAAAATCCAAATTTATTTCATTAATAGATCTGATCCCTAGCTACCTCCCTTTTATTAAACTAGGTTATTGTTTTGTTTTGTTTTTTTAATTTTTAAATCCATGTACAGGGCAAAATTTCTATCTAAAAAAAAAAGTATACAAGATGTCTTATTCCCACCCCAGAGCCCAAGTTTCCCCTCCTCCACAGCACCCTTTTAACACCAGCCCATCAACTGGGCTCTTTCATTTCATTCTGCAGTTTTTCATTGAGCATCTCTATATGCCAGGTGCTATGTAGGCTGTGGGGTGTAAGGTATCTGGAGTTAAGGAGTTCACTAGGGTGAATGAGTAAGGCATTAAACAGATCATTCAAATCCAGAGTCCTGAGCAGGCTGATCAAAGTGCTTCAAATATGCTGAGGTATAAGAAAGATCAAGAAAAGCTTTGCAGGATATTCAAGTCAGAACTGGAGAATATGTAAATTTGCCAGATAGATGAAGGTAGGGAAGTTGTTTTGACAGGGTTTTCTTCCTCAGCGGCAAGATTTCATCCTCGTGACTAGTATCTCAAGTGTTAATAAGATCATCAAATTTAAATAACTATTCAATATGCTAACCACAATGGCTTTTCATCAGCAAAATGAATATAATACCTTCCTGACCTATTTCATCATCTCATTGAGATTATCAAATGAGATACATTAACATATTCTGAAACTAATATAAATTATGTGAACATACAGAATTATCACATACAATACATAGCATTGTTCCAAACATGATTTTTATCTGTAGGCCACCAAAGAAACACCTATTCCCAAATGTAGTGCCTAAATTCCACTGTGGAATCCTGGACTGACAGAACCACACAAAACCTTGAAAGTTATCTAGTTCTAATGCAGTTCTACCATTTTATTAATGAAGAAACCAAAACTTAGGAGTACAAAATGACTTATAACAATATTCTACCCAGCCTAAGGTGGATGTGAGTAAATTATCATCATGAACCTGAATAAGTATATGTGGTTCTTTTCTATACTGGTATCCATATGTGAAGTAACTCAAAACTTTTCAATAGTACAGCTTCCTGTTGACTTTTCTGCTTGATTGCAAAGGTAAGAACTAAACTCCCTGTTTAGTGCCTTTCTCCTACCTTAGCCACCTTTTGCTTCTGTGCCCCAATCTCGACTAGTAGCCACAGCTTCCTCAATTCTAAGATGCACATTTTCCCACACTTTAACATTTTGGAAATCTGCACTCGTGTCACAATCAAGGTCGAACAAAACACAAAACTCTAGCCTCTAGACAGAAAGGTAAGACATGATGTACTTGTTACAACCTATGCATGTGCGAACTTGCCTATGCATGGAAGGTATTACTCAGTTAATTATCACTTTAACTATTTGCACTGGTAGCTCTCCTGCAACTAAAATTTAACTTAAGCTTGATCCCTATTAAAATGTATTCACAAAGATTTCTCTGTGATTCAGCACTGCAATGAAAAGTTACTGTGTTCACAGAAAACTGTCAGTCCCAGGCCAGGAATACAATTATTAGCAGTAGAAATTTCCAAATACTGCAGAATAGATCATAGAATTATTGAGTTTGAAGATGTTGGTGTGACGTGAAGGACTGTCAGAAACCAAACATCTAGCTGTCAAGGGAAGTGGGAAGAGTAAAAAGAGCAGAACCCCTGGGGTTATCATTTTCACTATACTCTAGTATCAGAGGGATAAATTCCAAGTTGAGATTCTGGCTCTTGGTCCCATCTATAAAGGAAATTTCCATGATTCCTTCATTTCAGTGTATCCAGCAGTCACATATCAAGGCATTATTACTTCTACCTAATAATACCAGGGCTACCAAGGGTTGATTCACGAGCCCTTATATCTGACAGTGGAGAGGTAGACAGCCTGTGAATACTATATGGAACAGGCATTTCTATGAGCCTTGTTGATGAAATAAAAATTAGTACCAGAAACTTTGTCTTCCCAGGCCTAGAGTGTCTATACAACTTACCCTTCTTTTTAGGCATACCCTTAAATACTCTCTCCTTTTTCAACCCTTGTTATTTGGTCTCTCTATCCTTCTATCACCCATCTTCCCCCATCAAGAACTAGACTGAAACATCTCACTGAAATTCACTCGTGATGCCCTTTTGATTGAATTCATCCTTTTCTAAATATTTAGGACATGAGACACACTAACAACCTTCTGTCTCAGTCACATGACACTGCGCCCACCAGCACACTCAGCCCTTTGCTGCAGCTCACATCTGTCTCTAAACTCCCCGTTCCTTGCACTTGTGCTCCAAACTCCTTTTCTAACTGCCTTCCAGGGCGTACTTTGTCTTACCTGTTAGTGCAGAGTCAACACATTCAAAACCAAATACAGCACTATTCCTCCAAGAGTAGTATCTGTGATAAAAAAGGCCCCTGGAAGGATTCAGAGGTTTTTTCTTGCTAAGACATAAGACAGATCAGCAGCTAAAAAGGAACAGGAGGATGAAGACTGCTCTCACCAGACACTGGATTCCAATCTTTTCACCACTCTGACTTTGCTGGTAACGACACTTCTTTCCCTTACCCTGTCTATTACAGCACAGTTATTCTTTACAGCACAGTCAGTATTTCCAAATATAACAAATACACACCAACAGACAGGTAAAGGAACTAACACGCACAATGCCTTTCATTCAGTCCGCTTAGCTAGCTTAAAAGCAGAAGATCACGCCATTGCTGGCAAAGGCAAAGGCAAAAGTTCAAAGTTAAATCCTTTCCAGTACTAATGTCAATTTACCATCTAGTCTACTGGTCTACTCAAGCTTCTCTGAGTAAACCACCTTTCTCTCTTCTCTCCACTCCCATCTCAAGGAGGCCTATCCTCTCCTCTTCTCCCTCTTCCAAGTCTAGGGAACCACATAGGTTCTCTTCCTCTTTTTAAAATATGCTGCATATCTCTATAAACAAGGCCAAAACCCTGCTGCTAAGGGCTTTGTTCCTCAAAGGATTCAGTGGTTCTTCTTAACTCCACACCCTCTGGGTCGCTCTGCAGCAGTAATGTCAACGCAAGCTTATCAACATAACAGCACCATACATTGTGAAAGTAAGTTCTCCTTTAGTCTGGATAACATTTCACTCCAAAATGTTGGGCTTCAAAACAAAAACCTGACTTATCCAAACATTTCTTCAGATAAATTCCATTTACTTCTGTCACCTTTAAAGCACTTAAGAAGAATCATTTATATAATTCAACAAATGAATGAGGGCACTCTGAAATTCTCAATCACTTGATTTTCACAATACCTCCATTTTCTAGTCTCCAAAGCTCCACAGAATTAGCTGATATAATGTTAACTGTTATCAGAGAAAAGCACACTACGAAAAGGCTGCCTAAATGGCAAGATGAGATTTAATAGGGGCAATTACTACAAAGGCCTTCACTTAAGTTCAAAATAAACTGCACAAGTGCAGGATAATTGCTTAGTAGATTTGGGGAATCTGTTTAAGAACAGATTTAAAAAGAGTCAACAACATTTACTGTTAACTGTAGCCATGGTGATGGGGGAGACAGAGGGAGAACTGGGCACAAAATCCCACAAATGTCCAATATAACAACTAATCAGTAAGTGTTACTTGAATATCAATCTGCCATGTAAATGAGTCAGAGAATCAAAGAATTAATTCAGCAAAGTTTGATCTGAAAGATACCATCGCTGTGAAGACAATCTCATTTTATAGATGTAGCAACTGAGTCAATTTATCTTACTCCAATACTAAATCAAATCATGAGGTCAGGATGTGGTAAATTTTGTTTCATAAAGAATCATTTCCTAACTACAGCTCCTCCCTACAATGGAATTGGCTGCTCAGAAGGTTATGACTTCCCTGTCATTAGAGATATTTAAGCAGAGGCTTAATGACCAATAGCCAGAGTTCGTGAAGTAGGGATCTTCTGTGATAAATGAAAAGTTAGTCCAAAACTCAACAATCCTTTAAATAGTAAGATTCTATTATTTTACAAGTTACATCAAATGTTAAATATCCATGTTTTCATTTTTTGACCTAGTTCAACTTAACATCTTCAAGGTGCAATAACTACAGCAGTGCACCTCATTTTATAATCGTTTATTCTTTTTCCTCCATTAAACTATGAACTGCTTCAGGTCAGGAACTAGTTTAATGCTTTAAGCATCTCTGCATCCCTAGATCCTGGCACACAGGAGAGATCTAGTATGTGTTTCTTAAAAAAACATCCAAGGAATATCTCTTTAGTATGTGGCTGGTTGCTACTAGCAGGGTCCTCAATAAAATGGCCAAGCAAGCAAATTTTCTCTTTTATCCCTTACTACCTTCATTTTTGAAATCCTTTCCCCAATTCTCAGTGCTCTCCTTTCAACTGTCCAAAATTCCCATGTAGGTACCTCTCAAGCCCATTTGATGTAAAATATCCTATTGCCCAGAATAACTTCTCTCATCATATAAATGGAGGACAACCCAACACTTTCAAAATTACAAATGAACATACCCTCTGACCCAGAAGGAAAATAACTTATAGATAAATTTGTACATGTGTAAAGTGGCTTATATATACTTACATAATAGGTTATTAATTTCCTAATCAGTTATACTAGACTGTAATCTTTCCTATGCATCTATCAATAGAACTGGTAAAATAATGGTACCACTATGAAATGGAAGATCATATAGCCACAAACACACACAAAAATACGATGTTTTCTATGTACTACATTGTAGACTTACCTGAAGACATATTAAGTGAAAATCCACATAGTGCACAACACTGTATTTGTTTTTTAATATAAATTTTATTTTTTTTAATTGGAGTATAATTTTTTACAATGTTGTGTTAGTTTCTGCTGTACAGTGAAGTGAATCAGCTATATGTATACATTAATTCCCTCCCTCTTGGATCTCCCTCCCACACAACCCCATCCCACCCATCTAGGTCATCACAGAGATAGTAACATTTGTGCTAGAAAAAGGAAGGAAGGAAGAAGGAATGGAGGGAGGGAGGAAAATGCATACATATATTGGCTTGCAAATATTACAAAATATCTCCCTGGAAGGATATAAAAGAAACAGGTAACACT
This sequence comes from Globicephala melas, assembly GCF_963455315.2. Lineage (NCBI taxonomy): Eukaryota > Metazoa > Chordata > Mammalia > Artiodactyla > Delphinidae > Globicephala > Globicephala melas. The sequence continues at coordinate 33,159,504 of NC_083319.1, forward strand.
GACTTCCAAGGAAGGGAACTGGGTACCCAGAAGATAGGAGTGGAAGGAGACTTTTCACTATAAATCCATTTGCACATTTTGAATTTTTAAAAATGTGACTGTATTATATCTCTTCAAAGTTATAAAAAATGTTTAATATGCCCCTCTGTGCTCCATCCCTCTTCCCTATCTTGTCTTCAAAACTCCAACTCAGGATATTTAACCCTAAGGATTGTCAATTTCAAACTGTTCTTTCTGGAAAATAATTTGCAAAGATATAGTAAGAGCCTTTAAAAAGTCTATATCGGGCTTCCCTGGTGGCGCAGTGGTTGAGAGTCCACCTGCCGATGCAGGGGACATGGGTTCGTGCCCCGGTTCGGGAGGATCCCATGTGCCGCAGAGCGGCTGGGCCCATGAGCCATGTCCGCTAAGCCTGTGTGTCCGGAGCCTGTGCTCTGCAATGGGAGAGGCCACAACAGTGAGAGGCCCGCGTGCCGCACACACACAAAAAAAGTCTATATCTTTTAATTCATTAATTCTACTTCCTAAAATTTAGTCTAAGAAAACAATAGATGATAGCAAAGATATAAGCACACAGATGTTTGTTACAGCGTTTTATGGTTGAAAACAACCTATATGAGTGACAACAGGGCAATGACAGAATAAATTATGATACAATTGTAAGTTATACACTATATAGCCATTAAAGCTGATACTTCATAGAAGTATGTTTAAGGACAAAGGAATGATCTTACTATTAAAGCTGTATACAAAGTGATTATAATTCCATTCCTATCAGGTGATCTTCTTGTTTTTGTTCCACTGCAATGAGTTGAGGGGGTATGTTAATATACAGAGCAGATGTGTGCACTCTGCCTCACCCTAGCCCATGAAAAAAATGGACAAACTAGTATTTATGATGGGGAGTGCTAAAAAATAAATAAATGAATTTCTTATTTTCCCCAATCTAAACACACTTTTATACAGTTTCTCACTGGATTCTATGTTGACTAGTGGGTATTACAAGAGAACAGTAATTCATTTCATTCTTTCATGAAATTCAGAGACCAAACAAACAAACAAACAAACAAGTTCGAATCCTATCTCTGCCAATCAGCCTCTAAGTAATTCTGAGGAAGTTGCTTAACTTTTGGAGCCTGTTTCCTAAATGCATAATAGCAATCTCAGAAGGTTTGAGGGTTAAATGAGATAACAGAAGATTTAGTAACAGTGCCTAGCACATAATAAAATGCTCAAAAATTCATTTATGCACTCATTCAACAAGTATTTTTAACACCTACAATGTGCCAGTTCCTGTTCTAGATGCTGGACAGAGAACCAACACAAACCTTTATACAGCTCTAGGAGGCAACACTGACACAATATAATATAAACATGCACACATACAGCACTAAGCGAGCATTCATGGTAGCTGTTTCTCTCTCCATTCACAAATATCCATACAGAGTTTTTCAGCAATGTGACTGCTTGAACAGGGTTAACCCAAGAACTTCACTCTTGTAGCATGTGAGAGATACCTACAGGGAAGTACGTTTTCAGTTCCAACCCAAATTAACGAAGTGTTGGGACACATCCAGTACACACATTTATATGTAATACCCCCAAATGATAAAGAATCATAATTCATTAAACCATAAAATGTTAACGCTGGAAGGCAACTGATAATTACCTGATCCTAACCCTTTATTTTATAGATGAGTAAACAGGAGTGCCCTAAAAGTTATACCAATGTAATCTAGATTTATTCTAAAAGCACAAAAAGAAAAAAAGGATTATTAGATAATCTAGGGTGATCTCTCCCAAGTAGAACAAGACAAAGGATTCAACCCTTTCCCTCTGGAAAGCAAGAGTGGCTGTAGGAGACATTGTGAGTTGGTTGCATACATACCAAGATATGGTGATGAACCTAAATGAAAGTAGCATATCATTCTGGAATAGGGGAATGACGTTTGAAACAGAACTTTGTAAGAGAATGAAGTGGTAACCACCCACCAGCTGCCTTTGAATTAAGGGCAGAGGAGAGTTTCACCTCGGCCAGCAAACAGCAAAAGACCTACTAGAGCCATAGTTGAAGATATGAGGCGAAGGCCTGTGTAGTTAGTAATTTTAGAAGCAGAGAATAAGGCCTGAACACCTTTTACCAGAAAAGAACACTGTGTTGTCATCTGTGAAGGAAGAAAGAACACACCTCTAGGAAGACAGATGATTAGGATGAGACTCCTACTCTCAAGGAGCTCACAATGTAATGTGGAGAACAAACATGCAACTGATAAAGGGTAATATGGACAAAGTGCAGAGGCAGCACAGAAATGGGAGACTTATCTCAAAGATGACATCTCAACTGAGGCTTATGGAAGGCTAAAAAAGGAAAGGAGGTCATTCAAGGGCGGTGATATACAAAGATATTGTATGTAGACTCAGGAATAAGAGAGTTATTTAGGCAGTTTAGGAAAATGTGAATAGATCACATAAACAAAAATACGGATAAAATTCAACACCTATTCAAGATAAAGCAAAGTCACTATACAAAGAAGTTATTGCCTTTTCTTAAACCAGCAACAAATAGAAAGCACAAATTATAAAATATTATCATTCACAAAAGCATCCCCCAAAATCAAATGTCTAGGAATAAATCTAACAAAAAACAACATGTAAGACCTTTACAGCGAAAGCTTCAAAACAATACTTGATAGACATTATGAAAAATATAAAATAAAATGTATTTATCTATAAATGGAGAAACATGCCAGCCTCCTCACTAGATGGTTCAATACTGTAAAAATGTCAATATTCTGCAAAGTGATCTGTACATTCAACAAAATCAAATCAAAATCCTACAGGTTGGGCTTCCCTGGTGGCGCAGTGGTTGGGAGTCCGCCTGCCGATGCAGGGGACACGGGTTCGTGCCCCGATCTGGGAAGATCCCACATGCCGCGGAGCGGCTGGGCCCATGAGCCATGGCCGCTGAGCCTGCGCGTCCGGAGCTTGTGCTCCGCAACGGGAGAGGCCACAGCAGTGAGAGGCCCGCGTACCGCAAAAAAAAAAAAAAAAAAAGAAAGAAAAAATCCTACAGGTTGTGTGTGTGTGTGTGTGTGTGTGTGTGTGTGTGTGTGTGTGTGTGTGTGTGTGTGTGTGTGTGTGTGTGTGTGTGTGTGTGTGTGTGTGTGTGTGTGTGTGTGTGTGTGTGTGTGTGTGTGTGTGTGTGTGTGTGTGTACTGACAAGGTGATTCTAAAATTTATGTGGAAAAACATCCCAAGAACAGCCAAAGCAATCTTCAAAAACAATGCTTTTGGAAAACCTAACTACTAGATATCAAGACCCATTATAACATTATAATACTAAGACAGTGTGGTATTGGCACAACAGCAAATAGACCAATGAAATAGAATAGAGATTCCAGAAACAGACTCACATATACAACTACTTGATTTATAGTACACGTGACAACACAGTGTACTAGGAAAAGGAAGGCGTTACCAACAAATAGTACTGGGTCAACTGGGCATACATATTTTTAAAATGAAAAAAATAAAATAAAATCTCGTACCATAATCAAAAATCAACTCCAAATGGACTGTGCATCTCAAAGTGAAAGGTAAAACAAGAAGCCTTTTAGATGAAAACACAGAAAAACATTGTCAAGACATTGAATCTGGAAATATTAATCAAATGGCATTCAAAAAGCACTAACCTTAAAGAGAAAAAAACTGAAATTGGACATTAAAATACATTACAGTTCAACAAAAAGACACCATTCTCCTTTGCCATTTTTCTATCCATGTCTTTCTGTTTTAGATTTAACAAATATTTGTCTATTTTAATAATGTGTTTACAAAGAACTGATTTGGGGTTCTATGTACCATATCTGTTTTTTTACATTTGTTTCTAAATCCTTATTTTCTTTGTATTTACTTGGTCTATGGCTTGATTTTGAATATTCTTACTTTCAGATTTTCCTTTGGGTACTCCTTCAGCAAAACTCCCACTAGGTTTGATATGCTCTTGTTCATTTCTAAATGGCTTGTAATTTACAATTGTAATTTCTTCTTTAACCTGAGGATTATTTAGAAGAAGAATCTTACATTTCCAAGTAGATACATTTTTTATTTTGGTTTTTTTTTTTTTTTGGTTGTTAATTTTTAATCTGACCTTTCTTTATAGACTTCCAAATCATCAATTTCCTGGAAAATTGCAGAATTATTTTGCAAAAATATTATTCATGATTATGAAATTGGAATACATTATTTATTATTATGTTATTCAAGCACTGCTTTCTTAATCTACAAACAGTGAAATTATCAATGTCTTCTTGTATTTTTAACAATTCTGGCCTTACATATTTTGACAATATATTATTAGTTGCATAAAGATTCATGACATGTCTTAAGAGATGGTACCTCTTATTAAAATAAAATATAATACATCTCTTTCTTCCCTTTAATGCTATTGTAGTTTGAATTTTATTTTGTCAGGTACTAATCTTATCATACCTACTTTTTTTTGGGTCAGATTTGCCTTTTTCTATTCCACTCTTTCAACCTTTGATGTCACTTTAAGTGTCTCTTGAAAAACTTTGTTAGATTGCAGGCCTCTGTGTCTGTATTAATCCTATCTAAGAGTCTGTCTTTTCAACAGGGGAATTCAATCCTTCATATTTACTAAGCACTCATGGATTTATAACTGCCATATATTTACCATTAATTTTTTTAACTTAGATTTATTTTGATCAAAGTTGTATATGTATAGAGTTTAAGGTGTCAAATAGTTCTACAAGACTGTTACCAAAAAAAAAAAAAAAAAGGTAACAACTCCTGAACAATCAACCCTTCCTATTTCCCGCTCCACAGAAGCAATCACATTTTCTACTCTTAATTGAGTCTCTTGGTATTTAGCTTTATGTCATTCCCACCCCTTTGCAAAACAAAGGAAAAAATAACAGAATTTAGCCAAAAGGAAGATGATAGATACTGTTAGAAATCTGAGACTTGGTGAACCACAACTTACACAGGCTATAACCTTCTTGCCTTCCCTAGTCTGAAATGGTCATCTCCCTTGTCAAATAAAAAGTCAAAGAAAGCAGTTCAATTCTAGTTACAGTCTCCTAGAGAAACCTGAACTAAACCAAGCAAGGGCAGAAAAGCCCACTCAAAATGAGACGCTTTTATAATAGTTATATTGTTACAATATTTCTAACCTTTGAATCCATGGCCTCCCTTGGGGCATGAGGATGCAAGCAGCTAGGGTTGTCTGAACTCCTTTGAGGAACACTACCCTTTTAAGACTAAACTATGTGTATATAAAAACTGGAGCTTGGGGATGTACTGTAATCAACCTAAAAGTTTTCAGACCTCAAAATCTAGACGTCCCAAGACTTAGCATTAGGAATTCAGCTTTCCAATTACTAGTACCATTTTGGTTACTGAAGAAGGCCTCTAGCAGGGGCTTGGTTAGAGTCTGCTAAGGCTTGATGTTACTTATCCTTTGGAGAATAGAAGATACAGCACAGAATTATGTTGTACAGAATTATGCAGCATGTGTATATGGCGGCACAGAGTTATGACGTCTATACATAAGTTAATAGTTATTAGGCCCTAGCTATGGTTTATAATGGTTCATAGGTGATTATACTCATTTGCTTCATGAGACTTGTTTTCCCTGTTCCAGGATCTCTAAGCTAAATTAGATGCAAGGACCCAATTGCTTAGAGCAACTATTTCCTTAGGGCATACCATCTGTTTGCAATGCACAGCTAATTCTGAGTCTGCTGACCCTTGAAGAGTATCCCCTAAGGTTTCTGCCTGAGTCCTAAAACCCAATTTATTGAAACTCCCTCCTTCGCCTTCTCCGATCACAAGGCAAGGGTAGGCTGGATCTGACAAAACTTAGGTGATATATAAGAAAGGGCGGAAAGGCCCCAGCTAAAAGAATATTTATGTGGCCACATTTTTGTTTTTGTTTTGTTTTTAAAGGATAAGGTGGAAGAAACAATTGTGATCTTGGGGAGAAAGATTATATAAGAATAGAAATACTCAAGATTATAAAGGCATTAAAAATAAGAAGGAAAAGAACAAAAGTAAAATTTACCACGGAAAGGGAGAAAGCAAAACAATAGAAAGAAAAAAAATAGAGCCTTTGTTCATAGGAAAGTCACCTATAGTGCTAATTGTGTTAATTGGCTTGTTTGTTGGTGAGTAGGGAATTTCAAATTTGCAATGCACAACTATCACTTGTAATTTTAAAAAAGGATAGAGAAAAGAAAGAAAAGGACAGAAACAGACCTGTGGTTCTCAATCCCTGGAGACTGTCAAGGAAAGGGCCTAGAATGTGCATGCCAGAGGGCCCTGGACCCCCAGTTGTTTTATTTCCTTTGGCTGTAGCAAGTACCGCTGGTTGGTCTGTGTTCAAAGAAATCAGTAATAGAAACATATCTGGGGTGAGGAGATGGTATAGATTTTTTTTAGTCCCCCCCAACATTATATTATGAACATTTTCAAACATTCAGAAAAATTGACAGAAATGTGAACACCTCTATAACCACCATTTAAATTCCATAACTGCTACTATTTTGCTATACTGATTTTATCATTATGTATCCATCTATGCATCCATCTGTTAGGGTCTGATTTGATAGTATTTAAAGAAATCTTCCACAAAGTTAGGCGATTTTAAAAACATCATTCTCCCTAATGGAGGCTTGAGTCAGAAAAGGGATGCTAAATAAAATTGTGAGGAGGGAGTGGATTCCTGTTCAGTCATTAGCTGAATTATTATCCTGAAATTATCCTGCTTATCCTGAAATACCACGTAATGTCTGAGCTCCAGTTTCCTAACTTATAACGTTAGACAAAATGATAATCACGGTCTCATGGTCCTTTCTAGTCTAAAAATTCTATGATTCTATAAAAAACAATTTTCTTAATAACAATCATTTACTTCATGTTTTCTATGTGCCAGGAAGTATGCTCCAAGTTTAGGAGCATAAACTCAGTTAATCTTCACAGGTTCCTTAAAATTTCTGAGATACCACACTCATGAAAACTGTCACCTGTTTTAGCAGCATGTGGCCAGCCTGACCTATTTCCAGTTGTGCTTCCTCTCCACATGCTCAGTGCTCTTTACTAGCATCAACTATACACTTCTCTGGTGGAACCAGCTGGAACTAGCAATCAGAAATTAGCTTTCCTCATTGAGAAACAAGAGCAAACTCTATCCCTGGTCTGTAATTTTTTCCCCAAATGTGAAATGAGATAAAATAGCTAAAACTACTTTAACTTGTTTATTTTGGTAAAATAATTACATATAATTATTGTTGAAGGAAATCTACAATACACAATCTTGGTGTTTTATTCAAATCAGTTGTACACTGAATAACAAAATTTAAATGTCAGTTTTTCAATTGGAGAAAGTACTCAAATCAATAGCCATGTGCTAAACAAAGAGACTCAATTAGAGCACATTATAGTTTGGTTTGGGAATGAATACATCAAGAAAAAAAAAAGCCCCATACACATATTGTATGTGTGTGTGTGTGTGTGTGAGAGAGAGAGAGAGAGAGAGAGAGAGAGAGAAGAGAGAGGAGAGAGAGAGGAGAGAGGGAGAGAGGGGGGGAGAGAGAGAGAGAGAGAGAGAGAGAAAGAGAGAGAAAGAGAGAGGGAGAGGGAGAGAGAGAGGAGAGAGAGAGGAGAGAGAGAGGGTAAGAGTTTGTGTGTTTGTATAAATGAAAAGCCACCGTTACTGCTTTTATCTCTATATTCCTCTTCAGGTTTATCTCCTCTATGTTCAGTGCTCTGATATATGTATATTAGTCCTTATTTCTAGTAAAAAAAAAAAAATTTGTCTTTGCTTTTCTGCATGGGAGCTATTTGTTATTTCCATACATATTTAAAGATCTTATATTGTAGAAATGTAACAGGATGCCTGTACAAGGTGTCCTAGAACTATAAATATACACTATTATGCAATCAGTGAGGTTCACACCTCGGAAATCTAGATGGAATGGTTATCCTGCAGCAAGTGAACAAAAATAAGGAGGTTCAGCCTGTTGATTAGAACAAGGAAACACTGGAACAGGCCTAAAGTAACTCTGCAACTGCAGAATACGCAAGGCAAGTGAATTCATTCAAGTCATGGAGAGTGATAAACCCAAATTCTTCACTTTTTTCCCAATGCCCCTTATACAAAGATTTCTATAATAGATTATGCTCAAGAGCAGAGAGAAACTTGTTTTCCCCAGTGAAATAAGCATGTCTCTAACCAAAGAATGTCCTTTATGGTAACATACGTGGGTATCTTTCATATGAATATTGGGTTACTATACAACCAACATATGCTCTCTAGGTAACTGCAGTCTCTCCTAAAGGAAGTCATCATTCCCATAATTCATCACCCAGAAAGGAGGCAGTTCTTCAAACAGGAAACCCAAGCAAAGACACACTCTGGACCTTGCTGAGTTGGGCCTGTGGGAAAAGAGGTAGATGTCTGGCTCAGTTCACTTGGTGGCAGTATTCAGACTCTGTCTGCCAAATGGAGACAGGCCAAAAGATAAGGACCTGAAGACAGAGTCTTTGTAAACCAGAATGAATAGTTTTATGTTGCTTTCTATCCATAGCTTTTAGGATAGCTTGATTTAAACATTCCAGCCTTATACCAGCTGTTTCACTGGCATTAAGGTAAAACTAGTGTGTCCTTAGAGTACAGAATAAAAATGGTAGCAGCAGCACTAAACTGAATCCTCAAACATATTAAAGAGGAAGGCTGAGAACAAGAATCAGGGCTGCCAGGTCCTGGAACTCTTTTAACACTTGGAAATTCTCCCTGCATTGCAGTCTTCGTGTTTGGGGGCTCCATTTTATTAAGGAAGGTGGCAGCCTCCTCATGTGTTCTCAACAACAGGCAATGAGATCTATGCAAACTCTCAGGGTTCCCTTATTGCCCTCAATCCTGGAAAACTCAAAGTTAATTATTGTGCTCAACTACTAAAGCTTTCCTCAGGTAAAAGTTATAGCTAATTTTTCTCTTTCTTTTCCTCTTTTACTTATTGGTTCTTATCCTTCTGATCACTAGTTTTGGTCTTACTGCATATATTTTTATTTCAAGCGTCCTAAATTCTTTTATAGAAAACGGCCAGAGGACAAGCCAAGCACTGAATAAATTTTTCCCATACAATAAGATAAAGTTATAAAACAGTGCTCATCTTGAAGCCGTGAATGCTAGGGAAGTTGAGAGTCTGTATGCTGGCTAAAAGCAATGAGCAAGGAAGCCTGGACTACACCTGTAAGTACAGAATTCTGGGATAGAAGAAGAGCTTGGAGATAATCAATTCCATCCTCTCACCTAATGCAAGAAATGTGTTCTACAACTTCTTGGACAGAAGGTTATCTCTGCCTCCCACCTCTGCCTGAATATTTCCAGTGACAGGGAACATAACACCTTATAATGTTCCACTTCATGACAGCTCCCATTGATACAAAGTCCTTTCTTATATTGAGTGAAATCTGCCTCTCAGTCTACCAATTAATCATAGTTCTTCATTACACAGACATGTATTTCCTCTTCCAAAAGGCATTTCTTCACTTATTTAAATGTATGTCTCATTTATTGAATATTTATCAGTATCAGGCTATGTGCTAGGTACTCTATAAACACTACTATTGATACATATTATTTTCACAATCATCATTTAAGTTAGGTGTTATCCTCCTGCGAAAAGTGAGTCCCAGAGAGACACACCGATTAGAATCTAATGCCAGACAAAGAGACACACTGATTAGAATCTAATGCCAGACAAATATGTGGGGGCTCTTATACCTGTTCCCATAAAGATTTTATTACATTTCTGGCAACCAAGTCACATGATTTAAATGCCTTCAAAATTGGAAGGAAAACAAATAAGTTAGATCAATCCAAAGAGAAAAATAAAGATGGTCTAGAGATATGTACAACTGCACCAGTGTTTGGTTCACAGAGAAAAACAGTAGCATGAAAAGCGTTTAACAATATTGCCATCAGGAAGCTCCAAGAGACAGTAAGGTAATACCTATTAACGTCACAACCGTGACGTGAAGCCAGTGGAGTAAATGCAGGCCTCAAACAAGAAACTCCCTCTCTTGTACCTCAGCCAGGAACCAGAGCAGATTCCCAGGAAGTCAGTCATATTACTGCAGAGAAAGCAGCATAGCCTAAAGGCCAATTTCAGTAGAACCAGAAGTTCACAAATGATTCTGAATATATACTTCTTTGGCTTGGGGGTGGGGGTGGGGGTGGGTAACAAAACATGGACCTGCAACCGGGAGTGAAGAATCTAACAGTGAACTGAGCAAGGCTCCACATCTAAGCCAGGAATTCAGGATCAAAATAAATACTCCACTTAAGGTGGTTTGCGGGGCATGAGAATCCAAAAGAATGGGGTGGAAGGAAATGCTGATAATCATTTCTCTGCCTAAGGTCCTCTCCCATTCCAACCATGTTCCAGTCTTATATTGTTGCTGCCTACTGAACCATTTCACTTGCCTATCCTACTTTCACCTCAAACTCAACATGCTCAAATCAGAATTCACTACCCTTCTATCTTTCTCTCACCAAATTCCTTACTAGTTAAAGGCATTATATAGGTATAAAAATCCTGGAGTCATTCTTTTTTTACTTCATAGAGTCCTTCTTAACTTTTGTACTCCACCTTTTTACAGTTAAGAGCCACTGACTGCCATTGAACAAATATTTACTGAGTGCCTACGATGCACCAGGCACTTTCTTTGCACTCTAGATACACTGATTAACAAAACAAAGATATACACTTTCATGAAGCTTATATCCTAGTAGTTAGAGAGAAACAATAAACATAGTAAATAAGTAAATATGATAAGTAAATACTGTATTTCAGAAGGTAGTGTTAAAAAAAAGAAAAAGCAGGGCTTCCCTGGTGGCGCAGTGGTTGAGAGTCAGCCTGCTGATGCAGGGGACACGGGTTCGTGCCCCGGTCTGGGAAGATCCCACGTGCCGCAGAGCGGCTGGGCCCGTGAGCAATGGCTGCTGAGCCTGTGCGTCCGGAGCCTGTGCTCTGCAATGGGAGAGGCCCGCGTACCGCAAAAAAAAATAAAAAATAAAGAAAGAAAAAGCAAAGCAAGGTAATGACAATTACAAAAGGGTGGTCAGGGTAAGTCTCTTTGAGAAAAAGGTGACATGTGAGCAAAGACATAGAAGAGGTGAGGGAGGAAGCCAAGAGCCTGCAGGCAAGGCAACAGCCATGCAAAGGCATGACTACCAGCTGCTCCTACTTCTTTAAAATGTCACAGAGCCACCCATTCACTCCATTCCCAAGGCCATCATACCTACTCCAAAACCTCCTAGGTAGCCACCCTACTCCATTTCCTCTGTGGTGCAGTTAAACATTCTTTTTCCTGATTTTCAAGGTTCATAATTCTCTGAGCCCACCCTTTAAATCATGAACTTCCATTCCTCCCCTTAAAATTTTTAAACTTAGCATGCTCCTTCTTCACTCACATCATCCTCCCCTACCTAGGAGTACTTTCCCTCTGCCCCTCATCCTCTCTAAACCCTACCTATTCTGCAAGGCACAAGATCAAGTCCTATCACCTTTAGAGAGCAATCCCTGTGGTTGCTATTACTGAATCTGTATTCATATTTCCCCAGCATCATACTCCTTGAAAGCAAGTGTGCGTCTTTTTCTATACCTCCTACTGAGTTGACCATTACTAAATATTTGCTAAGATTAAATGAGCTATTTCTTCTACAAGCCAAAGCTCTGCCATCTTAAAAACATATTTATTTAGCTTTGATAAACTATTGAGACAGAATGATTAAAGAATGATTATATTATACAAAAAAATGCAAAGGGATAGAATAAGCCAAAATGTTAACGATGGACAATGATAGCTTTTTTCTCTTCTCTGATTCAAATTTTCAGGTCTGTGCCTATGTTAATTTGAGAAGCAAAGAGTTTGCTATGAATATAAATAAATCAACACAAATAGTGAGGGATCAACCATCATTAGAATCATTGGAGAGATTCGAATTACCGAAAAATATAACGTCAAAGAAAGACTGCAAGCATCTGAGTAAGCTGCAAAGATGCAAACTGTAATAAGAACAAGCTGAAGCATATTCTCATGGTGAAGGAAAGAAGGAAGGAAAGAAGGGAGGGAGGGAGGAAGGAAGGAAGAAAACCTTCCTGACAAAATGAGCATTATAAGATATTTACTGGGCTTCCCTGGTGGCGCAGTGGTTGAAAGTCCGCCTGCCGATGCAGGGGACACGGGTTCGTGCCCCGGTCTGGGAAGATTCCACATGCCACGGAGCGGCTGGGCCCGTGAGCCATGGCCGCTGAGCCTGTGCATCCGGAGCCTGTGCTCCGCAACGGGAGAGGCCACAACAGTGAGAGGCCCGCGAACCGCAAAAAAAAAAAAAAAAAAGATATTTACTGTGTATGAAAGCAGCATGATGTAGAGGAAAGAGTACACACTCTGCAAAGGTTAAACACAGGCTCCATCATTCATTAACATCATGACCTCAGTTTCCTGGTCTGTAGAATGGAAACACAGAAGCTCTTCTATTTACAAACTTTCAAAGGAACAAACTAAGTTCCAATCTGAGCAAAATCCTGACAACTCTGCCTACCCAGGCTGATGGAGTTAATGGTAATGCACAATGGTAATGCACAATCATTTGAGTCTCAGTGGTTGGACTACTGTTAGTCACTATCTGTTCCATTTGAAGCAGTGTCTTCCTTTTACAAATGTATTTATGATTAAAATATGAACGACAGGGCTTCCCTGGTGGCGCAGTGGTTGAGAGTCCACCTGCCAATGCAGGGGACACGGGTTCGTGCCCCGGTCTGGGAAGATCCCACATGCCGCAGAGCAGCTAGGCCCGTGAGCCATGGCCGCTGGGCCTGCGCATCCGGAGCCTGTGCTCGGCAACGGGAGAGGCCACAACAGTGAGAGGCCCGCGTACTGCAAAAAAATTAATTAATTAATTAATTAATTTTTTTTTTAAAAAAGAGAGTCTTTTGGAAATTAACTGGTACAAAAGTAAGAAGCTTTTGTACTATTACACAACTATCATCCAAGGCTGGTTATGAGAATTAAATGAGACAAGGCAGGTAGAATTCCTAGCACATTCTTAAAATATATTCCTTACAGATTGATAAAATGATGCAAGGACCACTGAACCTTCACAGAAATGTCAAAGCAACCTGTGTGTACATCCTGCAAGTCATAATATTTTTGTTATAAATCATTCTGTATAATGTATATTGCTCTCAGATTGCCAAAATGAAAGAGCAGCTTTACAAAAGGCCAGATGTGATCTATAAAATTTGACCCATAAAACCAATCAGACTTACTCTACCTAGTGTTTGAGAAAGTGTCTAAGGCAAAAAGCCTACAAGTCAATCAATCGTTAAGTTCACATGTAAAAAGGGTAACCATAAGAAACTTACTTGCAGTTTTGGACTAAAACTGTACAGCTAAACCTGGATCTAATTCAGCGTAGCAGCAAATCTTAATGTTTATGGAAACTGCTTAGATTTGATATTGAGAAAATTACATTAAATAATGCATTAAATATTATCCTAAGTATTGCAGTTAGGCTGGGTCAAGACAGACTATAAATTTTGAGAAGATTCCAAAAGTTTTTTTCAGCCAGTTCTATGTAACAAGACATGAAAATTCCTGAGAAACATGCCAGCATCTGCTGTCAATTCCAGAACCAAGAGGCGAAGATGTGACCCAATCACATGGTATCAAACCAGCGTCCATCTTTTCAGAAAAAGTTGCATTATGCAAGCCATGACCAAGAAAGAACAGCAAAAGGCATGAGGTTTTTTGACATGTGCAGGCGATTCTGTGGTTTGAAAAGACATGTTCTCATATCAAAAGGGCCATCCATAGGATACTGGCATTTTCAAAACCCACTTCATTAGACATGAACATATCTGATACAATACAACTGTACTAAAGAACAGCATTGAGTTCAGGCAACTGTTTCAATTAGGCCTAGGAGAAGCTGTCAACGAAAGTCTTCACAGGAGCATCCTTCCCCACAGGAACAAGATTTATCTCCTTCTTCATTATTTTGAACATGTCCATTCCCCATTTAATTTCTTTTTTTAAATTAATTTATTTATTTTTGGCTGTGTTGGGTCTTCGTTGCTGTGCCAGGGCTTTCTCTAGTTGCTGTGAGCAGGGTCTACTCTTTGTTGCGGTGCAAGGGCTTCTCATTGAGGTGGCTTCTCTTGTTGAGGAGCATGGGCTTCAGTAGTTGTGGCTCACGGGCTCTAGAGCACAGGCTCAGTAGTTGCTCCACGGCATGTGGGATCCTCCCGGACCAGGGCTCGAACCCGTGTCCCCTGCATTGGCAGGTGGATTCTTAACCCCTGTGCCACCAGGGAAGTTCCTCCCCATTTAATTTCAACAACAAAGTAGATCATCTAAAATTCTAAACCTAACCATGTGCTACAAGGCCTTTCAATTACATCCCACTTCAATTAAACCAAAATTTCCAAACTACTATAAGCCTACTTTTCTCAATCAATAAGCACTACACGGGCTTCCCTGCGTGGTTGAGAGTCTACCTGCCGATGCAGGGGACGTGGGTTCGTGCCCCAGTCCGGGAGGATCCCACATGCCGCAGAGCGGCTGGGCCCGTGAGCCATGGTCGCTGAGCCTGTGCGTCCAGAGCCTGTGCTCCGCAACGGGAGAGGCCATAACAGTGAGAGGCCCGTGTACCGCAAAAAAAAAAAAAAAAAAGCACTACACCAGGCCCTTTTTTCAGCAGTATAAAAAAGGTACTGACCTTCTATTGAGGACTTTATAACCTATAATTATTTCCCCTCCCTCCCACTTTCAGAACTCACTTTTCTTAAGCTCTGTGAAATTCAAGGTAACTTCACTTAGGTAAGTCACTCCATTAACTCTGTTCCTCCCCCCTCCAAATCCTTCACATTTTAAACTGCCATATAGGACACAAGATCTAGAATCAGAAAAATCAAAGTTCCTGTCCTGGTTCTGCCCAACCCTGAGAAATTCACCTAAGCTCTAGAGTTATGCTTTTCCATCCGTAAACTCAGTGATTTATGACTTTCAACATTTGAATGCCTAGCCCTGGTGGGCATCCCATTATATTACTCTCCCTTACTCATCCCACTTAGATTACCTTTCTGTTTCCAGTCACATATTAGAGAATTTTTAGAATTTGGGAAAAAATAACAGTGGTTAATATATCCAAACCCCACATTTCAGAATAAGGAAATTAACTCTATAAAGAGTAACTTGCCAGCCAGACAATAGAAGCTTTTGCTTCCTGCCCTAGGGGAGTTGGGGGACACAGCTTACAAAGAGAGAGCTTAACACTCATCAAATCCCCCTCTCTGCCCAACTGAATTCTAGCCACCCTTCAAAGTCAGTTTAAGTCCTAAAGTGTCCAGGAAGCCTCCCCCAGTCACTTCAGTCTAGAATACTCACTTCCCTCTTTGAATACTGATGCCTCTCTGCAGGGGTGATATTAAAAGTATTAACAACTAGCAACCCAGTGGTACCAACCAATCAGAAAGAATGTCTAACCAATCAAAACACACGTGGCCCAGTGGGAATTGCTGGTTGAACATCAGCCCTCCTATTAATAACAATACAAAATAGCAACCTCAAATGCCAATACAATTTTCTCATTTGATCTTCACAATCTCATAAACTAGACAAAGTAGGCATCATCTCCATTTTCTGCATATCTAGAAGTTGGGGCTAATAACCAAATCTAATAACCAACTGCTTCTTTTACCACATCACATGGCTTTTCCTGATTGTACACAGAATTCTCAATTAATATTGTATAAACTGTACTTACATATAACAGTATAAACACTAAAGGAATACTCAAGTCAAACAGAATTAATTTAAACAACAAGCATTTAAGTGGAACAGAATATAAAACATAGTGCTAGGTTCTGAGACCATAAAAGAAATAAAAGGCATGATCCTTGCCCTCTGGGTACTTATAACACATTCGAGAGTATTTTTAAGTAACAGTGCAACATGGTAGAAATAGACAACACAAAGTGTAAGTTCTATACAGTTCAGGGAAATAAAGAGTTCACAAACTAAAGCAGTATAGGAAGTCAGGACTGAGAACTTCTCTCCTCACACTCCCAAAAGGGGCAAAATTAAATATGTAGTGAAAAGGCTGAAAAGTGGAGTGGGTGGAAAAATAGAAAATGCTGGAATCGAGGGTTTGCAGTAGTGGGATGTGAGATCTCTGGTTGGATACACAGAGATGGCCCTAATCATAAGCCTCAAGTACTGCTCTAAGCACTGAATACAAATGGGAAATCTCGTAAACCCTCTGTGGGGATGGCTAAGGAAGATTAGCTTGGCAGCAGCCTATAAAAAAGCCTAGGTGAGAGAAACTCTGGAAAGCAAATGGATTTGAGGGGTAACAGGCAGGACTAAACTGATGGCTGCATATGAAGAAAGGACAAAACATTCAAGAGGCATTAATGTAAATAAGAGTTGGGTTTTAGGCATGTTTTGAAAGAAAAGGTTATGAAATGGCAGAAAGGAAGCATTCTCACACAGGATATATATGTAGACATAGTGGTACTAAACTGTGTACCACGGACAAGGAACCAATTTCCCTAGAGAAATCTATGTTGGAGAGAGCAGAAGCTGGGCAGAGAAATACAAAACTGATGCCGAGACAATAAGGAACAACTGCAAACTCTTAAAAAGGAAGTCAAATTATAAATTTTAAAAAGCATTTGCGCTTCTTCAGAATATATGAAAGGATGAATGGAAACATCAACATAATCAAGGAGAACAGGCAGACCAATTGAGGTAGTCTAGGCTTAAGCATAGTAATAGCTCCTGGATCGGCTTTGTATTGTAGGCATGCCAGGGTAGTCTGTAAGCTCCTCCAGGGCATGGGCTGAGCAATACTCTGTACATCTATTAAGTCCAATACTGAAGCTTGAATACACGAACACTTTGTGTGCTAAGCTAGGTGGAAAAGAGTGAACTACGCTACTTGAGTTAATAGTGGTGTGGAAATGTTACTTATGCTTGATGCATAACTATATTGATTCTCCCACCTGTCCACACATTTATCTTGTCCCCCTTCTCAGGCCAATGTCAAAACTCCATTGTTTCCTCTAATGTAGGCCCAGTGTGTAGGGACTCCAAGAATGTACTAGGAGTGGTTAGGGTTTGGCACTTCCACTGCAGGGGCACGGGTTCGATCCCTGGTTGGGGAATTTAGATACCACTGCGTGGCAGGGCCAGAAAAAAGGAATGTACTAGGAGTCAGAAAGAAGCCAACCTGTTTTTCTAATTGTGAGGACAAAAATCTAAAAGTGAATAATAAAGATCACTATTAGAGGACTAAAAAAGAAAAATGGGCTATGCCAGACAGTGAGGTGTATATATTAAGGTGTATAGGTTTTGGAAACACTGAACCCTCAGTGTACTAACTCCAGCTCTTAATAATTGAGTACTTAGCCTCTCCACACCTCAGTTTTCTCATCTATAAAATGGGGCAGGGCTTCCCTGGTGGCGCAGTGGTTGAGAATCTGCCTGCCAATGCAGCGGACACGGGTTCGAGCACTGGTCTGGGAAGATCCCACATGCCGCGGAGCAACTAGGCCCGTGAGCCACAACTACTGAGCCTGCGCGTCTGGAGCTTGTGCTCCACAACAAGAGACGCCGCGACAGTGAGAGGCCCGCGCACCGCGATGAAGAGTGGCCCCCGCTCGCCGCAACTAGAGAAAGCCCTCGCACAGAATCGAAGACCCAACACAGACATAAATAAATAAATAAATAAAATGGGGCAAATGCCACATAGCCCTAAGGGTTTAGTTGTGAGGATTAGATAATGTACTTTGGTGTACTTTATGCATCTGCATCATAGTAAGCTCTTAAAAAACAGTAGCTATTAATAATAATTGGCACCCTAAGTCTTGAAGTTTTTGTTTTAAAAACATTTGGTGTTCAATTACAGACACAGAAACGTACTTTCACTTTATCTTAGTTGCTTACACTAAGGCTCTATATTTCAGTTTCTAGTACTATAACTTGGATGCTAACAAAGTTTTTCACTTCTCCTTCCGCGAGGTAGGTGACGACCATACCCCATCCTAATTTAATATTTTGGAAAACGCTGGAAACACTCCCTCGAAAACCAGCTACACAGACGACTGATTCAAACTACTGTCACTCAAGAAATGGAACATCTCTAGCGATGTTCCTTCGAGGAAATAAAAGCGTTTGATCAATTCAGAGTCATTTCCATTCAAACATTCCAAACCCCCGCAGAGTGAGCAAACGTTCAAGTTTCTACTACGAAAACAATCTGTAGCCTCTGGTTACTGGATTCACTTCAACACTTCCCCAGAAGCACGAAAGAAGAAGCACTCCGCACATGTTAGTGCCTCCTTGTCCTCACACAAAGCTTCACAGTAGCTCCCCTTCCAAAGCCACCCCTGTCTGGAGAAGCGGCCCCTCTCGGCGGGGTCAGGCCGGCGCCAAAGGCCAGGGCGGCCCTGCTGACCCGGGGGTCTCTGCCACACATCCCCCCCTCCCACTGCTAGGGGAGGCCCTGGAGGCTCAGAGCTCACACCCCGCCCTGGAAGCCTCCTCGGACCCCAATCCCTCCCGGGACCCCGGAGCCTGGAGCACCTACTCGTTCAGGGTGCGGTGCCCGGGACAACGCCACACAGCGCCCCGAGGGGAATGGGGAGCAGTCCCAGCTCTGCCGGTCCCGGCCAGCCTCACACCCTCCGGCCGTCGGCCCGCGCCCACTCGCTCCCCAGAGGGCAGCCCCGACCCCGGACGGCTTCGCCCGACGCCACTTCCCCCGGAGAGCCGGCAGCCGGGGCGGCCGCGGGCTGCCGGGCAAGTCCACCCGCGCTCGGACCCAGACCCTAGCCCCGCCTCCGCTCCCCACCCGCGGCTAGCGTGGCGGCGGCCCGAGCAGGAAAGCCCGGCCCCGGCCCAGGCGCCGCCACCTGCGCCCCCGGCCCCGCGCCATGTTTGAGAAAGAGAAGGAGCGAGCCAGAGGCCGGGCCCGGTCCGCGCGCCCCGAAGCCGCCCGCCAGTCCCGCCGCGCCGCCGCTCACCCGTCACCTCCGGGACCAGCGTTGCCGCCGCCGCCAGCACGAGGAGGAGCAGCCGGGGACGCGGAGCAGCGGCCGCCGCCTCCATGGTCCCGCCGCCACCGCCTGTGGCCCGGCCCGGCCCGGCAGCCGCCTCGCCTCAGCAAACCTCGCCTCGCCCCACCTCCCCCGCCGCCGCGGCGGCCTCGCTTCGGCCCTTTGTAACTGCTCCGGGGCTGCGCGTCCATTGGCTGCCGGGCTCCCGCCGGCCCCGCCTCCCCGCCGTCTGCGAACAGCCGAGCGGGACCCAACCCAGAGCCCCGCCTACGGGCCCTCTGGGCAGCCAATCCAGAGCCGCGGGCGCCGGGCCGCTGGCCACGCCCTCAGACTCCCCGCTGGGGGGACCCGCCAGACCCCTGCAGCTGTGGAAGCCGCTGGGAGTTCGGAGAAGGCCCGGTGGGAGCAGGGTCTAGCCGGCCCCGGTACTGCCTTGCCTCCAGCCACCGAGGGCACTGGGTGTGTCTGGGACGATGGGTGTGTCTGGGTGTGAGTCGCTTTAGGAAAAGGCTGTGGCTGCTCGACGCTCTTTTCTTCTAGCCTCTTTACTTCTCACCTAAGATCTGGTACTGAGCCTGATTCCCATTCACAGCCCTGCACCATCAATACCCGACACATTCACCCACATCCTTAGTACCTTCAGGCAGGCTTCAACTTCCACCCCCCAGATCCTCGCCTCAACTTTCAACGCCCCCCGCCCCAAGATCCTACCTCAGTGCCTTTCAGATACGACCCAGTCTCCTGTTTCCTCCCACTGTCAGCGTCCACCCCCAAACGTAGATACCCCCCAAAAAAAATTCTGAAGAAAGTCTCCAAATCCTGGCGTCAGACCTCAAATCCCGAGCTCAGACACGCCCCCGAACTGCCTCCCGCCCCTCTCCGGAACTCAGCAGAGCCAGACTGGACTCCAAACCACAATCCTTTCCTCTTGTCCCTTCCTGATTCAGGTGGGAAAGGGAAGGTTCCCACCCTCATCCCCAAAGGAGAGGCATTCCCCCTTCTTAGCACGCAGCATCCCGAGGGCGGAGGAGGAGCAGTCATTACTTTGAGCCGCCTTTGACACGCCTGCACAATAATTCTGAGGTGTCACTAGAAACCCAAATAAACTCGGCTACGTTTTCATTCTGAATTCCTAATTTACTGTGAGACGCTCCACCCACCTTTCCTCCGGGACGCCAAAACAAGCTCCAGATTTATCACTCTTCCTGTCAGACTAGTCCTCTCTTCAGACACAAACACAGATGAGGAGGCTGTTACATAGAACAGAGAACATTTTCCACAGAACCTTTTAGGGAGAAAATTTTATTTTCTGTGCGATTTGAACTTGGAGTTAAAAAAACCTTAGTAACAGGAATCAGAACCAGCCTCTAGTATCGCTTTGTAAATTACTTTAGCACTACTTGGTGAGCATTTTACAACCCTGTGAAGACCTCCCTCCTGAGCATTAAAGGGGCAAGGTGGAGGTGTTGGAGCTGAAGTCTGAGACAGGCACTATTCCCCTTCTGGCTTGAACATTTACTTGAGAAAGTCAGTTAACCTTTCTGAGCCTCCATTTCTTCATCTATAAAATGGAAATAATATCTATCTCCCAAGGTTAGTGAGAGGATATGTTCAGATTTGGGGGCTCCCCTTCTTCCCTTTCAAATTCTACTTCTAGGCTCTCTCTCATCGGACCCCTCACCTGCTCCTCTCCTCTGGGCAAGTAAGGGTCTGGTATACATACACTGAACCACCTAACCAGGGATGCAGCTACTGCTGGAACCAAGGTTACCGCCTGCTCTCTAGGGCTGCCTGAGACCACCAGCAGGAAGCTTTCTTCTTGCTCCCTGCAGCAGGCAGTCCAACCCCAGGGAGCCTGTTTCTGCCAGGCTTCAGCCCCAATCTGCTTTCTCAGTTCTGGTTTCTTCAGTGGAGACCTGGTGGGTAGGTCAGGGCCTTGTGACAGCTGAGGTCTCTAGACTGCTTTTTTTTTTTGCTGCTCTGGTCTCAATGTCTTGCTTAAGATAAGCCCTCAAGAGATACTGTGTGAATGAGTTAATGAATGAATGAGTCATCTCAGACAAGTGATTGTTCTTCTCTCATCATTAAGTTCTTCATCTCTAAAATGGAAGTATAATAGTACCTGCCCCATTTATAAATAAAAGGGATCGAATCACATGTCTTAGACCACTTAAATGACATAATGTGTCTGAATAGTGTCTGGAACATAGTAAATATTTAGTAACGTCATTTCCTTTGCCCATCCCCTTCCAGCTTTGTGTGATTCTAATCAGCGTTCACATTCACAGTAATCCGTGCCTTTGCCTTACAGAGCCTCAATTAATCAGATATCTTCTATGACATACTTCCAGGTTCTTCACATTTCCATGGAATTGAGCATATTCATTAGGAAACTAAGGAACAGGAAGGAGAAACAGACTATTTTTAAATTTTATTTTCCTGATATTTGGAGGAAATTTCCATGAGCCACTGATCTATAAATAAACTATATTAGAATGGAGCAATACATTATACGTTTATAATCATGGTTCTCCAATTTAAAATGTCTCTAAATTACTAGGGGAGCTTTTAATTTTTTTATTTTTAAATTTTTATTCATTTATTTATTTTTTGGCTGCACTGGTTCTTCGTTGCTGCATGCGGGCTTCCTCTAGTTGCGGGAGCGGGGGCTACTCTTTGTTGTGGTGCGTGGGCTTCTCATTGCTGTGCCTTCTCTTGTTGTGGAGCACAGGCTCTAGACACGCGGGCTTCAGTAGCTGTGGCGAGTAGGCTCAGTAGTTGTGGCGCACGGGCTTAGTTGCTCCGCGGCATGTGGGATCTTCCCGGACCAAGGCTCTAACCTGTGTCCCCTGCATTGGCAGGCGGATTCTTAACCACTGCGCCATGCCACCGGGGAGGTCTCTAGGGGAGCTTTTTAAAACGCAGATTCCTGGTGTCAGCCCTAGAGAGTCTGCTCCAGTTCATCTGAAGGAGGTCCAGGAGTCTGCGTATGTAATAAACACCCCCAGGGGAAGTGTCACCAGGTCATGCTTTAAAAGACACTTCGTTTAGGAAGTGTGACCTTAAAACTCAGTAAATAAAAATGCATGTGCTTATTTCACCTTCTGGAAACGAATGGGCAATCGAAGGAAGCCTCTGGCTTTGGAGGTCTGCAGGCCCTAGTTGGAATTCTGGCTCTGCCATTTACTAGATGTGGGATCTGTGCACCCTACTTGATCTCTCTGAGATTTCACATCCCCGGTGTAAACTGGGATAATGACACTCATGTATTTGTTGTAAGGTCTAAATGTGCTCTTGCACGTGAAGAATCGATCATAAACGTTAGTTCCCTTCACAGTCTCTACAGGCCCTCAAAAATGTGTAGTTTGTTTACTCCAACGTCGTGATTTAAAGGGGAAGAAAATGAGGTACCGTCCCCCAGCAAGTCAGCTTCTGAGCCAGGACTAGGAGACTCTCACTCTAGTGCCCTGTCCCCTGCACAATGCTACCTCTCCATCTCTATGCTAAGTACATTGTTTGCTTTGCTTTTCATTTTGTATTATTCCCTCAAGGAAGATGTTTTCTCTTAAGTAGAGAGCAGAGACTGCTAGTTGCCTAATCTACATCCACTGCTACATTCACTTTATAACAGAATCCTCATTTTCTTTGGCAAAGCAGTTCACTTAACTAAAAATTTCCCAGGCTTCTGGCACCTCGATATCGCCATGTGGCAGATTTCTGGCAAATGAAATATAATCAGAGGTCTACCAGGTAGAGCTTCTGGGAAAGATATTGTTTTCCTCATAAAGAAGAGACAGACGTATCACATTCTTACCCTCTTTCTGCCTGGAACACAGCTGCAATGACTGGAGGTGCAGCAGCCATCTTGTGAACATAAGGATGATGGCCATAGCTAATAATAACAGAGAGAAAAATGGAGACAGTCTGGGTCCTTGATAAATTCCTTAAGCAACTGAACCAGCTCTGAAATGCTTATCCCTGGAGTTCTTATTACATGAGAAAAATAAACATCTTTTCTTTTAACCCTAGAACACTTCAACTCTAGTCATATGCTATCTATCTATTGCTGTATATTTTATTTCTATCTTATTTTTTAACCCATAAGACATTATCAATTTATACCATTATTATCTATTGCTAACTCTTGGTGCTCCTAACTGAATAACAAATCACCTCAAAACTTAGTGGCTTAGAATAGTAACCATGTATTATTTCTCACAAGACTGTGGGTAGGCTGGGCAGTTTTTCTGGTCTAGGCAAATTTAAGCTGATCTCAGCTGAGCTCCCATATGAATCTGCTGTCGGGTGGCAGATCAACTTGATGCTGAACAGATCTATAATAGTCTCGGTCAGCTTTTCTACGTGGTTTTTAATCCTAGCAAGCTAGTCTGAACTTGTTAACATGACAGTTCAGGGGTCCAAAATAGTGAATGGAAGTTTACAACTGGCACAACATAATTTCTGCCACATCCCATTGATTTGGCATGAATTGAGCTGAGCCCAGATTCAAAGGGTGGGGAAATAGACTCCCTCTCTTGATAAAAGGATCTGCAAAATCACATTGCAAAAGGGCGTGGAGACCAAGAGGGGAGTAAGTGTGGCCATTTTTGAATACACTTTTTACCACTTTTTCTGATCTTCATTCTTTTTACTTCTAGACTTTCCATCTCAAATCACCTTCATTCTGCCTGAAGTATATCCTTTTGAATTCCCTTTAGTGAGAGTTAACTAGTGGCAAACAATTTTAGTTTTGTTTGACTGAAATGTCTATATTTAATCCTTATTATGGGACAGTGTTTTCACTGGATATAGAACTGTAGGATGATAATTGTTTTCTCTCAACAATTGAAGACATAATCCCACTGTCTCTGGCTTCCACTGTTGTTTTTATGAAATCAGATATTAGTTGATTTCTCCTTTGTAGGTAATCTGTCTTTTCTCTCTGCTTTTTCAATAGACTTTATATTTTATAAATAAAGTATAAATAATAAATAAGAATACCTATTTTCTAGGTTCACAGCAAAACTGAGCAAAAATTACATAGAGTTCCCATGTATTTCCTGCCCTCTCCACGCATAACCTCCTCCACTATCAATATCCCCCATCAGAGTGGTACATTAATTACAATCAGTGAACCTACAATGACACATCATTCTCACCCAGAGTCCATAGTTTACATTAGAATTCACTCTTGGTTTTGAACATTTTGTAAGTTTTGACAAATGTATAATGACATGTATCCACCATTATAGTATCATACAGAGTATTGATATAGTATCAATCCTCTGTGCTTGGCCTACTCCTCCCTCTCTCCCCCATCACTTGGCAACTACTGACTTTTTACTGTTTCCATAGCTTTGCCTTTTCCAAAATGTCATATAGTCAGAATCATACAATACGTAGTATTTTAAGGTCTGCTTCCTCCACTTAGTAATACGCATTTAAGATTCCCCCATATCTTTTCATAGCTTGATAGTTAATTTCTTTCTGGCACTGAATAATATTCCACTCTACAGGCTTACTACAGTTTACTTATGCATTCACCTACTGAAGGATGTCTCGGTTACTTCCAAGCTTTGGCAACTATGGATAAAACTGCTGTAAACATCTGAGTGCAGGTTTTTGTGTGGACATAAGTTTTCAACTCATTTGGGTAAATACCAAAGAGCATGATTGTTGGATCATATGATGAAAGTATGTTTAGTTTTGTAAGGAATTGCCAAACTGTCTTCCAAAGTGGCTATACCATTCTGCATCTCTACTAGCAATGAATGAGTCCTGTTGCTCCATATCTGGATGCTTTATTTTGTTGAATTTTTCATCTCTAGACGCTTCATTTGGTTCTTTAAAAAATCTTCTATTTCTCCTCTCATTGCGTCCACGTATTTCTTTATATCCCTAAGCATATGAAGCATAGCTATACTAGCCGTTTTAATGTATGTACTTGTCAGATAACTCCATCATTTCTGTTGTTTCTGGGTCTGTTTCTGTTTACTGATATTTTGGGCTCACATTTTCCTACTGCTTTGTATTTCTAGTGACTTTTTTTATTGGATGCCAGACATTGCAAATTTTAGGGTGTGACATGCTTGATTTTCTTGTATTCCTTTAAAGAATCTTGAAATTTTTCTGACAGTGAGCTAGGTTACTTGCAGATTAATTTGATTCTTTTGAGGCTTATTTTAAAACTCCTTTAGGACAAGTCCGAAGTAGCCATTAATCTAAGACTAATTTTTCCTCACTTGTAAGGTACGGCCTTTCTGGGATCTCTGTTAAATGCTCTATATATTCAACAAAGTGTCTCTACTTTGGCTGGAGAGAGCTCAAATGATTCCTGACCTGGTCTGAGCTCAGAATTACCTGAGAACATTATAGCATCTCAGTAATTTTTCTTTCCTCTAAAGTTGTTATTGCTGGCTTTGTGGGGTTTCCTTCCCTGTGTGCGTAGATGAATATTCAACCACAGACTCAAACAGATCCCCTATGCAGCTTTCTAAACATCCTACATAGCTCCTTTCTCTCCTGAACTCTTGCCTTGCAAATTCTAGCAGCTGCAGGCTCGCTGAGCGCTGCTCTCTGTTGAGCATCTGTGTTTGTTACTCATTTGCGTATCATCTTTTATGATGTGTCTGTCCAAGTCTTTCACCCAAGTCTTTTATTAATAATTTATAGGCGTTATCTATATAATCCGGATACGAGTCCTTTGTCAGATGTGTGTATGGTAAATAGTTTCACTCTGACTGTTATTTTATTGTTATCCTCAAAGAGCAGTAATTTTAAACTTTTTCTTTTATAGTTAGTTCTTTTTGTGTTCTGTCCAGAAAATATTTGCCTACGTTCAATCACAAAGATATTCTCCTATACGTTCTTCTAGATGCTTTATAGTTTTAGCTTTTACATTTAAGTCTTTGAGCCATTTTGAATTAACTCTTGTGTAGGATGTGAGGTATGAATCAAGGTTCAATATTTTCCATACTGACATTCGGTCGATGCGTGACTTGAAAAAAATGTTCTTTTCTCATAAAACTACACTGGTACATTCGTCAAAAATCATTTGGTTGTGGGTTTGTTTCTGGATCCTCTTTTCTTTTACATTGGTTTATTTGTCTGTCTTAATGCCAATATCACTGTTTTGATTACTACACTTTATGGTAAGTCTTAAAATCATGTAGAGTAACCCCCCCAACTTTGTTCTTCTTCAATGTCGTTTTGCCCATTCTAAGACCTTTACAGTTCCAGGTAAATTTTAATGATAGTTTGTCAATATCTCCAAAAAGCCTGCTAGAATTTTTATTGGAATTGCATTGAATCTATAACTCAATTTTGGGAGAATGTACATCTTTATAATATTGATTATTCTAATTTGTGAGCATGGTATATTTCTCCATCTATTCAAGTCTTTAATTCCTCTCAACAATGTTTTGTAGTTTTTATTGCTACAAGCCTTTTGTAACATTTGTTAAATTTATTTCTAGGTAAATTTGTACATTATTGTAAGTGGAATTAATTAATTTTGGGGGGGTTGGGGGCCCATACCACACAGCTTGTGGGATCTTAATTCCCGGACCAGGGATTGAACCCCGGCCTTAGGCAGTGAAAGCACAGAGCTCTAAACACCGGACCACTAGGGAATTCCCTGTAATTAATTTTTAAATTTCATTTTCTAATCGTTTGTCATTTCCATTAAGTTTTCACTTTATTTGATTTTTCATTTGTAAAAGTCATATTTGGACCTTTTCCAAATCTGCTTGATCTTTCCTTATATCTCCTTGTTTTTCAATTTGTTCTTTTTAAAAAAACAATATAGCAATCATAGTTATTTCCTACTTTTGTTTGTGTATGATATTTCCAGTATTTGAACTCTTGTGGGTCTATTTCTTCCGTCTGTTTTCTCATTTACAGTGCCTCTGTGTAAGGATGGTTCCTTTTTATTGAAAGCTGTGCATTTCCTTGAGATTTTATTTGTGGAAATTCTTTAAGGTCTGAGATAAAGGTAGGTTCCTCTATCAAGGATTTGCACTAGTTCTTGCCACCTGTACCGCTACCAGTCTCAGATTAACCTAACAAATTATTGGCTTGAGTTTGGGGGGCGTGGGTTGTTTGTTGTTTACTGTTTAGAACACACAGGTAATATGAATTTGGGCCTCAAACTACATGAGGGGCAGATTGTGGTCCCACAGGCTCCGTAACGACATTAATTTCCCTTTTTTTGCTTAGCACCTAGGGTCTTGCAACCCCCTGGTGGTTGATGGGGTTAGTAGCTATTTCCCATTTACACAAACTGGGAGTGTAGACATTTGGGGGTTGACATTTGAGCCCCTAGACACCTCACCTTTACGGACGAGGTGTCTAGGGGCCTTGGATGGCCCTGGTCTCTGTAATTCATGATTCTCTGTCCTCTGTGAGGCCCGACAACAGAAGCTCAAGTCCACCTGGTTCAATCAATGCCCTCAGAGCCACAGCCAGCGCAGTCCTTCTTTCACTTAGTACTCACTTAGGATTTTTGCCTGAGACTCTCTTACTTTCTTGCCAGCTCATAAATGCATTTAGGAAGATATATTGCCTCTGCATTTAGAATTTTTTCCTTGGAAGGGTCAATCCACCAGTTAACAGGAATGGAACTCCTACTACCTAACATCCTGCAGACATCTTGAAAATCGCTATCCAGTTTTCTGTTAGAGCAGAATGCAGTTGTAACTGTTATAGGTCTCACAGGGGTTCAAACAAAAGCTGTTTTGCAATACAGTATGTGAAAAACCCTGCTTCTGGCAGTGTCTCTACCCCTTCTCAAACATTAAAAACATACTCACAGTCTGTCTCTCCCCACTCGCCTCTCAAGCTGGTTTCCCCAAATGCTTGGGTTACTTTTAAGAAAATGTTTTGGTTTTTGTTTTTTATTGTTTTGTTTTCACTTGGACTTTTGTTATGAAAGTCTAATTTTAAACACACTACCGACAAAGGATTGCTCTGTGGAAAGTTTCTCTGCTTTGAAGAACTTATTTATTTATTTAGATTAAGTAAACGTCCCACAGATACTGGAAAACAGAAGTGGACTCTTCCTGCTCACATGAATTTGTGAGTGTGTGTGTGTGTGTATATCTAATCCTGGTAGTTTACCTTTGCTCATTTTGACTGCTTGATCTGCAAAGACAGATACAGGTACATTAAGCTCTCCTTCCTGCTTTCCTCTTTCCCCAGAGACACATCTTCTGGGCCTGACCACCCTCTTTACCCCATAAGAGAGCCAAAAAGTAATGCCAATCTCCTGGCCCCTGTGAGTTAGGGCTGGGGGCTAGCAGGCTGGAGCTGTCTTCTCTCTGGCCCCGAGAAACAGTCCCAAGCTGCAGACTGTGGCTCTGTTTGCACCAGTCCTGCTCTCAGACAGCTGGACGTTAAGCAATCCCGGCCTCCCTCTCCGGGACTCGGCCTCCAGTGGGCTGATAACTAGGTTCTGCCTTGTTCTCAAGTCTAGGCTGCTGCACTGGTCACCTGTGTTGCCTACACCCTCCGTCTGGCCCAGACTCCTTTTTATCACCCCCTTTTCAAGACTGGAATCTCTGGCCAAAACCGAGCTCAGTGGATGAGTGTTTGCTCCATGCAGACGGACCTCCTAATGTGGTTGCCTCCGCTTTTCAAGTACCCATTGCTGCTCTCTCTTCGTCTGCGGAAGCGTCTTGCTCCTTGTTAGAATCTCCAGAGTGGACTGTCTGCACGTGGTCATGTGTCACTCTTCCCTCAGTTGCCGCCTGCCCTGACTAGACTCGGTGCCTCGCTAAGGTCGCTTACCCTTCCTCTGGGTTGGTCTGCCCTAGCCAGTTACATTGTCTCAGGGAGAGCCCAGCTTTTCCCCCTGGTCAGCCAGGAAGATTCCGTGTGGGCAAGACAAATTGAAGGTTTTCAATAGGTTGCCCCTACCCCTTCCCCTTGGATCAAATTTCCCTTTAACCACACGTTCTTAAAAAGTATAAAGAGAAAAAAAAGCCAGAAGATATGGAGCACACAGCCATGTGGCCTCTTTGTAGGAGATCTGCACAAGTTTAATTTTACACACACACACGCACACAGACACACACACATACAAATTCACTTGCACATTTAGAACTAGACATCCAAAAAACAGCACCCACATTTCATGAGAGAATTCAACAGAAACACAGCAGCACTGGGGAGAGCTTAATACAACTCTAAGTGGCAGATCAAGCAGTCAAAAAACGATCAAGGATAAATACCAAGGCTGAGTAAGCGCTCACACTCCCCCCACCCCACCCCCACCAACACACACAAGGTCACGTGTGCAAAATGCAGAGTACTTCTGTTTTTCAGTATCGATGGGATATTTACAAAACTGAATCATACATGAAGAAACCTCAACAAATTCCTCCAAAGCAGCAACAGTAGAGGATAAATCCCTGTCTCTGGTGTGTTTAAAGTTGGGCATTTGTAACAAAAGTTCAAGTGAAAACAAATTCAAAAACCACTTACAAAAATTTCCTAAAGTAACCCAAGCATTTGGAGACATCAGCTTGGAAGAGGGAGGAGGAACGACAGCCTGTGAGCATGCTCTCACAGTTGGAGAAGGGGAGATAACACCAGAAGCTGAATTTCTCTTGTACTGTATTGCCAATAGAGTTTGTTTGAATTCCCTTCGATACCAATAGCAATGAAGACTATTTCAGTGCCAGAAAAAACTGACGGTGACTTTTAAGTTTGTGCAATGGGTGGGGAGACGGGGAGTGGGAAGGTGGGGGCCAGAGTGGAGAGTGGACATTCCAACGGATCAGATCTCCCAACAGGTCGGGATGGAAGTTTGCACTTACAGGCAAGCAGGTGGCCCACAGCCCCCAGGGCAGCCTCCACCCAAGTCAGCAAGCACCAGCCCTACAACTCCTTCCAACCTACAGGGCAAGGGCAAAGGATCCCATTCATCTAATTATAGTATCTTGGCCACAAGCAACCTCTAAAAATTCTCTGGGCCCAAGAGGGATGCCGACTCTCTCCTGAAGGTCTTTTGCAAAGGAAATGGCAGAACCTACAGACCTGTTAAGTTACCTGAACTGGAAAAACTAGGATGAAGGAGGGTGAGCCTTAGTGGGCTTGAAATTCCCTGCCCTTCAGTTTGGGTGCCCCGTGTTTCCAGTTCCATCTGAATATGCCACTTTTTAAGCCAGACCAACAGGATCCAAGCAGCCATGCTGGCCCCAACCAGGTTGAAATTTCCTGGTGAACCTCCCCTTGGTGTCTCTCAGCATTCCCCTGAATGCCAAATGGCACGTTAAAGACATAATCGCACCCCCAACTCAATAGCCGGAGCTTAGATTTGATCTCATTAAATAAGAGTAGGCTGTTCTGTTCTTTTCCGAGCTCTGAGGCAGAAGCCTTGACGTATTGCTTTTTGACCCTTCTCTGGATCTGTTTCCTTATCTGTGGAAAGTATGGAGGGATGCTTGGGAAGACTAGACAGAGAGTTAAAGCTGCTTTCTAAAATCTGGATCCCCTACACCTGTGGCCAGGGAGGAGCAACATTGCCTCCTAAAGCCTCTGCTAGTGGAGATTCTTTGGTTTACAAGAGAAAGCCAACTCAAAAGCATTAGGCAAAAAACAAAAGAAGAAAAACTTGGCTGAAATACCAGAAAAGAACAAGGGCAGATGATGTCATTAGCTCTCAAGCTCTCTTTTTCTTCATCTCTCATCTCAGCCTTTTCTCTGCCTGGTCCTCATTCTCTCCTGCAGACATACTCTTGCAAGTATTGGGGTAGAGGGGATGAGCACCACCTTCTCC
This sequence comes from Globicephala melas, assembly GCF_963455315.2. Lineage (NCBI taxonomy): Eukaryota > Metazoa > Chordata > Mammalia > Artiodactyla > Delphinidae > Globicephala > Globicephala melas. The sequence goes on from NC_083319.1 coordinate 33,190,437, forward strand.
TGCCAGACGTTCTGAAACAAAATCCCAGGGATAGGGGCTTCCCTGGTGGCACAGTGGTTGAGAGTCCGCCTGCCGATGCAGGGGACGCAGGTTCGTGCCCCAGTCCAGGAAGATCCCACATGCTGCGGAGCGGCTGGGCCCATGAGCCACGGCCGCTGAGCCTGCGCGTCCAGAGCCTGTGCTCCGCAATGGTAGAGGCCACAACAGTGAGAGGCCCACGTACCGCAAAAAAAAAAAAAAAAAAAAAAAAAAAAATCCCAGGGATAGACTCTGAATGGCCCAGCTGGGGTCAGGTGCCCATCATTTGGGTCAGGGTTTCTCAACAGAGAGGTTACTAGCCTTTCAATAGGACAATTCTTTGTTATGGAGCACTGTCCTGGGAGTTGCTAATGTTTAGGACCCCCAGTCACTAGATGCCAAAGTGCTCCCCAGTCATTGTGACAACCACCACCAAACTGCACACCCCTCCCTTTCCAAGGCCAGGGCTGTGGGGTGCAATACTGCCTTATGTGGAGAACCACTGCCTTGTGCCAGACAGTGAAGCCAGGGTCTCGGGGCATGGTGATTGGTGCCCTTGTCACCTGCCCTTTCCTGTGGTGGAGATCAGGATGGATGGGCCATTGGGTTTGGCAACCCTGCCAGACACATAAGGCACCGGTGGTTGGGCAGGAGTCATTTCCCAAAGGAATTCTCACCAGGTTCCTATTAGCAGAAGGGATGCTGTGCAGACAAAGCCCCACGGCTGTTGGTTGCAGGCCTCTGCCCCCATCTTTCAGGGGAAACGTGAGTGCTCCCAAGGTGAAGCATTACCATCCGCCTTCCACCAACCAGTCCCCAGGCTTCAGTCACTCCACATCCTAAATCTCAGGACTCCAGCTCAAAACCGATCCCCCTTCACCTGGCACGGAGGCCCTCCTGGTCCCTTGTGTTTTTGACTCCTCTACATGCTCCCTGGACTTTGTCCCCAAGAGGCTGAGGGTCCCTACGTCCCCAGTCAGCACCAACAGTCAGCTGGACCGAACTTGCTGGACCAAACAAGAGCCACGAGGGAGGTTCTGCAGACTAATCACACCAGGGCAAGTGCTGTTTCTCTTGTGTGAGCCCATCAGAACCAGGCCATGTGGCATTCCCAGGGCCCTGGCCACCTTCAGAGTTCTGAGAAAAAGGGAAGGAGGGGTTGTTTCTTGAGGAGTCCCAGTGTCTTCATGGCTCCACAGCTGAGCTGAGGGATGAGGCACATGGCTGCAGGAGCCAGGTTCTGGGAAGCATCTCGTGTAAGTCAAAAGCAAAAGCTAGGACATATTTTTCGAAGAGATTTTGGAGAGCTGAGCGTTGGATGAGCGCTGCTCAGGTGGGGACAGAGCACACTAGCATGGCTAACTCCACCCCCAGGGTCTCACACCCAGCGCCCCAGAGGACAGTTCTTGACTCCTCCTTCAGACTCCAGAATGTAACTCAGACTCCTTCCTCATTTCCGTTAAGATAGTTGAGACAGCGTGGTACTTTCCAAAGGAATTTAACTGTGACGCTAAAGGAAATGAAAGAAGAAAATGCTGTAAACCCACCAAGCTTATAGGATCTGTGTCTCAGCTTCTGGAAGGTTCTATTCCACACTCTATTTGAGAGTTCCTTTTATGCATGACTCCGTAGTATTTCTGAGGTGGGTTTCTTCCTCTCAACTCCAACCAAAAGCCAGTATGGGGTCAGGTCTCCTGGACGCACTGCTTTCTCTCTCCTAGTCCTTATGGGTAGAGTTGAGTGGGGGAAGGGCGGGTATCCCCGGAGGGGCGAGACTTCAGCATAAGATCTTTCCACTCAACTGTTCTTTCCTTCTCAAACATAGGCAGGTCACCTCCTTTTAGCCTAGCTCTTTTTTCCTTCTAGGAGCTCACAGTATAGGGAGGGAGATGGCTACACATGATTAATACCTATTGTAGTGTCATAACTCCAGTAGAGCTGGACCACCTCCTAGCCCCCTTTATCATAATGTTTCATCAAAAGAAACAATGGTCTGACTTCCCCACACACGCAAAAAAGTCATATAAGTTTTTACTGAAAAGAAAAACTGTTAATGGTGCCAGAAGGATTACATTGAAATCTCACAATGTATCCTGTGCCACCCCATGCTCTTCCTTCTTTCCGAGAGGCCCTCTATCCATTCTAACGCATATCCAGTAGCCTCCTCCTTCCACTTCTCCCGCTACCCAGTTCTCTATCCCAAAAGCCTTGGGAATCTGACAGGCAAATGTGGACAAGGTCTTGGCAGGCTGCCAGAGATGGCAGGAGGGACAATTTGCTCCTGTTTGTGTCACCACGATGCAACAGTACAAGTGTGGTGGTGGCGGCCTTCTCTCTTACCACTCTTCTCTCTGTACATCCCCAAGCATTATTGCTCTCCCTGGGGTCTGTCCCACATCTTCTCACTTTGACTCAACTTACAGTCCTTCCTGGACAACCTCAAATGCTCCCCTGCCTGCCACCCACCCCTGGCATGGGCATGCAGCTGATTCCCAAACCCCTGTTTCCCTAGGAATTCAGCCTCCTAAGTATCCAGTATATAATATATTTTTATATAGGTAATTCCAGTATGTAAAGTACTCCTTAGGATTACCTGGAGCTTGAGACGGACCTGTGGCTGCCTACAAAGCTCTCTTTAGGGCAGCGAAACCATGACTTTTATAAGTAGGTTACTGATGATGTAACTTGGAAATTACCCTGTGTCTTATTTGTTTGCTCTTGGTCTCTCCTCCCTCCCCAGCAAATTTTGACCTGGGATGGAGGTGGGGTGAACAGTGAATAGCCCTTTTGTGTTTCAGACCAGATTGGCATCTCCAAAGTATTTATCTGTGAAATTTCCAGGCCCGTCAAAGGATTTGGTTGGATTCCCTAAGAGACAGATCCTTGGATTAATTGGGACGTGTGTCCCCCCAACTGTGGCCAGGGAGTGACACATCCTAACTGGCTGAGGCCGAGGATTACTGTCCATCCCTGAACCAACCATATGGCAACTGGCTGGGATTACGGTAATTGTTAAGGTCAGTCATGGACACTCAAACACCTAGAGCCCATCCAAACCACAAGGTGATCCCTCTGTGAACTTTCACAAGATAATATTTACCGCTTGCTACCGGGAACGCATGCTGATATTTTGTAATCCTAGCTTCTTGACCAGGTAATGCTCAATTCTATGTCAATTTTTAAAAATCCTGGTCTGAGCCCAGTAGATTGACTTCACAACTCACTAATGGTTCATGGCCCACAGTTTGAAAAGTGCCACTCTTAAGGTTTGCAGAAACTGCTTGCATTGTTTAAATGGTTGTTAAAATGTGTCATAAATTCTCCAGGAATTTAAGAGGGAAATGTGTAAGGAAGTGGAAGTTGGGTTAATAGAGGGTACAAGGTCATTAAGGGGTGGTACTTGCCACTTGTGACTCAGAAAAAGCCTTGAGAGAAGACACTTTTGAGCTCCAAAGTGGGACTCCAGCTTCAAGTAATGAGACAGTCCACTGGGACTATCCCCCTGAATAGATCAGATTTGGGACTACAAGGGACTCCCCTGGAGTGGCAGTATGGGCATGCGACACAGCTGGATGCCCTGAGCTGTTTTGTTCTACGATTTTTCTTAGCCAGAACCCAACTCCAACCTCTGAGCAGACTTCTTCAATTCTTTGGAGAGCATGGTGAGCAGACAGAGGCTTTCTTGGTCACGCTAGGGCCAGGCTAGTCCAAGCACCTACTGTGAGCAGGGCAGTGTCTGTGTATGTGGAGGATGTGCAGGAGGAGTGAGGATAAACAGGCCATGTACCCATTTATATAAAGTTAAATGACATACATAAGTAAATCATATATTTTTCAGGATACATTCATATGATAAAGACAAAATTCAGAATAGTGGTTGAGATTGAGAGAGAAAGATACAGGGAAGGGACACAGAGGGTCGTTCAACAGTTATGGCAACGTTTCATTTCCTAATCTGGTAGATACATGTCTGGTTGTTTTCTTATTTATTAAACATTAACAATGCAATGTAGACGCATTGTGTATATACATATACACACACCTATTAGGTATGTATGACAAAAAATATAATAAGCCATGAACCCTATGCTTAATGAGCTCACAGACTTAAGTGGAAGACAGCCATAATCACAATGAATATATTACACATGAGATCATAAGAAATATAAAGAAGCAATTCATTCTGGCTAGACTTATGACTTTGGGTAAATTATTTTATTTCTTGAATCCTCAAGCTTTTCAGATACATTTTACAGATAGATAGATGTTAGATAGATAGATAGATAGTAGACAGACGATAGATAGTAGACAGATGATAGATAGATGACAGATATATACATATACACATATATAATAGGTTTATTGTGAGAATCAATTGATACGTGATGCTTGAGAAAATCTTTGACAAACTGTGAAACACTTTAAAAATGTGAGGTAATATTATCACTTTGGGCATATTTTCAACTGTGCATTTCTTCTGTGAAAGCACTACCCCACAGTTTTGGGCTCAAGTGGCAGTCTAAAGGAAACAGGTTGTAAGCAACTGTGAATTATTCTCAATCTAACAAATTTTGTGTCTAGCACGATAAAGATGCAAATAAAGACGACATTGGCTACCAGTGAATAGCTTGTGATTGTCAGATCAGGGACTTGGAGCTTAAGGGCTCCATTGGGACCCAGGACTCGGACTAGCATGCTACTGGGGGTGGGGGAGGGTGTCAGAGCTGAGAGGAGCGTGCTGTGCTTCACCTTCCCTGGGGGCTCTTTCGGTCAAGTCAGCAGACCCCTGCCGCCGTGATCACACTGGGCCCTCGCAGGTGCTGCGTCTCCCCAGTGCTCTGGTCTGAACGTGGACACAAATGCCTTCCCCCAGCTCTCCTCAGCCTCTGAAAGCACAGGAACACGCTGGCTTCTGATGCTGCCAGAGTAGGCTCTCTTTCAGGATCGCTGGACCCTGTCCTCTATTATATGACACACCTAACATCGGCCAGATGCCCAGCCCAGCTCTGCAGGTCCTGATTTCTGGCTCCTTGCCATCTCCTTTCCACCTTCAGGTGTCGGAGGCTTGTTCTCCAGAATAAGGTTAGAATTTGTTGTTAAGACCTAAGAGTTCAGGCTCAAGGACCCTACAGACAAACTGACGCCTAAACTGAGGCTCCGAAGATTCTCTCTCCCGGGATAGAATATGCCCCAGAGCTTGGGGGAGACTGAGACCCCAGGTTGGAATCAGGTAGTTTATCAGTCAGAGTCCCAGCTGGACAGGTGGCACACTCAAATGGGGTCATTGGAGGGGAGTTTCATAAAAGGATTATTTTCAAAGAGATGGCCAGGTATGGAGAAACCACAAGGGAGAATGCAGAACGCCAAGGGCTCATGGAGGCACTGGTAACAGAAGGTGCTCTTACCAGCACAGGCCTGAAAAGGGAAGGAAGAGCTACTGGTGCCTGGAGAGAGAGTCCTGTGCAGGGAGCTGCTTGATGGGAGCTGAGCTTTTCAATGGGGGAATGCAGCCAGACCTAGAGATCCCATAGACAGGGAACCCGGCAAATAAGTACCCTAAGTTCACTCTTCTCCCTCCCTCCTATCTCCAGCCAACTGGCCTAACCTAACTGGACATCACAGGGCAAGAGAACCCACTGCTGTATTCCAGATGGATCAGGTTGCAGGGCACAGAATCAGGTGGGTCTGGAGGAGCAACTGGCTCACAGCCTCGCTGTGAAAGTGGGGGCAGCTCGACAGGCCTGCAGAGCCCAACAGTCAAGATGGGGAACCCAGAGGGTACCAGGTAACAAAAACACAGTGAAACAGTAGATTTGGGAAGACTACCTTCAGACCACAGGGATTCAGAGACAAAAAGGCCATTGGGAGGTGAGGGCACATCCTGGATGGCTGAATTCAAGTGTCCCGTGTTTAAACCAGGACGAAGTTACATCTTTGCAGAGATATTTTTGGCATGCAAGAATCGAATTCATTTAGCAATTTCACTTGAAGCAGCAGGCTGAAATTTCCCATCAACTGCTTTCAAGGACATTTACAAGCAAATTTGTAGCAGACACTCCCTTATAAGCATCCTTGAGTGACTTAATAGAAAGATCTTCGTGCAACAATTCAGAAGACCTCAGTGATAGACTTCACTCTGCCTCTAACTCACTGGGTCCTTTAAATCACCCCCCTTCCCCTCTCTGGGCCTCAGTTTCCTTCTCTGTAATGTGAGAGGGTTGGCTATGATCTCTAAGATCCCTTCTGATTCTGGCACGCTAAGATTTTAATAGAAACTATACGATCAGGACAAGTCTTGACACATTGGTCTTGGCAGTAATTTTTTTGGATAGGAAACCAAAAGCTCAAGTAACAAGAACAAAAATAAACAAGTGGGGCAACATCAAACTGTCAATAAAAAGCTTCTGCACAGCAAAGGAAACAATCAACAAATGAAAAGGCAACCTATGTAATAGAAGAAACTATTTGCAAACTATGTATCTGGTAAGCGGTTAATATCCACAATTTATAAGGCACTCATACAACTCAATAGCAAAAAAAAAAAAAATACAAACCACAATTTTAAAAATGGTCAAAGGACCTGAATAGAAATTTTTCCAAAGAAGATATACAAATGACCAACAAGTACATGAAAAGATGCTCAACATCACTAATCATCAGGGAAATGCAAATCAAAACCACAGTGAGCTACCACCTCACACCTGTTAGAATGGCTATTATCAAAAAGACAAGAGATAACTAGTATCAGAGAGGATGTAAAGAAAATGGAATCCTTGTACACCATTGGTAGGAATGTAAATCGGTGCAGTTGTTATGGAAAGCAGTACGGAGATTCCTCAGAAAATTAAAAATAGAACTACCATATGATTTAGCGATCCCTCTTATGGGTATATATCTGAAGGAAATGAAAGAGGTGTCTACATTTCCAATGAAAGAGGTGTCTACATTTCCATGTTCATTGCAGCATTATTCACAATAGCCAAGATATGGAAACAACCTTAGCGTCTTCCAACAAATGAATGGATAAACAAATTATATATATATATATATATATATATACACATAATTCAGTCTTTAAAAAGTAGGAGATCTGCCATGTACAACAACATAGATGGACTTGGATGACATTATGCTAAGTGAAATAAGCCAGACACAGAAAGACAAATGCTGTATGATCTCACTCATATGTGGAATCCAAAACTGTCAAATTCATAGAGGCAGAAAGTAGCATGTGGCTACCAGGGGTGGGAAGGTGGGGGAATGTTGGTCAAGGGATACAAAGTTGCAGTTATATATAATGAGTATGTTCTAGAAATCTAATGTACAGCATGATGACTATAGTTAATAATACTGTATTGTATTGTATACTGGAAACTTGCTAAGAGAATAGATCTCGGGTTCTCTCATCTTACACACACATACACACACGAATGGTAACGATATGGAGAGATGGATATGTTAACTAGCCTGACTATAGTAATCATTTCACTATGTATATGTACATCAAAACACGTACTTTTTTTTTCTGGCTGCACCACTTGGCTTGCGGGATCTTAGTTGCCCGACCAGGGATTGAACCCAGGCCACGGCAGTGAAAGTGCTGAGTCCTAACCACTGGACCACCAGGGAACTCCCAAAACATGTACATTTTAAATACATATAATTTTAATTTTTTATAAAAAGGAGAACCAGTCATGATGATGTATCAGCACAGCCAACTTGGCAGTTACTATGTGATTCCATTTTGCAAGTTACAAAATTGTTTCTTTGAATTTGTTTCTTTCAATTTCTTTAAAATTGCTCAATTTCTCTAACGCAGCAAAGAGGCAAGAGAAAATAATTGCTTTGCAGTGGACTCATGCCCATGAAAACAAACCCGAGTGTACTGCTGCTAAAAAGAACCCAGTCTGCCACAGTTCCTATTTATTTGGTTTTGGAGCATTGGACAGAGCAGAACTGAGGGAGGCGTGATACACCGCACTGAGTCATCACCTGAAATGGCTTCCACCTCCAAGAGCCTCCCGCAGGCCGGGCTGCAGGGTAGGCCTCCTCTCACAACTTCCCCCTTAGTGCTATTTCTCCACGGAAGAAAACCCCTGCGCTCACTTCCTCATTACAATTCCTGCCGACAAAGTTCACTTCTCTCGTCTCACCTAGAAAACAAAACCAGCGTCTGAATGTGTACTCTTTCTCTGGTTCCTGGCATTAAATCTGACTTCCTACGAGAGGGATTTGCTGTGTTTCCCTGTCCACCTCCTCCTTTCTTAAGGGAGAGCACACTCACCTTCTTCCTTTAGAGATCTGCTCCTCCCCTGCTTCAGCCAGGCCGTAGATTTTACTGAGGCTGCCAATCACTGATTCTTGACCCCTGTCCGCACAGATGATGATGCAACCTGCGCCTGACCAATCACAGAACCCCATCCCCGGCCTCCAGGACTGAATGAGGAGACTGATAAAAAGCTGGGGCGATCAGCTGGGACTTACAGCCAGTAAAGCAGGGGGGAGGAAAGAGACACCTTCTCATTGCCTAGGCATAACTGAGCTAAATAATATAAGCCAGGAGCTTCCGGTGGTCGTAGCTTCTGTGCCCTGTCCTTGCCAGGATGAAGCCAACTCAAGCAAGAGAAAATGAGGCCCGAGCACAGAGAAAAGTCAAGGTGAGTGATGGAGGCAAAAGGATGGGAGCCGGAGGGAGAGGACTTGACGATGTTATTTGTTTACTGGACACAGTGATCTCAGTGCCAGGCCCACCTTTCTTTTTTTTTTTTTTTTGCGGTACGCGGGCCTCTCACCGCCGCGGCTCCTGCCGTCGCGGAGCACAGGTTCTGGATGCGCAGGCCCAGCGGCCATGGCTCACGGGCCCAGCCGCTCCGCGGCATGCGGGATCCTCCCGGACCGGGGCACAAACCCGTGTCCCCTGCATCGGCAGGCGGACTCTCAACCACTGCGCCACCAGGGAAGCCCCAGGCCCACCTTTTACAGGAGCCAATAACTCTTCTTTTTTAAAATTAAGCTAGGTATAGCTTGATTTCTGTCCCATAACCAAAGAAGTCTGAATAATACAGAAATTGATACCTGCAAAGGGGGACCTGTAAGTAATAATAGACTCTAAAACGTGGAACTGGCGAGGCAAGGTGGTGAGGAGCCGGGAGGATGGGGAGAGGCTGGCCTTCCAGGCCACGGGCTGGTAAGCAGCCTGGCAATATTTGCCAGCTGTGAGGAAAGGTCTAGGTCAAAAGATGTCAGGGTGTCAGAGTGGGTTGGCTCTGCGCTACCCAAAAGGATGCTTCCGTCAAAGCCGGGCTGTTTGAAAGCAGTAGGGAACAGCAGGGAGATAAAAGGGAGGTCCTTCTCCTTGCAGCAAGATTTCCAGGGTGCAGAGATTTTGATGATTCTTCCTTAAAGTAATTCAACAGCAGAAATCTGTCGTTGGGAAGAGGGGTACCCTGGGGAGCTGGAGTAAGAGGGAGAATCTCATCCTGAAACCCCACTGAGTGGAACACAGCCCAAGGCCTGTGGGGACCTTCATCACCTTGCGGAGCTTCAAGTCAGCTCAGGCCAGGAGGAAGAGTCCCCAGAAAATGGACCCTGTGGTGAAGAGCAGAGATCCCTCCACTCTGGGGTCCAGATTGCCACTGCTCAGTGGAATTCTCCCAAGTCCCCCAAGAGGTAGGACCAATAGGAGGACAGAAGGAATTTGCTCCTCTGCCAGAGAAATGAGTTTTTGGTGTCCCTGTGCAGAAGAATGGGATGTAGCTACTCGGCAAATGACAACTAACTGGAATTGTTTCCCCTTCCCCCTTTTAAATAGAATTTCACAAACATATATGGAGTGGTTCAATGTACCATTTAATCACAGGTGGCAAGAACGTGAGTATGGCCAATTGGCCTCTCAACTAGAACCTGATCAAACTATTGCTTTTTCAATTATTCAACACATAGTTACTGAGCACCTACTCAGATACTCTTCTAGACCCTGGAGATATGATAATAAAGAAAAACAACCAACCGAAACCAAATCTTGCCCTCCTCTTCCTTCCCATACCAAGAATAGTACCACCATCCAGGCAATGGGCCAGGCTCAAATCCCAGGAATCATTCTCTCATAACTGAGACCTTTCAGCCAGACTCCTCCTAAATTCATCCCAAATCTGCCCACTTCTCACCATCTCTACTGCTTCAGCCATAGCCCAGGACATCATCACCACTCAGCTAAATCATGGCAACAGTTTATTAACTGGTCCATTTGTCTCCACAGTCCACTCAGCACACATAAGTCACAGTGGTCTTTTCAAACAAAAATCAGTTCACATAGTTTTAAACCTAATAGATCTGGTGAAATCAAAAATCTAGATAGTTGTATCTATCTCAGTAATAAAATGAATGCTAGCTTCAGGAGGTATGTGCTTGTGAGACTCTCCTTGTGTACTTAAGGGGTCCATGCTGGTTTTGTATTTTCTGATGGTGGATAATGTCATGATGATACTACTGCCTCAAAAAATAAAAATAAAACCAGTTCATGTCCCTCTCTCACTTAAAATCCTCCAGTAGCTTCTCAGAGCAACCAGACATAAAGTCCAAACCGTTTACCTTAGTCTACAATGGCCTAGGTGATCTGCAGCTGCCTACCTAGACTCCCTTGTCTTGCTCTGTCTTCTCTCCCATTTACTCTCCCTTCAGCTCCTTCCAGCTTCTTTCTGTCCCTTAGACACACCAAGTGAGCTTGCATCTCAAGACCTTTACAAAATTTGCTGTTCTTCCTTCCTGGGACACTATTCCCCCGGGTCTCTGCCTCCCTTCCATTGTTCAAAGGTAACAGGATGGGGACTTCCCTGGTGGCGCAATGGTTGGGAGTCCGCCTGCCAATGCAGGGGATGCGGGTTCAGTCCCTGGTCTGGGAAGATCCCACGTGCCATGGAGCAACTGAGCCTGCGCACCACAGCTGCTGAGCCTGAGCTCTAGAGCCCGTGAGCCACAACTGCTGAGCCCACATGCCAGGACTGCTGAAGCCCGCGCGCCTGGAGCCCAGGCTCTGCAATGGGAGAGGCCACCGCAGTGAGAGGCCTGCGTGCAGCAACGAGGACCCGACGCAGCCAAAAATAAATTTATGAAAAACAAAACAAAACAGAGGTAACAGGATGTTCACTGGGACTTTTCCTGTTGTCCGGGAGTTCCAGCTAAAGCCCAGAGATGAGAACTGGAGAATGGCCCTTTCTCAAGACAGCGGCCCACCATGACACCAGGTTCCTTTCCCAGAGCTCATGGAAAGGTGTCAGACAGTCCCTACCACCCATCCCTCCTTTCTAATCTTCATGAGATGACGGGGAAGGAGAGAAGGAGGGGAGTTAGAGTAAGAATCATCTGCTTTGTGGGGAGTGCAGTGTTTGTGATGAGAGGTGACCTCCCCCTAAGCCAAATATTGGGGAGGCTCCAAAGAATCAGCAAGAGAGAGGGGTCCCTGAGAGAAGGGGAAATGAGCATGCTGTCCTCAAGTCAGTTAGCCTTTTCTAATTTGCCCTTGGACTTAGCCGAGTAAGGTAGAGGAAGATCGACTTTGTTTCAAGATGGGAATTGGGGCAAAAGGGGAGCTACCTATCCTCTACTGTTGCCCTGGTGAGATTCTCAGTTGGGCTAAGTGGACATTACAGAAGGTAGTTGGTCCCACCTCCTGTAGGAAGGTCCTCCAGAGGATTCACCAGCATTTGAGTGCCTGCCACAGAGAGGGTGTCAGTGGCCACTGTAAGCTAGAGAAATAGGAACAGCCAACCTAGAAAGGACGACAGCCCTGGCCAGGTAAGTAAAGAAACCCTTGTCCTGTTTCCTCTCCTCCCTCCCACCACAAACACGCCTGAAGGGCTGAGCCTTGAAGAAGGAAGGGGAGAATATACCTCAGAACTTGATCAGACTCCTTCCCCATCTTCATTCCTAGAGGTCAGGATCTCAGCTCAAGAATGCTCTGCGTGAGGGCAGGGGAAAGGGAAAAGAGATTGAAATAGAGTTTGTGACTGAAGTCTTTTTTTTTTTTTTTAATATATTTCTCTATTTATTTATTTATTTTTGGCTGCATTGGGTCTTCGTTGCTGCGCGTGGGCTTTCTCTAGTTGCGGCGAGCAGGGGCTACTCTTCGTTGTGGTATGCGGGCTTCTCGTGGCGGTGTCTTCTCTTGCTGTGGAGCATGGGCTCTAGGCACGTGGGCCCAGTAGTTGTGGCTCGCGGGCTTAGTTGCTCCGTGGCATGGGGGATCTTCGCGGACCAGGGCTCAAACCCGCATTCCCTGCATTGGCAGGTGGATTCTTAACCACTGCGCCACCAGGGAAGTCCCGTGACTGAAGTCTTAAAGTAGACTTTTAATACCCAAGAAGTCATGGACTCTTCCTGTGTCTCTCCCGGGCCTGTTTGCCCTCAAGGTGCATTTCTCACTCTTTCCCAATTCTGCCCTATGTTGGGGGTGGGAGCCTGATCCCTGCAGGCCATGCTGCCCAAGCTACTGGCTCAGATGACTTCAGACTACCTTTGGTAGGTGAGGGATTGGAAAGCAGGAGGAAGGAAGGAATCAAGGCATTTTTCTTCCCCCTATCTGCCTCTAGTGCAGTTTCTGGCTGTGGGTTCTTCTTCCTTTATGACTCCAGGCTCAGCCCGTTCCAACTTCTGCTGCCTGATGCTCGTTTCTAAGCTCTGGTAACACACTCTCCTCCCTTTGTCCCTCTTTTGATAATATCTGGTTAGTCTTACTGTGTCCTATTCTGTTCCTCAGCTTTCCCAACACTCATGTAACTAATTGTCTGCATCAGATTCCCTCTGTTTCAAATACTGAGAGTGCTTTTTGTCTTTTGGATGGACCTTAACTCATATACTTCCCCAGAGGTTCTATACTACAAAGGACTGTGCCCCAAATATAGTATGGCCAGGGATAGCATCTGTAGGAAGTCAAATAGTTCTATGTTTATACCTTAATCAAGACATCTCAATACACCAGTTGCTAACATCTCAACTCAAATGTCATCTCTTCAGAAAGCTATCTCAGCATCCCCCTGCCCAAATCACACCTCATTATTTTGTCTTCTTTTAGATATTTTCAGTACCTGATTTCATCTTATCTATTTATTTGTTTGCATGCTTATATTTCCCCTCCCACTGGAATATAAGATCTTCAAGGGCAATTACTCTTCTTCTATACCCCAATTTGCTCAATAAATAATAATTTAATGACCAGCATCAGGACCTGGTGGAGTGGAATGTACATCAGCCAGAGACCCTCAATTTGCAGCAGCTAGATGTGATAGCTGAATGTCACTTTGGTTGTCAAATCTTAAGGAGGGGGTGAGTGCATTTTTATTGTACGTGAGTTAATTGTATTGTACATATGGGAGAGAGAGAGAGAGAGAGAGAGAGAGATGGAGAGAGAGAGAGAGAGAGAAACCCAAGAGGGCGAATGTAATAGGCATCTTTCATTTTCATTTGCCAATTTAATTTTTCTTTCATCTGTAGCATCATCCTTTCTTTGAGGAATTGCTCCTATCCCGGCCATAAAACTATCTAAGAATGCAGAATTTGGGGAGATGAGATTTTTTTAATAATCTTTTACATTTCATTTGTGGTTAGAATATTAAGATTTTCTATGTATTTTTGCATCAGTTTTGATCATTACATTTTCATAGCACATCATTGATTATGATCCATCCATAGATGGACTTTTCCCCCTTCTCTGTCTCACTCTCCCCATTCCCTCTCTTTTGCTTCCTGGGATCACCTGCATCAAGTCTTGTCTTAGGCTGTGCATTTGGGGACACCAAAACACTCATCATCACAGTCTGGGACATGTTTGATGTGGATACAGAGTAGGATTAATGGTGGAACTTCTAAGTCAGCCTCCCTCCTGCTGGTGGGGATGCCTTGAAGAAGATTGCACTATGGATGAACACAAAATGCCGTACTATTTAAGAGCTGTGACACTGGGGACACCTTAAATATGAGAACATTGTGAGAAGAAGCATCCTTGCTTGAGTTCTGAGAAAGCACCATGGCATGGATTGGCAGAGATCTATATTGGTGGCAGTGGACGGGGGAGGTGGTCTAGGTGTCAAGACACCAGAACAGGGTGGTCATGTCAGAGCCCATCTCTTCAAGACCAGCATGACTTCAGCACAGTTCTCAGCATCATAAGCTCCCTGCTAACTGCCGGTGGAGCACTGACACCGGGGAAGTGAGTCTGGCACAAGGGACATCTCTGAGTTCCCCTCTCCCAGCAGGTACCCACAGGTAGAAGATGAGTAGACCTGATTCCTGGGGAAAATATAAGCAAACCTTATATATTTGAAGGTAGAATTATTGAAGAATATTTGGGGAAGAAAAGGACTTTGTGTTAATTTCCCACCTAGGAGATCAGACTTATAATTTGGGTTTTAAAGGAAACATGAACCTATTTTATCATCATCGCAAGTTGGTAAAGTCTGGAACATATTTTACAACCCCACTATCAACAATTATTTAGTCCAACCTTTCCCCAAACTCACTCATTTGCCTACTATCTTAACAATATACCGTTTGTACTGCTAGTTACCTAATATTTTTCTTTAAACCAACATATTTTTAAAAACTTAAATACCCACTTAAGCTTCATATTGAATAAAAACAACCATGAAATTATTGATTTGGTGCTCCCTATATATTTCTAACACATATGAAAATAAGTATATAACCATTAAAGGAAAAATCACCTCAATCTAGATGTGGTACACACATTACAAATTGGGAAACACTGATTAGACACAACTATAAATTACCCTGACTCTCTTATTAGATTTCTAGTGTATTACAATGCCCTCTACTTTGTGAGCGCCTAATTCTCTGTTCATTTATATTGGGTTATAATTGTTCCACTAAGTTTGTTTCTCACAAAGGGTACTTGGGTGTTATAATTTCGAGTCTTGACATTTCTGGAAGTCTCTCTCCTTTGTTCTCAGTTTGGCTGCAAAATTTTAATGTCATAATTCTTAATCTACAGGATTATTTACACATTGCTCCATTGTATTCTAATTTTTAATATTGCAAACGAGAACTCCAATGCCAGTCTGAATTTCTTTCTGTACTGAAAATTTATAGGATTTTTACACTATACTTGAAATTCAGAAATTTTACCAGATGTGCCCTTGGTGACTAGATGCCCCCTTTAAAGCCTGCCTTCCCTTCCCTATCTCACTTCCCCATTCCCCTACTGGTGTATCCTGGGATCACCTCCCACATAAACTACTGGCAAATGAATCCTCATCTAAGGAGGACCCCAAATCAAAACACTGACAGTGTGGCAAGTTTTTTTTAGAAAGTTCTGTCTCCTGGTGTAGAGAATGAACTGGAAGGGAGAAGCTGTGGGCCAGGAGATCAGCATGGAGATGTGAGACGCAGTCCTACAGAGGTAAGACAAGAGCCCGCTCTTCATCTCAAAGGAGCACCAACACATGCAACAAAGCAAGAGTGCCCCGAGATATTTTAAAAAACACTTTGGGGGCTTCCCTGGTGGCGCAGTGGTTGAGAGTCCGCCTGCCGATGCAGCGGACACGGGTTCGTGCCCCGGTCCGGGAGGATCCCACATGCTACGGAGCGGCTGGGCCCGTGAGCGGTGGCCGCTGAGCCTGCGCGTCCGGAACCTGTGCTCCGCAGCGGGAGAGGCCGCAACAGTGAGAGGCCCGCATACCGCAAAACAAACAAACAAACAAACAAAAAAACCACTTTGAGATTTGGAAGAAGTAACCACCATGGAAATATCCAGACTTTGCTGAACTTCCTCGGACCTACTTTACATCTCATTATTATTGTTGCTGTTATTGCTAAGAAAGCACTCAGAAAATAATTGTTGAATGAGTAAGTAAATGACTCCTAGGCTACTGGTTGGCTGGTGGCACCATTCCCCGAGAGAAGGATTAGAGGCGAAGGAGCAAGTCTGGAGGAAGGGGTGGGGCCGGCAATCTCCTATGAACATATCAGATAACAGGGCATTCTGGGTCCTGCTTGGAACTCAGGGTGCTGGGCAGGCTTAGGCAGGGGAATAATCAGATTATTTCACTGTCATTGTGGCACATGCTCCTGTCAATCAGAAGGAATATAGCCCCAGTGCCAGAGCGGAATCATGGAGCCCATACTGGGCCAGATGATAACATTTTAGTTGTAGGGTTATGCGGAGGATGAGCAGAGTGGCAGGGGAGCCAGGACACCCAGGGGCTTGGGACAGTGGATATTCAACAACAGGTACAGCTGCACTAGTGTGTACAGGTTGAGCCAGAGCTCTGGGCTTGAAGGCAGACAGAGAAGCCAGGCAGATTGGAGGACGCCATCCAGCAAGTCTAGAGAAGGGGCCCCCAGCTCATCTTGAGAGACATCTAGGGCAGGCCAAGGACAGTGAGTACTTACTCAGGGTCACAACCCCACTCCCAGAGCTTCTAACAACTTAACTCAGTGGAGAGTAGTTTCCTTTACTACCTCTATTTTACAGATGAAGAAACTGAGCTGCAGGGAAGTGTTGAGTGTAGGGTATGATTTTCAGTAACTTACAGATGATTACAAAGCTAGTGGGTGGCAGAGTCCAAATTCAAACCCAGACAAAGGCCTGCCTACACTCGACTGCCCTGTAAGTTGGAGTACAAGATGGAAGACAAAGGGGAGATCAGCCAGTGGTGATCAAAGAACTTTGAGGATGCTCAGCGGTATCTTGGTGACTCAGGAGCTCAAGGAATAACCAGAGAGGTACTCCCCCAGCGCTGGGTTAGGCAGGGATTGCACACATACACTTGCCCCAACTGGTAAGGTCTTTGAGGAGTTGGAGGAAGAGGAGGTACACATGGGATTTGAAACAATCCGTGGCAGAAGAATAGGCTTGGTGGATTTGAAAAGTGGGGCACCATTTCTCCAAATTCAAACATGGTGCTGGCTACAAAAGCATTATTGAAGAAGTATCTCTGAATGGATGAATGAATAAACAAAAGACCTGCTTGATCTTTCTCAAACACAGAACTGATCCCCATCCCATATCTCAGCTTCTTAAAATCTTCCCAACCTGCTCCACCAGCAGCAGGATGAAGTCCACATACCTTATCCTAGAATTCAGGGCCAGCATCTACCATCACATCCCCTACACTCAGCCCTTCCCTGCTGCTGGTGCTGGAATCTCTATCTCTCTCTTTGGTCTTTTTCTCAACCTCTTGAGCCCTATTTTCTGGTCATTGCAAACCTCCTCACATTATGGGTGGAGGAATTATTTCTTTTGCAAAACTCATCTTGGATGGAGCTGCCACCCATAGTCATAGACACACAACACTAGTGGGACCAACCAGAATCCTTTTCAGGAATTAATATAGTCCCAGAGGGGAGAGGGAGTCTTCTCTTTCCTTTGAGGCCACCCTCTGGGGTCTGGAGTAACGTAAGCCTGGAGCTATGAACGACCCCTGGCACACGAAGGAATCTTGTTCTCGCTGAAGGGAAAGAAGACACATACAGAGAAAAGCAGAAGCAAGACAGACAGACACACACAGAGAAAAAGAGAAACAGACTAAGTGACGATGTTGCTTGAATCTCTTGGATTCCCTGTCCTTCTTCCTGGTTTCATGAGCTAATACGTTCCTTTTTGTTGTTGGTTGTTTTTTGGCTTCTGAATTTGCCTTGTGTTTCCCTCACTGATCGCTATTCAGCTGGACTGCTGCCACTCCCTGAGGTCCATGCCGTCTCCTACTTGCACTCCCTACAGGTTCAAGCAACATGGTCCAAGCCATCTAAATGCAGAGGGTGCAGGAAATTTGAGACTGGCTCTTGTGATCCATTCTCCTCGTTCCCTCGCTTCTTCTGAGGCACCACCACGCAGCCACGTTGACTTTGGCAGAGAGCTTGCCCTGGACTTCCCCCTTCATTCTGTGTCTCCCCCAACTCCCCTTCCTTCCCAACTTCTCGGCTCCTTCGTGCCTTCCAGAGTCTGCCTCCCCCATGGAACCTGGCCCCTGATGTGAGTGGATATGGGACAGCCACTTCTGTCTTTCTGCTTCTGGACAGGGGACCTTGGATGAGAGTCCACAATATGGACTCAGAGCAAGTACCCCAAGACCTCTTGCACTGTAAAGACTACTGTGGCCTCTCTTCCCTCCCCTATTATGCCTGAGAGCGCTAGCCTCCTCCCCAGCCTTGAAGGACATTCAGGGATAAAGTGAAGGCTGGAGACCTTTCAATCATTGCATTTCACTTGTGTGACAAGATCTAGGTGTGAAATACACCAGGTGTTCAGAGGAGGAAGCATGACAAAAGGTAGGCAGGTTCAGAGGACGGGGGGATGTCACAGAGGAAGCAGAGTCTGCATTGGCTGTTGGCAAGAGAGCCAGGCTAGACCTAGAGTGGCTAAGGCTTTCCCAAGACGGGGCAGGGCACGGACAGCAGCCTGGTAGGGGGGCCCATGTGGCTCACTTAAGTATTCACGAGGCCCTCAGGCTAGTGGCCTTTGGCAAATGACAGGAAAACTGATGTTCAGTGAAGGGCCTTGAATGCCAGGCCCAAGATTTTGACTGTCATTCTCAGAGTCTAACCAGGACTGGGGTTGATGCAAGGCCTCTTCTGGGAGGGCCGGTTGGTCATACCCTCCTTCGGTGCACAAGGAGGACTGAGAAGCCAGGGCATGAATGTCAACCGCCTTCCTGGGGTCAGCAAAAGGGGTCTCCCCTCTTTTTGGCTCCCCCAAACCCCAACACCACCCTGTGCCTTCTGTGGCCCACGGCCGCTGCGGGCTCTGGCTAAAACGGAAGGCACCTTCTTTTCATGACCTCAGCACCCCCTGCCCCCCTCCCCCCTCAGTTCCTGTCCATGCTAGGCACCCCAGCCACTGGGTAGGTGAGTGAGTCCCCAACAATCCCTTCTGGGGCTTTCCAACCTATAATTGTCTTCATCCCATGACTCAGATTTTCACTGCTCTTCCATTTAGGAAGCCCCTAAGTGGAGGTTCTGGGCTGTCTGCCTTTATTTGGTCCTCCATTTCCTTCCTACCTCAAGGACTATTAGGGTGGATTCACTTCGCTGAGTTTCTGGGCCAGCCCAGCTGAATGGGAGGAAATATCCCAGCATGCCACTTGCCTGGTGATTCTGTTTCTCCTGCAGCATCAAGCCAAGAGCCAGAGAGTCACAGCCTGGGAGCTGGGAGGGAGCGAATAGGCAGCCTTGTGCAGTTGCTCCTTGAAACGATCCTGGGCACTGGAGTGAGATGGACCCTGGGCCTGAAACTAGACCCACCATTCAGCAGCCTTGTGACCTGGAACAAGTGACTTCCTGAGCCTCAACTTTTTTTTTTTTTTTTTTTTTTCATTTGTGAAGTAGAGATAAAACTACTTACCTTGCAGGGTTATGAGGAAAGATAAATGGGACTTATGTTAAGTCTGATATTTAGGAACTGAGAGCTGATATTACTTATTTTATCCCAACCTCCTTGAGAGAAAAAGGCAGATTTGCCCAAAGTCATGTGTTGAGACACAGTTGATCCTGTTTGTCACACTGGGGCTCTTCTGCCCCCACTGAGTGGAAGACAACAGGCAGGAGCAGAGGAGCATGATGGGAAAATCTTCCTGTTCTCTGATCATCTCCTGAGGGGTAGCACAAGTGGCAGTGACAGGGTTAGCAAACCCACCCCAGGGCCGCTTCCACATCACTGGTGAAGAATAAAGGAACTGGGGGAAAAAAGTCAAACAGAAAAAAGCGCCTGGAAAAGATGTTTTTATGTTCACTTACATGGAAAAAAAAGAAAGTGTACAGCATGAAGGTATACGTGTCTCAGAAAATTCATCCTCATGAACCTGTTTGTTGAATCGCAGTTATAATTCAAGCATTGCCAAATGGAAGTTATAAAATCAGGGTGGGGTGTGGGGAAAGGGCCACCACAGGAAAGGTAGTAATTATGTGCTATTTCTTCTCTAGTTTCAGATCATTGGGAGTTTAAACTTTTCCAGCAAGTCATTTATATAAACAGATACCATACTAAAATACGTTGTGTCAAAATATAAAACGCCTAAAGCAAGATGGCAATAATATTTTAGGAAAAAAACATTAAAGTCTGGTAATATCAGAAAATACAAATAGGATCATTTTGAGCAGTTCTGTTTCTCTGTATGAATAGCAGTTGCAAACAATGGATGTATATTAAAGAACAAAACATTTGGTCTGCACATAACTTAGAAAGGGATACACTTCTAAACACTGACTTTGTAAGAAAACATGAAGGACATCTTACACTCAACAACGGTTAAAAGAAGGAAATCACTTTCTGAAGGATGCAGTGGGCAGAGTGCCAAGGCCTTTGTTTTCAACTTGCTGTTAACCGTGTTGGGATGTGTTTACACTGCATGGGTTTCCTGCAGAATCTAGCACCAATAGATGGATCAGATTTTATCTTTGATCTGAGTCCTTTCTGTCTTCAGTTTTGAGTGTATTGAGGTATGTTTTCTTTGGTTGCTGTTGTGATGAATGTGTAATAAAAAACTAATATTTACAACGTTTAAACATTTTAGATTTCAGTGTCAACTCTTCACATAAAAAAAAAATTGGAAAACTCTTAAGAATCATGGGAAGGTCATTACTTCCTCACATCTGTCATGAAACTGTTTTCGATACACAGAACAATTAGCCTATTAGCACAGCTGTATGCTTTCTGGTCCAGAATCTTCCCCGTGCTCAGCGGGGAGGCCAAGCCCATGACTGCCATGTCGGCGGTTCGCCACGCTTCACAGTACTGATCCACGAGACGGACTCCGTGGGTGCTGGAGCCATGCCAAACAACCTTCTGGGGCCTGAAAAGGAATTTTGTTGTGTTACTTTTTGAAATGACCCTTCTTTGTGGCATATCTCGGTGAGCAAATTGGCATAAGTCTAGTGAGTCAAGTCAAACTCCTGAACCCTCCAGGGTCTGACTGCACATCACCTCTCTGTCTTTATCACTGTTTCCAACTTTCTGAACACACTGCATTCCAACCATATCCAGCTTGTACTTGCTCTGAAATCATACTCTCTGCTTTCGTGAATCTGAACCTTTGCTCATGAGGCCCCTTAGTCTGGAATGGCCTCGCTTTCATTTTCAGTGATTCCTTCTCATCTTTCACAAGTCCATTAAACGTCCCCTCTTACAGGAAGGCTTCCTGATTCTCACCACCAAGGAATAATGACTCTTTCCTCTGTGCTCCTACCATCTTATCTGTTTCTCCATTTTCCAATGACAATATTACGTCTAGAATTGTAGCTAGTCTGTGTCTATCTTCCCACAGACTACGAGCTTTGAAAGGAGAGGGGCTGTGTAGGTTTATTACTGTGACTTCCAGGCCTGGCATTAGGCCTGGCATAGAGTAGACACTGAGGAAAAGTTTACTGAGTTGTTCTATTCTTAAAAGCATACATAATTTTCAAAGAATTAGAGTGCAACTCACAGTATAGGGTTAAAGAATCACCATGAATAGCATTACTTACCACTTATTAAGTGCCTACTGTATGCTAGATGTTCTCACACTTATCTTTTAATTCTCACAACAGTCTTATCCATATGGATATGATTATCCTGCTCATTTGACAGGTGAGGCAACTGGGGCTCAAAGAGTGGAAGTGCCTTGCTCAAGGTCCCATATTAAATTACTGGACCCAGGTCTCCTGGTTCCATGGCCAGGCTCTCTCCGTGGCCCCTGGCTGCCTCATTGAGGCTTTACGCTGGCAGCACCCCAAAGGAGCAGCTGATAAGGGCATCCCATTGTTAGACTGTCTCCTAAAACTATCTAAACTAAACTAAACTAAGTATATCATATGATATACTTCAAGGGCTTCCATCTCTACTTACCAAGAAGGATCTGTCATTACGTCTCGGCCATCAAAGGAATATATTGGAACATGTGCATTGAACTGACCTCCATGGCCAGAAAAAATTGAGTCCCAATTATCAAAAAGTACTTGGCCCTATGGAGACAAAATGCCATGTTAGAATCATACAAACAGCCTGCAAATATTTATCCATTCTTCAAGGCCCAGAAGTCCCTAACCCCAATCCCAGATCCTGGACAGAGTGAGAACTCAGGAAATACTTGTGGTTTGATTTTATAATCTTTCCTTGAACCCTTTTGGCTTTACGGTCTTATTTCTTGAGGTAATTTCTTTTACTATATGTGTATAAAGTCTCCTCCCTATCAAAAGTGTGTTTTAGGTTTTTATCATTGCTATTTTTTTTTTTTTTTTTTTTTGCGGTACGCGGGCCTCTCACTGTTGTGGCTTCTCCCGTTGCGGAGCACAGGCTCCTGACGCGCAGGCTCAGTGCCCATGGCTCACAGGCCCAGCCACTCCGCGGCATGTGGGATCTTCCCGGACTGGGGCACAAACCCGCGTCCCCTGCATCGGCAGGCGGACTCTCAACCACTGCGCCACCAGAGAAGCCCTATCATTGCTATTTTAAACATATATACTGAGCTTCGAATTTGTGCCAAGCCTTGTGCTAACCTACAAGTGGATGATGTGGAGATGAACTTCTTACACCTTTTCCTTCGGTTATTTGTATTCTAAGAATACAGTCTAAGTGGATGAATGTGGTGGAACAGAACCTTGGAAGACGGGATGGGAAGTGCTGGGTGTGGGGTCAGGATGGACTTGCCAGCCTCAAGGTTCCAAACTGGAGTACTGGGGTTCACAGGAACCAAAGGGTCTTGAAGCACCTTTGAGGTCTGGTTAGGGGTCAGGACCCAGGATGTGTGTGAGCAGCAACAGAGCTGCCCCTTGTAGCCTTAAAGAAGTAGGCTATTTCCATGGTATAACTGAGGGATGATGCGGGGCCCTGCCTTGCCAGTGAATGAGGGCAGAGAAATATCTGAGGGTACCAAACCAGGGTGCAGGACAGAGTGGCTCTGCCTTGGGACCAGGGCTCACCAGCTGTTCTCTGGTGCCCCTCAGCCAGTGCTCTACAGAAGGCATCCTCAGGTGGAACTAAGAGGGGGTCGAGGAAACTAATTCCAGTTTGTAGTGACTTTGAGTAAACTGCTTTCTCCCTGTGAGCCTCAGTTTCCTCAACTGACAAACAGAAAAGAATAACTCCCATTTTTATCGGGTGTATCTATTAAGATAATGGATATGAAGTGCATTGTAAACAAGCACAAAAGCTATATAAATGAAAGAGGTCATTACTATCCCTCCTGTCTGCTCCAAGGGTCATAAACCATCCAAACAGGAAGGGCCATTGTAAATATAAGGCAACTGAGGTCCAGAGAGGGAAAGTAACCACCCAAAGTCACACAGCTAATCAGGGCCTTGAAACAACATACTTCTGATGATGTCAGGAGTGGCAACTGCCTCTAGTCCCCGTGGAAACCAGTCCATCCAGGAGGCAATGGGAACGATATTTATTTTTACCTTAAGGTTCACTATTGGAAGGCTATATCTCTCTGCTTTCCTCACAACTGTAGAGAGATCTTGCAGATGGGAGGATAAGAATGCTTCGTAGGTGGACAACAGTCCTGCTGCCCTGGCCTGCTGGAAGCACTGAAAATCAGCTCGAATGTCCCCAGAAAATGGCGTGTTCAGAGCGACCAAGTGTAGCTGAAAAAAGTGAGAGAAAAGACGGTGCAGTTGAAGAATTAAAGCAAACTCCAACCCCCATAACCTTCACATGTTCCTAATAAGATCCCAGACTTGCTGCAACGGAAGGCACGCTGGAGGTCACCTTACTCAACCTCTACCTGACATTAGAATTCTAGCCCCTGCTGGACCATCTCCAGGGAAGGAGAGCTCAGGTGTCCCAAAGCAGCCTGCGTCAGCAATCTGAACAGCTCTAAATAGTAGAAATTTCTTCCATATATGAGGAAAACAAGACAAAATAAAGCACTTCAGAGATCTGAATCCAGCCTGCAGGCAGGCCATCTGTGGGTCTGCCCCTCATTGAGTTTTTAGGAGGTTTTTAAGCTGGCTTTGGTCCTAGATCTCAGAGCTACATCAAGCTATCTGCCTCCTGCCCTTTCTTCCACCTCCTGAGTAGGCCTGGGGCTGATCATGAGGGACCAGAGGGAAAAGGCATTGAAAGGAGAAGGTCATGACATTTATTACTAAGACTGCTGGGATAGACCCTTTTGGAAACTAGGGGTCATACAGTAATTCTAGCCTCACATTCCTGCCACCTTTGTCAGGAGCCCAAATAAAAGCCATTCCATAATCTGCTTTCTCCCACTCTCTCCCCAAACCCAGCCTTCTTTTGCGGCCCTCTCTCCCAGCCCTTTCTGCTGTACCCTCGGAATTATACTCAGTACTCAAGGGGTAGTCATCTCCCTCCTCAATCTCATGTCAGGAGTAACTTTTATCTCATTAGCATAGAGCTGGTGCAGGACCCGGGCCCATGTTGCCAGAAAAGGAAAATATTGTTAAATATCTTAAACACGTCTTCCTCCCTCTTATGTGTCTGAAGACTGTGGCACCCGAGGGAAGAGGCCCTATGGTCTCATCACCTTTCTGCTGCCGTGTTTCTGGGGGCTACACCCAAGGGCAGTCGCAAGAGGCCCTGATGGACTGCGCTTCCCTGATACCAGGGGACACCTAGGAAAGGGGCAGCGGTGAGTGCAGGTCTCCCTGCCACACCTCCAACCCCACCACATCCACCTCTCCTTCTTTAAGGAGATGCACAGAGAAATGTCTGCAATGATGGCTGCTTCTGAATGGTGAGATTGGGGGCTTTTATGTTCTCATGTTTCTATACCTTTAACCGCTGGAACATTTCTATCATGAATAGATATCATTTTTATGAAGACAGTGACATTTCCACAATCAAACATTAAAATGGCTTTTTGAAGATGGTTGTAGTTGTGTAAAATTATAAGTGATTTACTATTTTCTTTCCCATTCTTTTTTTTTTGGCCATGTTGGGTCTTCACTGCTGCGCACTGGCTCTCTCTAGTTGCGGCAAGCGGGGGCTGCTCTTCGTTGTGGTGCGTGGGCTTCTGCTTGCGGTGGCTTCTCTTGTTGTGGAGCATGGGATCTAGGTGCGTGGGCTTCAGTAGTTGCAGCACACGGGCTCCGTAGTTGCAGCACATGGGCTTAGTTGCTCTGCGACATGTGGGATCTTCCTGGACCAGGGATCCAACCCGGGTCCCCTGCATTGGCAGGTGTATTCTTAACCACTGCACCACCAGGAAAGTCCCCTTCCCCATTCTTTTTATTCATTGTCCAAATTTTCTACAATGAATATGTATTGCCTTAGAATTTATAAAAAAATTTTGTAGCTACTGCCCTAACGTCTCCCCTCATAACTAAGCTTTCTGAAGGGTTACCTATACTTGCTTCTCTATTTCCTCACCTCCCATCTACTCTGCAACCAACTAGAATCTTGTTGGCATCTCTCCATGCTACAGAAATGCTTTTCTCTAGTTTCTCAATTTGAACAACACCTTTTAGTCCTTTCAGTGGGCCTCTTGGCAGCATTTGACACTGCTGGCTTCTATCTTGCTTGGCATTCTTTCTTCCTCTCTGGCGATGGCTTCCCGGTTTCCTTCTCGTATGTCTTCCATCAGTTCCTTTTTGTTTTTGCTCCTCGCAATCCAATCTCTTCTCACCATATAGATTCTCTTTTGGGAATCCTACCATCCCCAAGACAATTTCCATAGCTCTGCTGAAAACTCCCAAGTCTGTATCTCCAGACCAGACCCACTGCAGGGTTGCAGACCTTCTGATCCTGCTTCCTCCTGCTGCTCTCCACTCAGATATCCTACAGGTACTGCAGGCTCACCAGGCCCTACATCAGTTCCTGCTCGGTGGATGGCAGCACTAAAGGAAACGTGTTTCTGGTGTCCGCCAAGTCTATGCCTTCTTCTTTGAAAGTGTCCCCACAATACTTGCTAAACAGAGTGGCCTCAGGCCATTCAATTTCATTCTCTTGGCTGCTCTATTTTTTTGTTTTTACATTTAAAAAAAATTGGGGTATAGCTGCTCCACAATGCTGTGCTAGCCTCTGCTGCACAACGAAGTGAACCAGCCATGTATACACATATCCGCTCCCTCCTGGACCCCACTCCCACCCGCCTCCCATCCCACCTACCTAGGTCACCACAGAGCACTGAGCCGAGCTCCCCTCACTACACAGCAGGCTCCCACCAGCCATCTATTTTACACATGGCAGTGCACATACATCAATCCCAATCTCCCAATTCATCCCCTCCACTCCTTGTGTCTACACATCCACTCTCCACATCTGCATCTCCATTCCTCTCTTGGCTACTCTTTTTTTTTTTTTAATAAATTTATTTATTTTTGGCTGCGTTGGGTCTTTGTTGCTACGCACGGGCTTTTTCTAGTTGTGGCGAGCGGGGGCTACTCTTCGTTGTGGTGTGCAGGCTTCTCATTGTGGTGGCTTCTCTTGTTGCAGAGCACGGGCTCTAGGCATGTGGGCTTCAGTAGTTGTAGCACACAGGCTCAGTAGTCGTGGCACGCAGGCTCAGTAGTTGTGGTGCATGGGCTTAGTTGCTCCGCAGCATGTGGGATCTTCCCGGACCAGGGCTTGAACCCGTGTCTCCTGCATTGGCAGGCAGATTCTTAACCACTGCGCCACCAGGGAGGTCCCTTGGCTACTCTTGATTTGACTGGGAGTAGGCAACTGACCCATGTAGACTACCTCTCCCAAGACTGAGGTGGTATTGAGCTCTGCAGCCGTAAGATCCCATAGAGTTGAGGCCAGGATCAGTGCCATGGCAACCCAAGGCTGTGCGCAAGCTTTGCAGATGTAACCTATGTCTGTGTGCTGGGGTGAGGGTGGAGGGGAAGCAGGAGGAAAGACCTTTGCAGAGGCTGGTCTGTAGAGATACTAATAGCAGGAACAAGAGTCCACAGGCCCTGTTGTACTTCCTGCAATTGAGTTCCATGAGGTTCCTGCAATTATCTGAATAAAATCTTCATTTAAGCTAGTGAAGAAATAGAGTGAGAGTTTCAGATCTAAGCAACAAAATGATCCCTGGAAAAAAAAATCTATCACCACTCAGTTACCCAAGCAGAAACCTGGGCATCATTCCTGATCGCCCTCATCCTCACTGCCCCATACCCAACCAATGACCAAATTGTCACTCCTGCCTCCTTAATTTCTCTCCCATCTGCCCACTTTTCTACATGTTCACAGCTGTGATCCTAGTTCAGATAATACAGTAACTACTTAACTGTCTTTGGGTCCCTGGTCCTGTGCCCTCTAATCCATTTGTACATTATAAGCAAGGTAATTTCTCTGATGCCCTTCTCAGATTTACCCTTGTCTTACTTAAAATCCTTCATTGTTCCCCCACTGCCCAGTGGAAAAGGCCAAAGCCCTTGGCCTGGCTTTCAGGTCCTTGATGACTGACCTTGCCCTATGCAGACTATACTTTTCCCTTACCTGCCTTGAACTCTACTCCTTCAGCAAGACTGAAATACTTGGAATTAGAGAAATGTACAGCACTTGCCCTTGCCTGCCTCTGTTCCATACTCCCTCTGCCTGGGACTCCCATTCCCCTCCCCTTACCTGGCTCTCCCCTGTTCTCAGCTGTCCTTCAGGTCGTGATTTAAAGGTCACCTCCTCCAAAGAAGGCAGACTTCTTTGACCTTCCTAACACTCCCAGTGCCCTGTGTTTGCCTCACCCAAACGACTTCTCACACTGTATTGGAATTACCTATCTTTTATTTGCCTCTCTGGCTAGTCTATACGCATCTTGAGGGCAGGAACTGTGTGCCAAGCATGGGGACTGGCACATGACAGACACACTTTCGGCATCTGTACAGTAAATGCATGAATTGTACTTACTGCAGGTCTGTCATAATTAGCACTTGAAATAGACGCCAGTGGAAGCTGAAGGTGATGAGACTGTCAGGTAAAAAAGGAAAAAAAAAACAGTCCTGAATATGCATTCAATCTGTTCTTCACCGTACATTAAGGTACAAGTGCAATGTTTCTTGAAAAGCTGCTTTAAACAGTTTGTCACGGTCTTTGGACCACTCTTAACTGTGAAGAGTTTCACACATGAACGAAAAATTATCCTCGGAAAGGGAGTGGATATTCTCCAGACTTTTAGAAAGAGTGCTGAATCAAGGAAGAAGTCCATGTTTTACAACCAACTCATTCACTTAATAGAGCAAGGCACCTCTTGAGAGCCTCAGCTTCCTCACCTGCAAAGTGGGAATGCTATCACCTGCCTCAAAGGGTAGCTGTAAGGTTAAAATAGTGGACAACGCAAGCTGCTGGTGTTCTTATCAGGCAAGGAAGTCTCAGTGTCAAATATTAAAGGGCTCTTCTAGATTGCTTATGCCAACCGTGTTTTCACAGATCAATAAACTGAGGCCAAGAGAAGGGAATTCCCTTGCCCAAGAAGATTCAGCTACGACATGGGAATGGCAGGTCTCCAGCGTCTGGGTCCAGCTCTCCCTCCAGCTGTTGTGAGAACGTTCTGTTGGCACTTGGCAATTTTGGGGCTTCTGCCAGATAGTGAACCATGCAGAGCTGGCTGTCCAGAGTCTGGAGAGCTTGATACTGGATGCCAAGGGGATTCAGCAAGTGCTGGTGAATGAAGGAGTTAGAGGTAAGGCAGGGAAACGACTCACATTGCTGGAAAGCGCAGGGGGGGGTGGGCTGTCATCCGGAATGGGGATCAGTTCTCCCAGCTTTAAGGAAAAGAGCACGTTGAAAATGAAACATCAACTAGAAACTGTTCGCCTATTTTCAAATCAGAAAAATGGCATTTACAGGAGTAGGATGTTATTTTTACAGGGTACTTGGAGGCGGTTTGTTAAAGAATTACCTGCAATTTTTTCCAACCATCTCTGACACGAATGAAAAACTCGGTGCTGTCCTTCAGGTAGATGAATGTCCCTTCTATGACCAAATGGGCTTTCTGCAACATGTCAGCCATGTTGCTAAATGCTGTAACCTGTCAGATAATTTCAAATTGCAAACATTGCGGTTATCATCACAGCGATGGCACAATTTGAAAAACTGGCCTCTCTGTAAAGTCAAATATGAGCCATCCCCTCACAGCCAGGGGAAAGTCTTATTGTGCCACAGAGAGATATATAACTTCATTAATAACCAGAGGACTTTCTTTCCGATAAAACGAAAACATGCATTACCTTGAAACACAAATCTCAATTACAATAAACAAATTAAGACAAAGAAGATAGTATCCTGAGAGTTCAAAGACATTTAAAAACTGTTAGCAGAGTTGGCTCTGTTGGACGTTGGTACTGGCAAAATCATGGGTACGTTTTCCCGCTTCCATTGGTGTGAGCTGCACAACGGCACCGACATCGTTACATGTGTTTTGTTAGCTCATGCTGCTGCAAATTGCTTTTCATTTGGAGTAAGAAATGTAAGCGAATGAGTTACTCTACCCACGTCTTAAATCTTTTTTGCCTGGCTGGGTAGTTCCAGTATTAAATACACAGCAGAAAATGGGGGTCTGTAACTTCTCTGTCTAGAAAATTGCCAAAGATCAGACAGCCATCTCGGCCTAGCCAGGCACAGGCATAAAAGCTGGAAAAATCTATCGAGAAGTGTCAAGCCTCAAAGAAATATCAACCTTTTCAACTGAGAAAGATTATAAAAACTTAATTTTCACCTAGCTTTGAAGATGACTTTGTGATTAAAATGACTCAGGCATCCCCCAAAGGTACCAAATATCGAAATTCCATCTACTGTTGGACAGTTCTTCATCTGGCAGCCCAAATTTCCAAATAAAATCTATCAAAGACCAAAGAGCATTCCTAGGACTCCTGACACCCTAATGAGGTATTTGTCCCTTTTCTGTGCATCACAATGATCTCTGTGTGCCATATCCTGCTCCAATGATCTGCAGGGTAACAAGGTACAAGAGACATCCTTCGGTAGAATGGAGAAGGCTGCATTACCCAGGGGAAATGTAACCAGCACAGGGCCTCCTGTGATGTTGTTTACGGTCTTGTGCCTGTGTTTTCTGATGTAATATGATTGGCTCTTGTTACAGTTTAGTCAATTAACGATTGGAAAGGTGGAACTTAAATCATAAATGATTTTGTAGTCTGTATCTTTTTACTTAATAAGTCATCCAAAGAGATAATAAATACCCTGTTTGTGAAATTATACCATTTCTATTGTCATGGAGGCCTAACTCCAACAGAGAAGGTGTGCCAGCCCCTAAACACTGCAGCCAAAGTTCTAAGGAAACCCATCCAAAGCAGAAGGATGAAGACACACTGATGATAATACTGACCAGGTTCCTGGATCCGGGAAGCCCTGGCTGTCCTGGAGGGCCAGGTGGGCCTGGAATGGCCACAGCTAAGACAAAGCAGAAAAGAGAAGTTACAAAATAGCATACTCTCTGCAAAATGCCTCCGACGTTCAGCTGGTCACCGAGGGGAGCGTTCACCACCCCACTCACAGTGCTGCAAAGTGTTGCACCTCGTAGCCGAATCTTAGGAGCTCTGTGCCCAGCATATGACTCAGCCACATTGACTGGTTTGGGGGAGAACTGAGATTCTTGACTGTAGCCCTGGATGAAGTCATGCCTAAGACTTTCCAGTTTTATAAGTGAATAAATTCCTGTTGTTTCAATTGTTTGTATAAGTCAGTCTGAGTTGAATTTTCTGTCACTTGCATCCAAAAATGCTCTGACTCATACAACTTATTTCTCCCAAGAGACAAACAGGTAATTACTGAACAGAGGAAGCAGGCTCAGAAAGAAGAAGAAAAGGTGCTGGGCTACAGGGGGGCAGGGTAGGCCAGTGACAGGGGCCCTGGCCGTCCAGCCAGGAGACTCAAGTTCCTGATTTGTCAGTTCTCAGCTGTGTGATCTTGGGGAAACAACAAGCTCTCTGAACCCCAGCTTCTTCATCGGTGAAATGTAAACAGGTACGTCTTCACTAGCCTGTGTTGAGAACTGAGAACACAAACTAGGAATGTGCTTTGCAAATTGTATAGCGTCCAACCAGAGATTCTTACCTTTTGAGGAGTCAAAATGCCCTTAAAAATCAAATCAAGGCTATTGCCCTCTCCCCTAGAAAAATGCACATATGCATATCTGCAAGTGCGCGCGCACGCGCGCGCACACACACACACACACACACACACACACACACTTCTACTTAGAATGTTAGTGGGATGATAGCTCCCTGAGGCACATCTTTGAATTTTCTAGGAGTTTATCGTTCCCAAATGAAGAGTCCTTACTTTAGGCAAACATAAAGAAATGTTATTGTAGCAATTCCGCTGCTCTCCTTCTACCTCTCTGATCTCCAATTCCCCCCCAGAATCTGCAAAACTCTTGGTAGAGTTAAGGATGTTTGTACAAGTCCCAGTAAAATTACTGTATGAGATTTTTGAGGTCACTGCAAATAAGCCTGTAGTCTGACACAGGACCTGAAAATTCATACACAGGTGGTGAATGTCTAGTGGAGACAAAGTCTGAGGACTTGGATTTGGACCCCAGCCATGCCTCTTCTTAGGATTTGTGACCTTGAGTCAGACTCAACCTCTCTGAGCTTTGGTGCCTTCATCCATAAAATGAGTTTTATAATCTTATGCATTTCATCTCCCTCCTGGGGTTGCTGTTAAGATTAAATGGGATAGGGGCTTCCCAGGTGGCGCAGTGGATAAGAATCTGCCTGCCAATGCAGGGGACACGGGTTCAAGCCCTGGTCCGGGAAGATCCCACATGCCGTGGAGCAGCTAAGCCTGTGCGCCACAGCTGCTGAGCCTGCGCTCTAGAGCCCACGAGCCACAACTAATGAGCCCACATGCCACAACTACTAAAAGAGCCCGTGCACCTAGAGCCTATGCTCCGCAACAAGAGAAGCCACTGCAATGAGAAGCCTGCACACCGCAACAAAGAGTAGCCCACGCTCGCCACAACTAGAGAAAGCCCAGGCGCAGCAACAAAGACCCAGCACAGCCAAAAATAAGTAAATTTAAAAAAAACCAAAAAGATTAAATGGGATAATGGATATGGGAGTGTTTTGTAAACTGTGAATTGCTATATATTATGTGAAGGGTAATCCTTTTCAATGGAGCAAGGAGTCCTAGGGCCCCCTAGTTTAGGGCTACTGTGGACAACAGAGTCTCCGAATCCTGTACTCACCCTGCAATGCCCCTCCACCCCTTGTAATTCCTATGTATCCCTCAAGATTGTATAGGCACCTATGGTTTTATCCACCCAGCACCTTCTCTCTTTACAGGACCAGCATCCTCACTTGCTCCTGAGATCTTCCCCTTCACCTCTATGACCATTCAGGTCCAGAAGGAGCTGTCATGGTCTCATGTGATCCCACCTCCTGGCCACAGATGACTGGTCTAAGGTTGGGCATCTGGCCCCAGACAGGTCAGTCAGTGTCCTTCCCCAGAACATCCCCACCCCAGGGCTTTTCAAACTAAAACTGAGAAACAAGGTCAAGATTTCTAGATGACAGTGGAAGCTGTAGGTTGTTGGTATTTCTCGCCATGCAGAGGATATGGTTTATGGTGAAGAAGCGTGATGCTGCAGTCAGAGAGCAGCTGAGCAAGAGATGGCCAGAGAATCCTCACAGGGACTGAATCCCTGGTTCCGGCTGCACCTGAAGTCTCACTGCATGCCTGCCCCTCTTACAAATTGCTTGTTCACACCCTCCTGCATATCCAATAAGTTTCCCTATGCACTTGAGCTAGTTTGAGTTCCATTTCTGTCACTTGCCCCAAAGTCACCTCCTGTGTAAAGTTCTCCCGGATGCCCCAGACATTGTAGGTCTCCTCCCAGGTGTGCTTCCACCACACCTGGCTCATGCCAACCCAAACAACAAAAAATGATGCATTCATGCTATTATTGCTGCTGCTGTTATTTTCCACCATGGGCACAGTGGAAAGAACACAGGCTTCGGAGCTACTCTGATCTGGGTCCTAATTCCATTCATGCCACTTATTAGCTGTGTGACCTTGGAAAGGTTCCTAAACATCTCTGGGTCTCACTTTCCTCCTCTGTAAAATGTGGATGCTAATACTTTCCTTGAAAGGCTTTCTGAGAATCTAGTAAGATAATGTAGTAGAGTGACTGGCAGAGTGCCCGGCACTTGGTAAGTACTTGATAAATGGAGATTTTCTTCTATTTCACCCATTTTTCATTTGAGGAAGTGAGGTACAAGGGGTGAAATTTTTACATAGAAGGGTAGAATCAATGCTGGTCCTTAAGTCCCTTAAGGCCCAGGCATTGACAAAGCAGCCAGGAAGCTTCCACCCACACGTGAAAAGATGTTCATCATTATTAGTCTTTAGGGAAATGCAAACCAAAACCACAATGAGATATCACTTCACATGAATGAATGATGACTAGAATAAAAAAGATATGATAATAACAAATGTTGTTGACAATGAGGAGAAATTGGAACCTTTTGTACACTGCTAGTGGGAATGCAACATGTTGCAGTCACTTTGGAAAACAGTCTGGTGGTTCCTCCAAAAGTAGAGTAACCATGTATATGACCCAGCGATTCCACTCCTGGGCATTATACTCAAGAGAACTGAAAACATATGTTCACACAAAACGTTGTACACAAATGTTCACAACAGCACTATTCATAGTAGCCAAAAAGTGGGAACAACTCAAACGTTCATCAGCTGCTGAACAGATAAACAAAATGTGGTATATCCATACAATGGAGTATTATTCAGCCATAAGAAGGAAGTACTGATACATGCTACAACATGGGGGAACTTCGAAAACATTATGCTAAGGGAAAGAATCCAGTCACAAAAGGTCACATATTTTGTGATTCCATTGATAAGAAATGTCCAGAATAGGCAAATCCAGAGAGACAGAAAGTAGATTCATGGTTTCCAAGATCAGGGGAAGATCAGGAAAAAGAGGAGAGACTGCTAATCGGTACAGGGGTCCTATTTAAGGTGATGATAATGTTCTGGAATTAGAGAGAGGTGATGGCTGCACAACCTTGTGAATATATTAAAAACCATTAAATTTTGCACTCTAAATGGGTGAATTTTATGGCATGCAAATTATATCTCAATTTAAAAAGAAAAACGAAGAGAAAGAAGGCTCCACCCAGGAAGCAGCCCTCTGTCAGATAGTGTGGCTCTGACGTGCCACCCAGGTGTGGTGACGCTGGGCACCACTCGCAGTACTGACCTGCTCCTAGGATAGCCGGAGGTCCTGGTGGCCCCGGGGGCCCCTGTGGCCCAGGGGAACCAGGTCTCCCAAAGCCAGGTGGCCCAGGCAGGCCAGGAGCACCTGGGGGTCCCTGGGGCCCGATGATGGTCTCCCCTTTCTGGCCCTGTCAAGTGCACAGTAACAGAAGAGAGAAAGCACCATTAGTCACTAGAAGTCCCATCTGTTCTTTTTGTTAGGACATTGATAAGAAGTCAGTAAACACCCTCTATTGTTATCATCATCCTCAGTCCTGGCACAAGCCAGGAGGTGGAAGACCTAAAGAGCGGTGGCCCAGTCGTTACGTTGAATGACAGCAGAGAAGCCTAGGGAGCCCTGGACTCAGAAGGGCCCCTGGAGCTCATCTAGTCCAGCCTCGGCATTTCATAGATGGAGAAACAGAGGCCTAGGGAGGGCAAGGGCTTGCCCGAGGTCCCAAAGCAAATCAGCAGCAGAGCTGGAAGGAGAACCCTGGTCTCCTGGCTTTGCTCGGTCTATGCTCATGGCGAGTTCCAGGTCCAGAATTTGCTCCTGGTCCCTGAGGGTCAATGATCTGATCATAGTCTCAGTGGAGGCATAATTTGAACTTCTCTTTTGTGATCTGGAGAAACTTCTCATCCTAAGAAGACCAAGCCGATCTACAGGCTCCTTCTTTGATGAAATTTCAGAAGAATCAAATAGCCCCCTAAAAACATCTCCCTCACCTTCCCTTCTGCCTCTGTTATCTGATGTGTTTACCATTAACAACTCTTTGTGCTGAGTTTTCCACCGCTGATGTGAATAAGGCACGGTGGTGGGTTACCTGGAAGCAACCTGCGTGCATGTGGCCTTGGCTAGCTCCCTTTCCTCTGTGGCCTCTGCCAGGCTCCCCACCCATTAGCAAGTATGGGGGAGAGAGGCCAACGCCCAAGGCCTGCCTGCAGCCTGTGGTACTGTGACTGGCCTTTGCTCCCAGCTGCCTCGTCACACTGGGGGGCTTCAGGGAGCGCCGTGACTCCCCGAGGAAGGGGTGTGGAGGGGTCGCTACTCACCTCCAGGCCTGGACTTCCCGGCAGGCCCGGGGGCCCTGACACAGAGAAGCCGCTGTCAGAGTCTCCTTTTTCTCCTTTGATCCCCTTGTCTCTGTTCTCCCCCTGGAAGCAGAGAACATCCAGTAAGAGTCAGATGAACCAGTCTCTGACATAAGCCTGAGAACTTGGAAACACAGGCCAGATGTTGAGAAATGCTCACCTTCAAGCTGTTCAGAAAATGTCTCAGGTAAGTTGGATCCACAGCAGGGCCTGAAAAAGAAATGCTTTTTAAAAATCCACAATCAATCTCAGAAATTCAAACACCAAAGCCTCCAAGTTGGCAACCATGATGAGTTCCTAGCAGAAGTGACCCCACGTTGGTTTAGCTGACAGAGGGGGCACTGGGCTTGGAAACGAGCACTAGTTCAGATCCTGTGACCCTGTGGCATCCTAGGCTTGTCCCTGGTCCTCTCCAGGCCTCGTTCTGCAGATGAAGCTGGAACGATCAGAACTTCCAGTCTCTCTTGACAAAGTTCAATCTTGCACACGTGTTGCCCATGACTGGGTCCCTCTGGAATTCCATAGAGCTTGTGGACAGGGTGGTAATGTAATCAGCCTTACTTACTGGCTCAATTGGATTTCTCAGAAACAAAAATCAAGGACAAGATCCAGAACAAGAGTTGGGATACCTGGTGGTCCCTGCGCCCCCTGGTCGCCTTTTTCTCCTTTTGAGCCGGGAAGACCCCAGGATCCTTTCTCTCCTTTAACACCTGCCACCAAATACACACACATTAAAAAAAAAAAAAAAAAAAGATAGTGGAAAATCACCTTCATTCTATATAAAACATTTTTGAGACAAGATTTGAAACTCAGCCCCTTGAGCTAAGTCTACTCAACAACAAAGGCCTATTGAGGGTATAAAATCCTTTGCTACAGGATGGAGAGGCAGAGGTAGATGCAGCAGACACAATTCCTGACCTCGGAAAGCTCTCAAGGAGACAGACACAGTGAGGGTAGCGCGAGGCAGGATGGAATAAGTACCATCCTCGAGGTGCCAGCAGTGCATCATGGGAGCCCAGCAGAGGCTACAATTAACTCCCCTGGACGGCTTCATACACGTGGCCTGAGACTCAACACCAAGTCAAGCTCCCGGTCCCATCCCACCTAAGCCTGGGCAGCACGGTGGTGTAAGGGGAGGGGAGGACTCTCCGGGAGTGCCGCAGAGGACAGCTAATGGTGCTACTAAGTATTCCACTCGCAAAGTGCGGTACGCCACTCCCCACAGGACTTGTGAGAAGCAAACTCTTTATCTGGGAGAGGGGCTCAGAGAAAGCCTCCTGGGAGTACAGAGTTTGGGAAGGGAAGCAGTCCCCTTTCCCCACCTAGATGAGTGGGTGGACACTAGATCTTTGAGTTCCCAGGTCCCGAGAGAGATCAGCTGACCAATGTGTGACTACACACTGGGGATCCAAGAAAGCAAATCGAGCTCCACCCCACCGCCTCCCCAAGGTCCACCTTGCACCAGGGGTAGGGAGAGCCTTGAATTGGATCTGAACAAGCAGTTTGAGAACAGCCTGGACTTTGTCACCAAAAGTGACCAAAAGCCCATGAAGCCAGATACCAGCAGGGACACCACTACCTAAGCAGGCCAGGAGTGACAGAGCCAAGCCAGAGGTCAGTACTCGGGGGAAAAAAAAAGGCCTTCCCCTGTTTAAACTGCAAGCGTTCAGACTTCTCAATCAAAAGGGGCACACATGGTGTGACAGCGTGTGTGGGGACAGGGAACCAGAGTCACTGCTTGCCTGCAGGCTCCCGTTTCCTGGCCTATCCCCACTCTAATGTGTGGTAGATAAGCTCCTACAGGCCATGAACATGCTGATGTTTACTAATCACTAAGAGCCAGTGCGTCTCACACTGCACTGTGTATACACCTCAGAGGGAGCTTGTGAAAATGCAGCTCCTGGTCTAGCAGGTCTGTGATGAGGCCTGAGATTCTGCATTTCTAACAAGCTTCCAGGAGGTGCTGACACTGCTGGTCCAGGAACACTCTGAAGCAAAGGCCTTCTGAGCTCCCACGGCCTCCCCTGCATTAGCTCTTGGCATATTGCATTGTAACGACTTTTTAAAGAGTTTCACCCAGCAGAGTCTAAGGGCCTGGGTGACAGGAAGAGCATGGGATCCATCTGTCTCAGCCCAGTGCATGGGATAGCACCAGGCAAGGAGAAGCTATCAGTGGATGTGTTATGAGCAAACTAACATGAATGGAAAAATGGAGTGCAGCCTGCTAGCTAGGAGACTCAGCCGAGATGCACAGAATAGGAAGACGGGTGACAAGCAAACAGAGGTGACCAGTCCCACAGCCTTTGTCCAGCTACCACCCTTCCCATGACACCCAGACAGATCTTCCTGACCACCAAGTCTACACCCAGCACTGGACAATTGGAAACCACCTCTGCAGAGATAGGAGGGTCAGGAAATGTCCCAGAGAAACAAGGTGAAGACAAGAGTGTGTACCATGAAAAGTGATGAGTTCTGAATTTCCAGGATACGTGGTACCAACCTAGAGACAGAGAGAAAGCCAAGGTCATACACTGCAACCCTGTTCTGGTGTTTGCATGCACAGGGAGACACAGTCCCCTGTCCTGGGGGCGAGGGGTGAGGTCATGGAGTCAGGCCTTCCTTGGGTGTTGTAGCCCCCAAAGGCCCTGAGTTTCCCGGTATCCCTCAATGCAAGGCATCCCAGGCCTTCAAGTGGGGCAGGGTCGGGAGGTGGGGGCAGGGAGGGCATCATGTAGCTGAGCTGGGCTGAGACCTACTGGCCGAACAACTCTGCAGAAGGAAAGCCCAAAGCTTTAAGACAAAAAGTCATGGCAATTTTGGTCTGGTCAACTGTGAGTGTTCTAGCCCTCCCTTCTGATCAATCAGGATTGATTCATGTGAGAGGTCAAGCACTCGTGCAAGTGATGTACTCAAGCCACGAAGCTGGGCCAGCCATTAGCTTTGCTGCCATGTGTAATCAAAGATGAGCACACTGAACAGGAGTTGATGGTGGTGCTAATTAATAAAGGGGAGTTATCATTAGACTGGGGGGCTATTCTAGACTTCCCATTAAGTGCCAGGGGTCTGGAGTCCAAGCTATTCAAGATAATATTCCTTCACAGTTCATCCCCAGATTCCTGCATTTCTTTCTTTTTTTCTTTGTCTGTTAACACAGAGCCACCTGCCACCCTGCTTTTAATAGTCCACCTTCACCTTTTTCCCAGTTAACATGCAGAATCAGAATGATCCCTCTCACACCAGATCCCCCCATGCTTTTGGGTGCAGGGTCACAAGATGCTCAGGGGTCACCAAGAGAAGATGAGGGGAGGGGACAGGAATTTTCCAGGAAGAATATTTCTAAGTTAACAATAAAGGCAGCAGTGCCCAGCTGATATCTGACAGCTATGCTGATAAAGTTGCTCCACTCAGGGGTGGATTGTTAAGGGTAAAATGTTAAGGTATTAGAAAGGGGCTGAAATGAGAAGGGGCTTGTGAAGTGCTGGATGTGAGAGGAAGCATTGCTTTTTCAAATGTCCATTTTGAGAGCTGGTCAAGAAACATCCATGCCCCAGCCTGCATGGTGTCCAGACAGGCAACATGAAATCAAAACCCAAAATGCTCTGAGTTCATCTTTGGCTTATTTTAAGGAACATCATGACCCCCAAAGGCCATGGTCACAGCAAAGTGTCCTAGCACAGGTCACGGTAATTGCAGTAGCATTTTTACAACGCTCTTGAGTTTTTCAAGTACTGTCCCATGGCCGGTTCATTTGAAGCCTGATATCATGTTTGCTGGGAGGGGCTTCGGGCACTAACTCACGGTGGGACCTTGCCTCTCTGGGTTGAGGTCTCCCCTTCTCTATGGCTGGGAGGCAGCCATCTCTCAGGAGGGTCTCTCCAGCCCTGACGTTTTAGGATTCCTTTCAGGCCACTGATGTAAACGTGACCTGGTTAGCTGTTGTCCTCATGTAGTTCTGGGAGCCAGCAGGCCCCTTGGTCACCTTACGCAAGTGGGTCCTATCCTCTGCCTTCCATGCCAGAGTTCCCAGGCCATGGGATGCAGACTTGGGTGTCTCAAAGTTTAGACATGGACAGATGTCTGGGCAAACACTCAGCCAAACTGCGTCATTTTAAAGCCTCTGACCCAAGTCTCATCACCACCTCCAACAGGCATCAATTAAGAACCCACTTCAAAGAATCTTCTAAACTGTAATTTGCAAGCTCCCAAGAACAGAGGCCACGCCTGTCTAGTTCACCCCTGTGGTCCCTCACTTGTACTTGACACTTGGTAAGTCCTTGATAAATATTTGTTGGATGAATGAGAGAACAGTTATGCACAGTTCCATGACTAATGCCTGTGCATGGGGAGAGGCCCACCCTCCCTGGTTTTCCCCACACCTAATACGGGTGACACCCCGGGGACACTGCACTGACCAGCTGGATGACCAGCCACGAGTCTGACCCCTTGGGGTGCCTGTACCTGCTGCCTGGTGGTCAAGGGACCTGCATGATAGCCCCAGCTCTGTCCGTCCTGTGACCTTAGACAAGTCAGTGAGCTTGTCTGAGTCACAGTTTGTTTCCTCATTACAAAGGGGGAGAGAAAGTCCCGCCTCTCAGGGTTGTGTGCTGTGCAGTAATATGACAGTTGAGAAAGGACAGTCATAGATTTTAGCCCAAAGCTCCCAATGTAAAGAGCGCTGGTTAGAATTGCCTTTTTATTCTCATCTGTATTTTAAGGGGTCTATTTCCCCGCTTCTCATACTGCTCCAAGCATGAAGCTAACATGCTAACAAAAGACACTGCTTTTTGACTGCATTAAAAGACACACTCTGTCCACATGTGTGCCCTTAGAAGACCCAGTACATTTCAGTGCCACAATCTATTATCTAGAAACCTCGAGTCACTCAAGGGTCTATATGCAGGTGATACAAGACATCAAAGAGGACACTGACAGACAGAAGGGGCTCAAGACAAAAACTCATCTTCTCTGAGTTGCTTTCTATGCCAAAGCCTTTCACTGCCAAGGCAGTGACTATACGCTACTTACTGGAGTTTTGCAGTGTGGCCGGACTGGAACTGGGAAGACGGCCTGTGGGAAGTGAGAATGAGAGGAGGGAATCAGGGCACCCGACTCCAGCTTAGGCTGGTCTGGGGTTGTCCCCCGCTCCTCCTTCAGGTCTCCCCCACCTCCCCACTGCCAACTTACTCCTTTGATGT
Source organism: Globicephala melas (assembly GCF_963455315.2). Classification (NCBI taxonomy): domain Eukaryota; kingdom Metazoa; phylum Chordata; class Mammalia; order Artiodactyla; family Delphinidae; genus Globicephala; species Globicephala melas. Next base: position 33,230,847 of record NC_083319.1, read on the forward strand.
TAATCACAGCTCCAGGTGGTCCTGGGGGGCCTGGAGGACCAGGTAGGCCAGGTGAGCCCTAAAGGGAGGAAAGAAAGGCCATCCCTGAGTTCGGGTTGTTATGAATGCAGAGGCAGCTGCAGGACACTTCCCCAGGGTTTGGAGACACAGTGAGGAAAGGAGGGTCCTCTAAAGCCAACTAACTCTTCCCATGGGTAGGCCAGTCTCTTCCCAGAGCACACCTATATCCGTGGCCTCGCTGCATCTTCACGACAGCAGAGCAAGTATCATCGCTGGTTTACAATTGGACATAATGAGGGCCAGAGAGGGGAAGTGACCTGCTCAAGGCCACACAGCAATTCATGGCGGAATGGAGACTGGAAGCCAGATTCTGACCCCAAGAGCAGTGCTCAGAGGATACTGAGCCCACCACCTCTATCGACGCATCCCTCATATGGAGCGGCGGGTGGAGTGAGGCCTTCCCAGGATACAGTGCCTGGGAGAGCCCCTCATAAATGTAACAATAAACGCCAACTCCTGTTAGATGGCAGAGTCACTTTCAGAGCCAGGTCAGCCTGGCCTTGACACCGTGCAATGTTTGCTCCGCCAAGCCTGGAGCCCAAGCTGGACCTGCAGCAGAAGCTGCAGGAGGGGAGGGGGAGGGGGAGGCTATGGCCACAGGTGAGAGGCCTCCGGCCCACGAGGAAGCTCCATGTGATCACTCAAGTGCAGGCACCGGTGTCTGCTGTACCTGGAGCCCCAGTAGGCTTGGTGAGTGAGTCGGTGCCCAGTGATTCAATACGATTGCATTTCTGCATTTCTAGGCATATAAAGCGGCGACCATGGGGTGCAAACAGAAGCAGCAACACACTTTGAGCTGCATTTGCATGCAGCAAATGGGGGACCTTCAGTGAGTCACTAACTTGTACAGGCCCTAGTTTCCTCCTGTGTAAAACAAGAACACCACTGAGTTTCTCTTAGGAGAGTTACTATCAAGACTGAGATCCTGTCCTCAAAAGCACTTTGTAGAGTGTCTGGTACACAGTAGGTGCTCAATAAATGCTGGCTTCCTTATTGCAGACGTGGGACCCTGTTGATGCTCCGGTGTCTGTCATCTTGCGAGGCCCTGCCTACACAGCTGATCGACCGTCTGTGTTCTCTCCAGAGCGCTCACCGAGCACCCCCAGCAACATGCGAAACCCCCAGGACTGTGTAACCCAGGAAGGATGGGATATTACCCGAGTCAGAAGACCTGGGATTTGAAACCAGACTTCTTGAGAAAGCCCAGATTGTGTTCTCCTACCCTCCCTCTGGGGTCTGGACAAGGAAGCCTATGCTCCACTAAGGTGGATTTGGTGGCAGGGACCTCCTGAGAGCAAGCCGGAGGACAGGGTTGGGCTGGAGGATCTTTGGAAGTGGCAGCAGAGGAAGAAGAATAACGTTCCTGAGCATTCTGTCCACGAGCCCTGCTCACTGGACCTGGCACTTGTCCGCCCCTCCTCTGGACACTGGCTCTGGGGCCGCGTCCCCGGGGCAGCATGGGGCTGGTTCTCTGGTGTGGCACTCACCGGCATCATGACCCCTCGATCTCCTTTGGCGCCTTTGAGGCCATTCAGTCCTGGGCGACCCTGAAACCCACAGGAGAGGCCTTAGTAAACCCACTGCCCGCAGGCCAGCCTGGCCCGCATGTCCTCCCTCATATGCAATATGAGAAACCCCAACACCTACGGGTCGTCCAGGAAGGCCAAATTCTCCTTTGTGTCCTGGTGGTCCTTTGGGCCCCTGGAGGCAAAGTAAATACCAGATTAGAAAGAGAAAAATACTGTATGATGTCACTTATATGTGGAATCTAAAAAAGCCAAAGTTGTAAAAACAGAGTAAGATGGTGGTTACCAGGGGTAGGAGGGTGGGGGAATACGAGAGGTGAGGTTTAAGGTACAAGCTTGCAACTAGTAGACAGCTAGGTCCTGGAGATCTAATGCACGGTATAGTGAATATGGACAGCAACGCTGTATTAATATTATAATCCTCAAACTGCTAAGAGTCTAGATCTTTATTCCAACCACAAAAAAGAAATGATAATTATGTGATGTGAGAGAGCTGCTATCTCCACAACAGCAATCATATTACAATATATAAATGTATCAAATCAACATGTACACCTTAAATGTACATAATGCTGTATGTAAAATATATTTCAATTAAAAAGGAAAGAACAGAAACTCAAGGGCTAGGGAGATGGGGGGCATCCAGCCTACCTTTGTGGGTAGTGGTGACAATGAACCACTAATAGGAGGATGGAGGGCAAGGAGAAGTTATGAAATGTCCACCTGCCTGGCTCCTTTGTCCCCTGGCCTCTCTGTCCTCAGCTGGACCCACTTGCTCAGTCCCTCCTGCAGGGCTCTACCCTAGTCCAGACGCTGGACCCAACCCTCTCAGCCAGTCAGAGCTAACAAAGAAGCAAGAGGTCAGTAGCTCCTGGCCTTAGCTCCCAGGTAGCCGTGTGCTGGGCCAGCTCAGAACGTGGACCTTTGCCTTAGGTCTTATGTCCCAGGGTTCTCCATGTCCCCCGTTGGAATAATGCAGTCCTGCTTCACTCCTCATGTCAGCCAAGCCCAATAACCTGCTTCAGGATTTGGTTCCTAACTTGCTCCCACCTGTCCCGAAGGACCAGAATCTTGGCCTGGCTCCCCAGTTCTCCAGATGAGCCCCTGCCCATGGACCGCATTCCAGTACTTGCTTCCTGTGTCCCCATGCTCCCAGAGCCACTGCCCTTTTCCAACCTCCTGCCGGAACCCTCATGCCTTCCAGTGTCTAGGATGCATACAATGTACCACCTCTTCCCAGAACAAGCCCTACTTCCAGTTGACACCTTTCCTGTTTTGTAACTGGGTCTGTCCTGTCTCCCAGGGGAATGACTGGTTTAAGCCTGGGGCCTATCAAGCCCCTTCTTCCTGCTCTCTCTATATAAGTCTGTATTCAGACTTACCCTGAAGAATGGCAAATAGACTGTGTTGAGACAGGCTCTGTATGTAAAGTACCCAGACCAGGTTACTCTCAGGAAAAGAAATGCAAGTAGTTAACAGGCCACAGGCCACGTGGTGGTACGTTCTAGCGCAGGGCTTCTCAAACATCACTGTGCGCAAGTCACCTGGATCTCATCAAAATGCAGATCCAGCGGATCCGGGGTGGGGCATAAGGCTTTGCTGTTCCAGCGAGCTCCCAGATGATGCTGATGATGCTGGTCCATGGGCCACACTTCGAGTAACAAGGCTCTAGTGTGGTAAGCTATACTCATCATGAGGGCCATAGACAGCCCATGTGCCACCTTATGCAAATTACAAGAAGGTGCCCCCTTACTGTCTGTGCTTGGCAAGCTATGCACAGCTGGGCTTCAGTGGCAATAACTACCCTGGCCATCTGCAGCAGCTTGCCGGCCACCATTGCTAACAATTAGTGTTTCCCACCATACTGGGTATTAGTAAGTGTTACCCAGTGGTTAACACAAGACTCTCCCAGTCTGCCTTAGCCTGAAGCTAGGGCCAAGGACACCTCTCTAGGGCATCCATTCTGCCTGACTTAAGGGACCAAAGGCTTTAGAAGGTCCTTTGAAGGATGCACCTTGGAGGTTATGGGCCATTCATCAAGGACACATGCCTGTTAGAGAAATGTGAGGTCCTTTCTCCCCAGGCCTGAGATCCAGCTCAAACAAACCCCGCATTCAAGCCCCAGTGTGCAGTTCTCCAGCTCAAAACGTTTCAGAAGAATGAAGGTGTCAGCTGGAGGCAGTGAGGTGTGCTGGGAAAAACCTGGACACAGAGTTTGACAGGCTGGGTTCAAATCCCTGCTGTGTCACTAACAAGCTGTATGGCAGTGGGCTAGTTACTTAACCTCTTTAACCTCGGTTTCCCGGTCTATAAAATGGGGGTTCAGACATTAGCCTCTTAGGGTGGTGAAAATGCAATGAGATGATCTGTGTTGAAGCATCACTATCTGACCCGTGGTGGATGTTCTCTGAGTTTTCTTTGTTCTTTGGAAAGAAATATACGAGGGACAAGTTTAGGGTTCATCTGGAGAGAACTGGTAGCTTAAAAATTGTTCAGCAGCCCCCCAAAATTATAGATTCCTGGAGCAGTAAGGCAAGAAGGACGCTATGATGTCATCTAGTACTCATTCAATACCCTCACTTATAGATGGGAAGACAAAAGCCCAGAGAGAGAAGAGGACTTGTTTGAGGTCATACAGCAAATGGGCAGCAGACCTAAGACCAGAAGCCAAAAGGCCCAGGTTCCCTGGGTAATGACAATCTTTAGCTGGCAAGACCCATACAACTGTGGGTCTCACCACCATCCACTTCCCCTCTCCTTCTGGGCACACAGCTAAACCACATTTCTGAGACCTATCCCCACCCCCACTTCCACCCCCACCTCCTGCATCAGAGGTCTGGTCAGAAGTGGAGTACATCATCTTCCATGGTCTCTTTCCCCTCCCCAACCTCAGCCTATCAGCTGGAAGATGCCATTGTGGCCCTGAATCCACCAGAGGGCAGAGTCACAGGATGCAAGCATCCTGGGTCCCAGAGTCACTGCCTGGAGGGGAGATGCCCAACTGGGAACCACCACAGTGGACTCTGCATAAGTGAGAACTAAGCTGCTATCGTGCTGAACCACTGAGATTTTATTTAATTGCAGTTAGCCTACCCTTGACACAGATACATTTTGCCACATCCTTTTTATTTTCACAGCTGGGACAACTCAATCTAGTTGAGCCAAAGTATGATAAATGCTTCAAACCCCAGTCCAGATGCAGGGGCAAGACGCTCTGGCTTACCATCGGTCCCGGGGCTCCACGCTCTCCAGGTTCACCCTAAAACAGGGAGACACGGACTTGTCACTCAGATGCACACGGTTTGTGACAGAAGCAAAGATAGGATGTAGAAGATGTGTGCCTTCAGGATCTGGTGACATAGTTACCTTTCGGGCCCTCAGCCGTTCCAGAGGAATATCCCCCGTCAGGATGGCGCCCGGCTCTCCCTTCTCACCCTGCAATTCAGAGAACCTTTTGATGAAGCCGGGCCTCCGCCTCACCGCCTTATCCAGAGGCTCATCGCCATGATTTCTCTGGCCTTCACTCTGCCTCTCCAGCCCCACTGCCCGACAATGACCTCTTGCTAGAATACTGCATAGCCTCCTAAGTCATTAAATGTTCTCTGGACTGTTCGCTCCATGTACCATCAGTTACTGTCCGAAAGCACAGGTTGGGGTCCTGCAAGCCCCTCTGGGGCTCCCTCTGCTGCCAGATCAGCATCCCCACTCTCAACCCTCTAGGAATCAGTCCCAACAAGGTCCGTCCCACCTCTGGCTGTGTGGCTACCCCCTGAGAACCTCTGGTTCCTAATGTATTTGGTGGCTTGCTTTCCTAACAACTCGACTTGAGATCTGTTCCCACCTAGAATCCTTAGTCTTGTTAAAACATCTAAAATTGGGAAAGTGATGACAGCATGAGCAGTGGAGGCCTCTCCAACACAGGGGCCCTGAGTCTCCATGTGAAACTTTGCCTCCAAACTCCAGGCTCCTGTGCAAATGCTCACTTGATCAGGCAAAGTTATCTCAGTTGCTGGGAAATAGGGGAGATGGGTAGACAGGTGGCAGGGACACAGGATCCTGCCCCCAATCCTGTGCTCAGCAGGGCCATCTGCTATCCCAGGAGGCTTCCAAGAAGATATATATCCAGAGAAAATGCCAGGGAGAGGAACCATTCAAGGCTCTGGCCCCAGACTTCAATGCTAGCCCCTGGGGAACTGGGCTGGACCACACGAAAGTCTCCCTTCAACAGGGCTGGAAGCAGCCAAGGCAGTGGTGCCAAAGCAAGCCAAGCAGCCTCTCCTCTCCGTCCCCCAAGCCCACACCCGGTATTTGGATCTTACCACTTCGCTGGTGAGGAAAAGCGGTCCTGAGCACGCCAGCAGCAAGAAGAAGCAAGCACAAAAGCATTAGAGGCAGAGCGAGAGAAAGCGCGTTGGCTGCGAGGATCAGAGCAGACCTGCCTGGGCGCTCTTCCCAGTTTTCAAAGGGGCAGGGGATTAGGGGAGAGATGGCACGTAGGTCCCTCTAGATTCACCCGGCCTCGCCACATAGAAAACAGAGTGTTTAAAGCAAGAACCAATCCTGCTTGACCAGGCCTCCTCCCAAGCCAGAACTGCCCTGACCCCACGCCATCTCTGTAGGCCCGTGGCAGCAAAAGGCATCCCAAGACATGGTCCCATGTAACGCTAAACTCAGACCCAGCACACTGAACCCTCCACCTCCTGGAACTGTGGCCCAACAGACACTGGAGACTCTCTCCCCCTCCATGGGGCTAGTGGAAAACGGTGAGGGGAGGAAGGAAAGAGAGTAGCCTAATGCTCCCTCCTCTTAGAGACACACACACCCTCCTTGACTCCCCAAGGCAGGCTCAGGGCTGCTCCCACTGGCTTTATACAGACCCCTGTTACAGCAATGACCATGCACTCTGCTGGCTGTCTGCATGTCTGTTCCTCACATCTTATTTCTCTATCCCTAGTGCCTAGTATAGGAAACTGGCTGGCACACCTTAGGGAATGGATGTAACCTGGATGAGTATATAAATGGATGGATGAATAAATGAATCCAATCCAGAATAACTGCAATCCATTTATGGACGTCACTCTCCCCTTATCTATAAAAACCAACTGGGAAATTAATTCTAAGAGGCAAATGTGGAAGGGTACAAAGGTCATTTCAATGCCCTTGGAATTTTCAGGAAATGCTCTGCATGCTAAATATTCCACAACTTCTGGACCAAGACTGCCATCCAAGTGTGGAATGCCCCCGCTTACACTAATAATAGTTTAATAAAATAATGACTTCTAAATATTAGCATCATTGTATTCATTACTTATACATCTTTTCATCCAACAAATGTTTTAAGTGCCATTTGTGTACCAGGCGCAGTGCTAAGTACTGGAGCTACAGAAAAGAAAGTGGATGTGCCTGCCCTCGGGGAGTGCACACTCTAATGCAGGTGCCCGCGGGCAGTTAGACAAAGCATAGCGTTCAAGGGAGCGTTGGGTTGAGTTCTCTTTCCAAACTATGATGAAAATCTGCTTCTCCACCCACCCCACCTTCACCCTGGAAGAACCTTGAGATCATGAAAGTTAACAGCCGGGGAGTGACTGCTACTAGATACAGTGTTTCTTTGGGCATGATGAAAATATTCTAGAATTAGGTAGTGGTAATGGCTGCACAACCTTGTGAATATACTAAAAGTCACTGAATTTCACAATTGAAAGGGGTGAATTTTATGGTGTGTGAGTTATATCTCAAATTTTTAAAAAGTTAACAGCTACTTTCAGCCCATTCGAAATATTTACCAGGCTCTAGAGCACAATCCCACCCAGATAGCTGGGCCCTTCTTACCTGTTCTCCTTTTAGTCCTGGAAATCCAGGCACACCAGTGTCACCTTTTGGTCCTCTGGGTCCCTAGAAGGAATCATTGGAGGGTATTCGGTGGTTTGTTAAGATTAAAATGCTTTAACTAAACAAAGTTGTTGTTCCAAAAAGTAAAAGAACACAGAGTGCCAGTGGAAGTCACAATTAGTCACGATATTTTCCTAATATTAAGTGGTCTAGAAATTGTGGTCTGGTGGAAAGAAGACAGCACTGAGCGTTAGGCGGCCTGGAGGCCCCACTCCTCTTTGAACTGTGGTTTCCTCCAATGGGCACCATTGAAACTGCCTGCTGCCTCTGCTCACCCATGGGTCCTCGGGGCCGTCCTGCAGCCCACCGCCCCCATCATTCACCCTCCATGAATCCTGCCCCTTCTCTGGCTCCCCACTACCTATGGGATGGGATCCAAACATCCGAGCCTGACACCCAAACTGATCCCAGCCGGCCTCAGCGCCTCATCTTCCACTCCTGTCACTCCACCAGGGGCGAGCCTATCCCCTTAGCCTCTCTGCACCCCTCACCCGCCCGCCACCGCCATTCCCTCTACAGAACCAAAATTCTGCACACCCGGTCAGAGGTGACCTCGTCTCAACTCCAACATACACTTAATATCTGTGACAATGACTCACACTGCCAGACGTCTGCCCCTAAAAAAGAGGTTCAACACTTTATTGCAATTTATCTTTTCACAAGTCCCTACCTTCTGGGTTAACGCAGTGGCCTTCAAATATTTGTTACTATTATTTTTTAGCAGTGAAACTCTTTTCATTCTCCTTTTTCAAGTAAAGTCAAACAAAAGCCCAATGTATAAAATACATCAAATGGAGCCTCAGCAGTGGCCTGGATCCTGCCTACTTGGCCCCCTCCTTACTCCTGAAGTGGTCCCAAAGGCTCTTCTGGGGAGCCTAGGGCTCCCTCGGGAACACAGAACCAGTCATTTAGAGAAAAATGTGTCTGGAAAATGCTCTGGCTTTGGAGCAGCCAAGGTGGGGCTGGAGCTCAAGCTCACAGTTCTGGCCTCTTCTCTTCCTAATTAAGAGGTCTTCTCCATGGCTGCCACCCTCTCCTGTTTTTTAATGTCTAGTTCCCATGTATTTTTAGTGTCAGCATAGCACATGCTCCTTTTAAAAAATGTAGAAGTTCAGAAAAGTATTTAAAAAAGAAAAAGAGATCATTATAATTCTACCATCAACAACAAGTTTCTATTACTTTTTTTTTTTTTTTTTTTTTTTTTTTTTTTTTGCTGTACGCGGGCCTCTCACTGTTGTGGCCTCTCCCATTGCGGAGCACAGGCTCCGGACGCACAGGCTCAGCGGCCATGGCTCACGGGTCCAGCCGCTCCGCGGCATGTGGGATCTTCCCGGACCGGGGCACGAACCCGTGTCCCCTGCCTCAGCAGGCGGACTCTCAGCCACTGCGCCACCAGGGAAGCCCTCTATTACATTTTTTGATAAATTTCGTTCATTTATCCTGGAAGCAGCGCGTGTCACCATTGGCAGTAGGCGTTTCAGAGCTGCAATGTATGGAGAAATTGTGCAGATTTCACTCTGGAGCCTTGGGCTTCAGTGCAGGCTCAAACTTTTAGACTAAACTTATCACTTGCTACACAGAAATGCATTTTCACCTTCCATGGTGGAAGCCCCATAGCGTGTGCACACAGACTATTAATTTTGGACTTCCAGGCTATGATTCCCCTCTCTCCATCCTCCATCGCCACCGTCCTCTCTCTCCAGGGATTTTATCTACTCGGACTCTATCTATTTGAAATGCTTGATTCATCCACTCATTTATAGGAAGCCAACCACCGACTCCAGCTCTGGCTCTGGCTGCCCTGGGCTAGAAAGAGATGAACAAGACCTGACCCCCTGCAAGCTGGTCACAGTACAGTTCAGGAAAAAACAATAAGGGTACAAATAACTGTTATTCAAGACAGAAAAGAACGACAGCAGAGGTGAAAATAAAGCCCTATGGGATTCAAAGGAGGGAAGGATCACTCCAGATGGGGGCAATGAGGAAAGGCTACATGAACAAGACGGCGCTAGAGGTCAGTTGTGCAGATGGAGAGGAACGGTATTCCAGGTGGAAGGAACAGAATGCATACAGCCTCGGGGCACAAAGGAAGATGGCTACTGTGCTACTCACTTGAAATCCTGGCAGCCCAGGCATGCCCTCGGGGCCCTGTGACACAGACAGACAAAGCAGGCAGGTTAGGAGCAGCATTGCCAGGCCAACAGGAACCTGTACCTCAGGGGCCCACTCCCTCCAGCACCTTCCAAAGGCCCAAGCATGTTCCCACACAGTGGGGCTCAGGATCCATTTTGCAGAGGATGCCGCGGCCCGGGAGGGGAAGGAACCGTGCAGTCACACACTAGTCAGCACAGAGTCAGGAGCTGCTCAGGAGTCTGGAGCCTCTGCTCCCCCGAGCCAGGACTCTCGGCACTTTAAGTCCCACCCTCCTCTTCCGTGAAATCACTCAGCATCAGAAACCTCTGGGGCAATGAATGCAGTGCTCAACCTCCACAAATATTCTCAGAAAACAAGTTCCTAAACTCTGAGGAGTGGGCCCAAAGGGTGTGCTGGGGTATTTGGGGGTGGAAGTGGGGGCAGTTGGTGAGACTCAGTTCTTTTCCCTCAGTAAGAGGGAGGATTTTAAAGGACCAGCCATTTTAAAGGCTCCAGGAAACAGAAAATTTGTGGTTCACTCCACATGGGGCCAGGACTCTTTTTCCTCCAAGCCCAGATACCCACATACCTATTAAAGACATAGAGTTTGGCAGAATATATATATACAGAGAGATATAACTGAATGGCAACAACTTTCTCAATATACTGTACAGTCGTCCCTTGGTATCCGAGGGCTATTGGTTTCAGGATCCCCTGTGGATACCAAAATCCGCAGATGCTCAAGGCCCTTATATAAAATGGTGTAGTGTTGGCATATAACCTACATACATACTCCATATACCCATACACTTTAAATCATCTCTAGATTACTTATAACACCTAATACAATGTAAATGCTATGTAAATAGCTGTAAAACCAATGTAAAAGCTATGTAAATAATTGCTAGCATGCAGCAAATTCAAGTTTTGCTTTTTGAAGCTTTCTGGAATTTTTTTTTCCAGCACTTTTTATCCAAGGTTTGTTGAATCTGAGGATGCAGAAGTAACAAAGGACTAACATGTGTGTGTGTGTGTGTGTGTGTGTGTGTGTGTATACATATAATATACTATATACATATATCTATATGATGTACATATAGTAGAGTGGAAAAGTATAAAGGTACAGCTGGGAGGGAACTGCCTCTGAGTTGGAAAATCTTAATCTTCCCCTTCAGGGCCTGGATTTGCCAAAGAGGAGGTCAGGGATTGGAACAGGAGGAGGATCCTCAGGTGGGGAAAAGAGAGAAGGGGTGGGGGCAGACAAGGCCCAAGGACTCTTAGAACGGAGATGTTGATTCTTAGATCTTAGGCTGTCTGTGTTTTGCTTTAGAATTAAGCCACCTAACACTCTAAACCCCCAATAGTTTGGGAAAAACTTTTGTGAAATGACTTGCTTGTTTGCTTTAGGCTTTGCTTACTGGGGTGTTCTGGATGATTTTAGTAGAAATCAAGGAAAGGGAGACCCACTGGATGTAGTACAGAAGAGACAGTGAAATGACCCACCAACAGAGGCCACTCAGCAGGAGATACCGGCTCTAAAGGAATCGTGCAGATATTTGCAGAAGCCTTGGGGAGAGCACTGAATTTTCCCTAGGATGTGGATGGCAGAGGTTCAGGCCAACCTCATTGGGGACTGCAGGGCGGGTGGCCCCGGCAGACATCTGGACTGCGCAGCTGTGGAAGTATAAGCCTCAATCTCTGTGTCGGCTTCCACAGAGTGCCACAGTTTGCAAAGCAGTTTCGCATCCATCACCTCTTATAAGCTGCCCCAAAGGCTGGTGAGGTGTTATCAGAGAGATGATGAGAGTCTCAGAGCATTATGTAGAGGAGATGGGGCTGGAACCCAAGGCTCCTAGGGCCAGAGCTCTTTCCTCTCTTCCCAGCTGTCACCAGCAGATATGGAAGATGCAGTGTGGATTCATTGCACAGACTGCAGGAGGAAGCTTCCTTCCTCTTAGGTCCTGTTGTGTCATGGACAGACTCTGTGGACTTGCAGAAATAACGTAGCTTCTTTGTGCGTTCCTAATCTCTAAATGGGGCCAGAAAGACTGAAGCCAGTCACATTCCCTCCTCATGCGCCAGTTTCCCCATCAGCACAAGGATAGGTCTCTCTAGGCTCCTCCCATTCTGGGAAATGAGATCATGTAAATAAAAGCATGCCCAAAGCACTGCTCAGACATCTATCAATTTGTTACTTATGATTCTCTGATTTCCATTACACATATTTCTGATGCAAGGGACTGGAAGCTTCCACTGCATTGGACAAAACTCCCTGCACAAATTAATGTGACAGCAACTTCTCAGAAATGCAAAGCTCTCTTTCTATTCACTACTTCGAGACACTCTAGCTCTATGCTTCAGGAGCTCAAAGGATTCCAAACCAACCCAACTTAGTTTCAGCTGGGGTGTCTGGGTAGGACCCTCACTCTAGGGCAGCTGTGGATACACACCGGAGGCCCGACGAGCTCAGGAATGTCCGAAAGATTCATGAATCCATGGGTGATGTTGATCAAAGGCTGAAAAGAGAAAAATCAGACAAAGAGACAGAGGGTGGCACGTGTCCCACCTTGCTCCTGGCTGTGAGGCTTTAACTGAAGTCACCCCGCATGGCAGACACAAGCAGACACTGGCAACACCCACCCACTACCAACACACCCATCCCTCCCACTTACGACACAGCCCTGAGCCGCCTTATCACTTTCCTCTTCGATTAATCTTAAAATTGCACCATACGTAAATGCCTCTTTTCTTTTATAATTTTAAATATATATATTTAAATATTATATTTATGTTATATAATTATAAATTAATATTAATACCCACAGAAAACAGTGTTGTTGGGTGTGTGTGTGTGTGTTTGTCCATGTGGTTATTTTATATAAATGGCATCAGGCTGCAGGTATTATTCTTCAACTTGCTTTTTTCACTCAATCATACAGCATGGAGGTCTTTCCATATGGAAGTTTTCAGTATGAACATTTTTAGTTTTAGCAGATTGCCAAAGAGCTGTCTAAAGGGGCCGTACAACTTACACTTCCAACAAAGTATGTGAGATTATCTATTTCACTACACCCTTACCTATACTTGATATTTTTTAATCATACTTTAAAAAAAAAAAAAACTCTAGTCATTCTTTTTTCCACTTATTTGGGACTTTTTGTCTTTCTGTCATGTCCCAGTATGACATTATTTCTCTTGGAAGGGCAAGAGTTTTTCACAAATGTGATGTTCTAATATTCAGTGGCTGTGATGGTGTCCCAGCCCACATCCCAGTCTTCTCTCCAAATTTCCATCGCTCTCCACCCACCCCCATGCCCATCAGCTCCCTGTGCCTTGGACACATCCATGTTTTTCTCTTCTGCGCTTCGGCTCAGAGTGTCTTGACCACCTGAGTTCTGGAAGTCCTGTCCTCCATACTTACCTGGTAAATCCTTCTTAGCTTTCAAGTCCCTGCTCAAGGAGACTTCTTCCAGAAAGTCTTCCTTGATTTCTCATAACCTAAACCATCTTTCCTCCCTCATTCCCCCACTTATGTTCCTTGCCTCTTGGTTACAGCTCTGTTACACTCAGTCTCCTGACTGCAAATGCTGCCAACCAGAAGAGAGGGTTCTGGACACACTATGTGTGACAATAGTGGTACCAGGGTAGGAACAGACAGGTGGGCCATGCTGGCAGGTAGGAACTCCAACACCAGACGCCAGCTACGTGCCCCCTGCATAAAGAGCAGCCCTGAAGGCCCTGAAGTTGTGGACAACCTTCCCTCCCCTTTAGCAAAAGCAGCCATGCTGGTGATACTCACACTAGATAAGACCTCGATGCGCCCTGGTAGCCCCCTGGGCCCAGGGGGTCCCACAATGCTGGCTCCATCCATCCCTCTTTCACCCTGGATATAGCAGTGAGAGTGGAAAAAAAATTCACTGTATGTGGATAATGCCCCTAGAACCAGGCTGAAAATTTCTCTCACCCCCACTTCAGATCTGTGACCTCACCTTGGGTCCCTGGTCTCCTTTTTCTCCTTTGGGACCCTGGCAAAACAGACAAACAAATATTCTTTGGGTTTTTTTCTATTCACTTTGTCCACGCTCCATCTATCCTCCCATCTTGCCATCTCTCCCTAAGCTCTTACAAGGATTTTGTCCCAGATAATGGGAGCAAAAGATGAGGGGCAAATTCCCCTTACAGAGTCAGAAGGAAGGAATATCTCCCAGACAGTAAGAGGACCAGAGGCCCTCTCCCAGCACGGGGTGAGTGTCCTTTTGACCCTGAACCCAGAGCACTCTGCATCTGGGGTGTGGGGGAGGTCTTCCTATTCAATCATGGAGGGGGCTGTGCTGCTCCCCTTGGTGAGGCTCAGCTCCTCTTGCACTGGTGTGCTCAGCTCTGGGTACCACTTGGATCTCAAATATAATGAGATCCTGGGGATTGGTCCTCTTGAGAGCAGGTGTCATAGAAGAAGATGGACAACACCTCCCTGGGGGGTAGATGTAGTGGGGGAGGGTACTTGTTAGGAGCAAGGGATTCTGAAACGGGGCAAAGTGTGAGTCTTGAATGGGCGGCAGGAAGGAGGCAATGAAGCAGAGATGCTTGATGGTAAGGGACTGCGGAGAGAGAGAAAGATAATTTTCAAGTTTTCCCACATGATGTTTTGTGCAAAACCTCTGTGCTACTCCTCAAAGAAACAAGCTATAAAGAGCACCTGGTCTCCCCACCACACAGCTGGAAGCTGGAGGCGCAGAGCGGGTAAATTAGAGAAAGTAGCAGAGCCAGGATGGCACCCCACAGCCTCTTCCACTCCAGCGTGACAGCATGACAATCCTCAAAATGAAGGTGTAAAAAGTCAACCTACACTTGAAGCCGTTGGTCCAGAGATTCTGGGCTCCTGCAACATCCTGATGCTCCCAGAGCCTTCAGTATCCTAGGGAAGGAAGAAGAATGAGAATTTCAGTACTGATTCCCGAGCACCTCCCTGTGCCAGGTGTGATGCTGGGAGCTGGGGCTCAGTGGGGAATCAGCACCACCTTGGCGTTCAGTTAGCTGGCCTTTCCGGTAGTCCTTAGCGCACGTTGTTCTTTAACCACAGAAAGGAGGAAACGCACCTCAAATCCAAGTCCCATTGTACATCCAGGACCTCGGGGCCCAGGGGGTCCAGGGGGCCCTGGGGGTCCCATGACCCCAGGAGCGCCAACTTGTCCATTTTTCCCTGGGGGTCCTGGTAAGCCTCTGTTGCCGGGATCACCCTGTAAGGAAGGGGACAGGCTGATTATCTAGCCTTGGAGTCACTCATGGAAGGAACAACATCCGCAACCGAGTCAGAAAATTGTTCTTTGAACTTAATTAGATCGTTGGATTCTCTGATCAGCGCTACTTGATTGTACAGAAACAGCCATCTTGCCAATTGACATTTCACTTGGAGATAAGCTAATGGCGCTCATTGAATGAATTAGGGTGGGGTGGGTGAGAAAGGAGAAAACCTGGTGGGTTATTCACTCTGCTCCAGCTGTTCTGCCTTTCCCAAGCAGTTCCTTCCAGATGTTTCTCTCTGATCCATGACATTTATACATTCAATACTCTAGCCCAACAGTTCAATTATACTAAACTCAGAGAGAGGGGAGGAAGGAGGAGAAAGCTTTTTCTTCTTCATTTTCATTTTTTACCTTTTCACCAAATGAGCCATTACGTCCTCTTGCTCCCTGAAAAAAAAAATCGGGGCCAATTAATATATATTTCATTAGGTACGTTTAAAAGAAAACGCAGGATTTCAGACTCTTAAGTAACAGGACATTAAAATGGGACTCTTCCTGCTCAGTTCTGACTGATGTCTCAAACCTGAGCCCATTACAGTAGTTGTGAGTTTGCTAAGCAGGTCATGCTGAAAGCTTGTGAAACCCATCTTCCAACTATTATCTCATCACCTACCTCAAGAGTGAAAAGGAGAAGTTGAAGATTAACCAGGAAGAGATTGTAGAGGAAGAATTCCCTTGGAGAGCTGTCAGTGTACTGGGTGGGCCCGATTCCCCTCCTCGAAGCCAAGGGAAGGGACTTCAAGAATTTGATACGTATTCCCTAGGCTTCTGGGGATATGTGGATGATGGCTGGTTCTCTTCTGGAAAAATCTAAAGACCAAAATCTGGCTGGAATAGCCCCAAAATGGGGGTGGGGTGGGGTCTCTAAAGCAGGTTGCGTGTCCACTGCCAATGGGAGACACAGTACAGGTTTCCTGGGGGGTCAGATGTGGATCCCAAGGAAAGGAGTCAGCTGCGAGCTCAGATAGAGGGGAGGACCGATGGGGGCTGATGGTCAGGAGTGGCCAGCACAGGAGACACTGCACTACATCAGAGGACTGCAGTCGGGGGCTCCCCGCTAGAGAACCTCCAAGGAAACCACAGAAGCACCCACAAGAGAAGAAGCCAGCAATTGCACGGCCACACAGAAGGCCCTGACACCGTGATACACCCGCCATCTAAGGCTGTGCCTTCTCCCAAACCCCTCTTTCCCTGGGCCAGATTCCCCTTCCTATATCAAATCCATAGCAATGACAGAGTGGATAGTTCCAAAATAGTCATGCTCAAAAATAAGATGGCGAGTGATGCTGAATCTGAAACAGTGAGGAATGGCAAAGAGAAAACATGGGAAGCTGAAACCAGAGGCTCCAGTGGTGGAGAGGAACCACAGGTAGAAAAATAGCAGGCAAGGGAAGAGCGGAAGCCAGGAGCAGGGTGTGGCTCTGACAGGGAGATAGGTTGAAACTCTGGAGCTAGATAGCCATGGAATCCTGCCCATCTCCCCTCACCTCCCACTTCCACTCCTGCTACAAGGATAATAAGAGTTGTTTACTGGAGCAAAGGGATAGGGCAGAGCCCCAGGTGGCTAGTGGACCCTGGGAGGTCCAGGGGTACCCCAAACACCTAAGATCAGCTGTTGAGGTACCCTGCCTGATGGTACATCCTACTCTTCCCGTCGCCTTCCTGAAACCTGCAGAAGTAGCTACCACCCAGCTCCCTAGTAATTTGTACAGAGGCGGGAAACAGACTAAAAAGGGATTCCAATTTCTAAAGCAAACACACAAACAAGAAACACTACACATTTGAGGAGAGGCAACACTCCGAAAGAGAAACGACAACATCAACCATGGAAGGTTTCCTGAGGAAACAGCTAAGAACACGATCCAATCAGGAGTCTAAGTAAATACTATATATTCTCAGGGAGAAAAGGGAGGATATTACAGCCAAGAAACAAGGACAAACTATTATGAAATAAGAACAGTGGTTATAGTAAAGAATCAGGGCTTCTCTGGTGGCACAGTGGTTAGGAGTCCGCCTGCCAATGCAGGGGACCCAGGTTCGAGCCCTGGTGCGGGAAGATCCCACATGCTGTGGAGCAGTTAAGCCTGTGCGCCACAACTACTGAGCCTGCGCTCTAAAGCCTGTGCGCCTAGGGCCTGTATTCCGCAGCAAGAGAAGCCACCGCAATGATAAGCCCGTGCACCACAGTGAAGAGTAGCACCTGCTCAGCACAGCTAGAGAAAGCCCGCACGCAGCAACAAAGACCCAACACAGCCAAAAATAAATAAATTTTTTAAAAAAGAAAAAATCAATTAGAGACCTTAGAGACAAAAATATATAACTGCTGAGAGAAAGTACTCTACAGAAGGGTTGAATAACAGAAGAGACACACCTGAAGAGAGAATCACAGAAAGAATCCCGTTACTCTATGGGATGGTGGGAGGAGAGGGGTGCTTGCAGAAGGAAGCAAGGCTGGCTGGCTAGACTCTGTCACTTCCCCGCCTGCTGGCCTGACATGGGAAAAATTAAGTGTGACCTTTTATCCCGGGCAGAAACAGAAAGAATCGGGTTCCAGTTTTGTTGCCCAATCTGCAGGCTACAGTTTCTTTGTCTGCTTTTCTTGGGTGTGACCAGCCACACCATCTTCTGCTGCCTGACGCAATCTGTCCTTGAAGGAAGTACCAACCTTATGCATTTTTCAAGTAACAAGTCAAATCACAGTCAGGGATATTGTGAAATAGAAGTTAACTTAGTCCCATCTCTTGACTTTTGGACTCTATCCTCTGAAAACATTATTATTGTGTTGCCAGTTGACCCCGTTCAAGAAAAAGGTGTTCATAAGGTAAAAAACTGTACTTTTTCAATTGCTTTCCTGACTCTTTTCAAATCAAAAGTACACCTTGTAGCAGTTTCAAAGGAAGTTCTAGAAGATATGTGGGACCTTGATTAATCTTTCTCAGAAACAGATGATTTTATCCAGCTTGTACATATAAAGGCAGGAAATGAGTCCCCTGTCACTGAAGGTGTGTAAGCTGAGCAGAGATTGTAGAGGGGCATCAAGGATCAAATGTATCATTGGATCTTATGTGGTGTTACATCCCTGAGATTATTCATTTTCTTTAGCAATTTTTGTTATTTCACATTCAGACTATTCTCCTTGGTTTACTTTTGGGGGGGGCGTGGGGGTGGGGGGTAAATGTCATGTGCGAGGCTTTCCTCCAGCTCTCCAGATGAAAATTTCAAAGTCCTTCTAGAGTCTACTTTTCCTTGACCAGAAAACATCGTATACACACAGGGCAACAAATTAGGCCTCACAGCAAATTCCAGGAAGAAAAATGTGATTTATCTGCCACAATTAGTCTGGGCAAGCCTGCTGCTCTGTGCACAACCGAGCGTCTGAGCAGCTGCAGAATGCGCCTGTGAGGGTGTTTGTGTGCCGATGTGGGCATGGGCGTGGGTATTTTTAAGTCTGAGACCAGCCAGGGAGGGGTGTGTAGGGGAGGGGTGTGTGGGAAGGGGTGTGTGGGAGGGGTGTGTGTGCGAGGGGTGTGTGGGGAGGGGTGTGTGAGAGGGGTGTGTGTGGGAGCGGTGTGTGGGGAGGAGTGTGTGTGGGAGAGTTGTGTGAGAGGGGTGTGGGGGAGGGGTGTGAGAGAGGGGTGTGTGGGGAGGGGGTGTGTGTGGGAGGGATGTGGGGAGGGGTGTGTGTGGGAGGGGTATGTGGGGAGGGGTGTGTGGGGAGGGGGGTGTGTGAGAGGGGTGTGTGGGAGAGGTATGTAGGGAGGGGTGTGTGGGAGAGGGGTGTGTGGGGAGGGAGCTGTGTGGGGAGGGGTGTGTGTGGGAGGGGTATGTGGGGAGGAGTGTGTGGGGGAGGGGGGTGTGTGGGGAGGGGTATGGGGAGGGGGTGGGGGGAAGGGTGTGTGTGGGAGGGGTGTGTGGGAGGGGGTGTGTGTGGGAGGGATGTGGGGAGGGGTGTGTGTGGAGGGGTGTCTGTGGGAGGGGTGTGTGTGGGAGGGGTGTGGGGAGGGGTGTGTGGGGAGGGGTGTGTGGGGAGGGGTGTGTGTGGAGGGGTGTCTGTGGGAGGGGTGTGTGTGGGAGGGGTGTGGGGAGGGGTGTGTGGGGAGGGGTGTGTGGGGAGGGGAGTGTGGGGAGGGGGCTGTGTGGGGAGGGGTGTGCGGGGAGGGGTGTGTGGGGAGGGGTGTGTGTGGGGAGGGGTGTGTGTGGGGAGGGGTGTGTGGGGAGGGGTGTGGGGGAGGGGTACGGGGGAGGGGTGGGGGGAAGGGTGTGTGTGGGAGGGGTGTGTGGGAGGGGGTGTGTGTGGGAGGGATGTGGGGAGGGGTGTGTGTGGAGGGGTGTCTGTGGGAGGGGTGTGTGTGGGAGGGGTGTGGGGAGGGGTGTGTGGGGAGGGTGTGTGGGGAGGGGTGTGTGTGGAGGGGTGTCTGTGGGAGGGGTGTGTGTGGGAGGGGTGTGGGGAGGGGTGTGTGGGGAGGGGTGTGTGGGGAGGGGAGTGTGGGGAGGGGGCTGTGTGGGGAGGGGTGTGCAGGAGGGGTGTGTGGGGAGGGGTGTGTGTGGGGAGGGGTGTGTGTGGGGAGGGGTGTGTGGGGAGGGGTGTGGGGGAGGGGTACGGGGGAGGGGTGGGGGGAAGGGTGTGTGTGGGAGGGGTGTGTGGGAGGGGGTGTGTGTGGGAGGGATGTGGGGAGGGGTGTGTGTGGAGGGGTGTCTGTGGGAGGGGTGTGTGTGGGAGGGGTGTGGGGAGGGGTGTGTGGGGAGGGGTGTGTGTGGAGGGGTGTCTGTGGGAGGGGTGTGTGTGGGAGGGGTGTGGGGAGGGGTGTGTGGGGAGGGGTGTGTGGGGAGGGGAGTGTGGGGAGGGGGCTGTGTGGGGAGGGGTGTAGGGGAGGGGTACGGGGGAGGGGTGGGGGGAAGGGTGTGTGTGGGAGGGGTGTGTGAGGACGGGGGTGTGTGGGGAGGGGGGATGTGTGGGGAGGGGTGTGTGGGGAGGGGTGTGTGGGGACGGCGGTGTGTGGGGAGGGGGTGTGTGGGAGAGGTGTGGGGTGGGGTGGGGAGGGGGTGTGTGTGGGGAGGGGTGTGTGTGGGAGGGGTGTGTGTGGGAGAGGTGTGTGGGAGGGGTGTGCGGGAGGGGTGTGTGGGGGGGGGTGTGGGGAGGGGGTGTGCGGGGAGGGGTGTGTGTGGGGTGTGTGTGGGAGGGGTGTGTGTGGGGAGGGGTGTGTGTGGGGAGGGGTGTGCGGGGAGGGGGTGTGCGGGGAGGGGTGTGCGGGGAGGGGTGTGTGTGGGAGAGATGTGTGGGAAGGGGTGTATTGGGAGGGGGGGTGTGGGGAGGGGTGTGTGGGGAGGGGGCTGTGTGGGGAGGGGTGTGTGGGGAGGGGGTGTGGGGAGGGGTGTGTTGGGAGGGGTGTGTGTGGAGGGGGTGTGTGGGGAGGGGTGTGTGTGGAGGGGTGTGTGGGGAGGGGTGTGTGTGGGGTGTGTGTGGGAGGGGTGTGTGTGGGAGGCGGGTGTGTGGGAGGGGTGTGTGGGAGGGGTGTGTGGGGAGGGGGTGTGTGGGAGAGGTATATGGGGAGGGGGGTGTGTGGGGAGGGGGCTGTGTGGGGAGGGGGCTGTGTGGGGAGGGGTGTGGGAGGGGGTGTGTGTGGGAGGGATGTGGGGAGGGGTGTGTGGGGAGGGGTGTGTGTGGGAGGGGTGTGGGGAGGGGGGTGTGGGGAGGGGGGTGTGTGGGGAGGGGGCTATGTGGGGAGGGGGGTGTGGGGAGGGGTGTATTGGGGGCATGTGGGGAGGGGTGTGTGTGGGAGGAGTGTGTGTGGGAGGGGTGTTTGGGAGGGGTGTGTGGGGAGGGGGTGTGTGGGAGGGGGCTGTGTGGGGAGGGGTGTGCAGGAGGGGTGTGTGGGGAGGGGTGTGTGTGGGGAGGGGTGTGTGTGGGGAGGGGTGTGTGTGGGGAGGGGTGTGTGGGGAGGGGTTGTGTGGGGAGGGGGCTATGTGGGGAGGGGGGTGTGGGGAGGGGTGTATTGGGGGCATGTGGGGAGGGGTGTGTGTGGGAGGGGTGTTTGGGAGGGGTGTGTGTGGGAGGGGTGTTTGGGAGGGGTGTGTGGGAGGGGGCTGTGTGGGGAGGGGTGTGCAGGAGGGGTGTGTGGGGAGGGGTGTGTGTGAGGAGGGGTGTGTGTGGGGAGGGGTGTGTGGGGAGGGGGTGTGTGGGGAGGGGTGTGTGGGGAGGGGTGTGTGTGGGAGGGGTGTGTGAGGAGGGGGTGTGTGTGGGGAGGGGGTGTGGGGAGGGTTGTGTGGGGAGGGGGTAGGTGGGGAGGGGGGTGTGTGGGGAGGGGGGTGTGTGGGGAGGGGTGTGTGTGGGAGGGGTGTGTGTGGGAGGGGTATGTGGGGGGGTGTTCGGGAGGCGTGTGTGGGGAGGGGTGTATTGGGAGGGGTGTGTGGGGAGGAGTGTGTGGTGAGGGGGCTGTGTGGGGAGGGGTGTGTGGGAGAGGGGTGTGTGGGGAGGGGTGTGTTGGGAGGGGTGTGTGTGGGAGGGGTGTGTATGGGGAGGGGTCTGTGAGGAGGGGTTTGTGGGGAGGGGGGTGTGGGGAGGGGGCTGCGTGGGGAGGGGTGTGTGGGGGAGAGGTGTGTGGGGAGGGGTGTGAGGGGGGTGTGGGGAGGGGGGTGTGGAGGGGTGTGGGGCGGGGTGTGGGTGGAGTGTCGGGGGCAGGGAAGCTGGTAAGAAGAACAAGGAAGATGAGAGTAAGTCTTGTGATGTTTCCTGCAAAATTTAATTTCTTATGAAACAGTATGTGTAAAATGAGTTCTATAAAGCTCAACTATTGTTTCTTCTTTTTCTGAGAAATGAGCTTTTCACGAAAATCGAGTTACTGTTTCAATAAAAATACTCCTGAGAGCTGACGGAAACTGGAAATTCAGTGACAAGGACGGTGTCTAGGGAGTCAGCACTTTCCAAAACTCCGTCCAGGTTGGGTACACAGAAGGCCTCCAGTCCCCACCCCAGAGGGGAGGCCCCTCCCTCCTCTGAACCCCAGTGAAGCTCACGGCTACATCTCTAGAAGGAAGCTCACCTTATCTTTATTTCCCCCATTTGCGGAACATGGGAGCACAGCAGGGGCAGGAACCCCGCCCCACAGCACCACGTGGCTTAACCTTAACGGAAGACTATAGGGGCTTACAGAGAAGAGCGAGACTGAGGGCGTGTGAGACTCAGGAATGGAGGGCAAAAAGGGCGCCTGAAGAAGTTTCATTCATGCATCAAACTGCTCACAGAAGCCTGGGCTAGGTTCTAAGGATACACAGACAGCGCTCACACCCTGCTTGAAAGGCTGGGCTTGGGAGCAGACTGGTAAGCCAACAGCTTCAGTGACCCTGGCTGGAGGGGTCCCGCAGAATCAGTACTGTGCTAACGGGAAGCAGAGGAAGGAGGGGTACTTTCTGCTCACAGAGTCCAGGAGAGCTTCCCTGGACTGGGAACTTCTGAGAATGAGGAAAGGGAAAGGACAGGCCACAGAGGAAACCACAGGCCAGGGCCAGGAGGCTGTGCAAGCCCAGAGCCTTTCAGTAGTGCTGGCTGGCTGGCCTGGAGGCCAGGTGTGTAAGGAAGCGGCGGGAGGTGGAGCTGGAAAGGTAGGCCGGGAAGGGCCTTGAAGGTCTGCACGTAGTGAGGGCTCTGTCCTGCAGGCAATGGGGGGTTGCTGGCGCTTTCTCAGTGGAGAGGGCAGTGCGTGGTGAGAGCCTGCTCTAGGAAGATGGACTGGGCAGGTAGCTGGAGGCTGGATTGTGGGTGGAGAGAAGGGGGCACCAGCGAGGAGCCTGATGCCACACTGCAGGCGAGGAGAGATGAACGTCATGTCAGGGCGGAAAGAGAGGTGGACATCAGATTGGCCAGTCTTGGCAACAGATGGTTCATGGTAGGAAAGGGAGAGGAGGGAGGAGTTAGAGAAGACTCTGCTTTCGAGTCCAGGGGGCTGGACTCGTGGATGGCAGTGCCATTCACGGAAGCTGGGGACATGCAGTAGTGGGCAGGGGAAGACGCTGAGTGCAGGTTTGGGCATAAAGAGCTCCGGGATGGGGAGACATCCAGCAGCGCGGACCAGGATGGGATCAGGCAAGGTCAGGCTTGGACGTCAGAGAGGCAGGCTGGGCCTGGTGATTCCCCGTGTTGGAGCCCGCCCCCCTCTTCTCCGTACCTTCTCCCCTTTCATTCCAGGAAGGCCAGAGGCTCCATCAAGTCCAGGCTTTCCCTCAGGGCCCTGAGGAACATCAAGGATAATCAGCCCACAACATCTCTGAGAAGAATCAAATATGAACCCTCTTTGGAAAAGGAGGCCAGGGCTGGGAAGACCAAGTGGGTGAGGCCAGTGGGTCCAAAGCCTTGTGTCAGCCCATAGCAGAACACCTGTCCTGGCCCCAGTTCAGCCACGGCCGGCTCTGCATCTGTGGACGAGGGTCCTTCACTCTCTGGGTTGCATTTTCTCTTCTGTGGGGAGTCGGGGGCAGGGCTGGATGAGGTAGTTTCTGGGGGCCTCCCACCCCGGGCCCAGCACTGGTGCTCTACGATTCCGAGATTCTACGGGAGCCTGCATTTCCTACACTAAGATAAAGCAGCGGAACAATGTGCAGGGTGATGTTTTTCTTGGCTGCTGCTTTTTTTAAAAAATAAATTTTATTTATTTATTTTTGGCTGTGCTGGGTCTTCACTGCTGCTCGCGGGCTTTCCCTAGTTGCGACAAGCAGGGGCTACCCTTCGCTGCGGTGCACGGGCTTCTCATTGCGGTGGCTTCTCTTGTTGTGGAGCACGGGCTCTAGGTGCGCGGGCTCAGTAGTTGTGGCACACGGGCTTAGCTGCTCTGCCGCATGTGGGATCTTCCCGGACCAGGGCTCGAACCCGTGTCTCCTGCATTGGCAGGCGGATTCTTAACCACTGAGCCACCAGGGAAGCCTGGCTGCTGCTTCTTATGAGTCTTAGTAATGTTTCAGCCGAGGAGGAATTTGTTTACAAACACTAGCTAGTTCCTCGCTCCCTGTCGTAAGCCTTAGCGCTGGGGTCTGCAGTCTGTATCCCCTCCCTGGCTAAAGGAAGCCCCATAGGCACGGGGGTGGGGGCAATGGCTTCAGCAGCTTACCGGGGGACCAGGTTCACCAGCAGGTCCATCTTCTCCAGGGGATCCAGGGGGTCCCATGAAAACATCAGTTCCTGGTTTTCCTGGAATCCCAGGTAAGCCAGGTGGGCCTGGGGGACCTGGAGGACCCTAAAAATAGACACCTTGTTAAGAAACAGTGCAGGACGGGACAAATATATATGTTCCATTCACTCCATTTCTGAAAACAACTCTACAAGTAGAGACTGGTATTCCTACTTAGAAGATGGGGAAACTGAGGCTTAGTGACATGATGTGACTTGCCCAAGAGCTCACACACACAGCTAATTAGGAGAAGAGCTGGGATGTGAATCCAGGTCTTTTTAAGCACATTATATCATGGTTTCTCCCCAGATGTATGTACATAATAAAAATATAATTTGTTGGAATTCTCAGAGTTGCTCTAATTTAGTTTTCTGATTACCTGAGAGGTTAGTCCAAAATTGCCTATTGTTAACCCTTATTAAAAACATCCCTGCAGTGTACTAGTCTCTTTAGCCTCGGGCTGGGTTGGCTGATGCCACCAGCTTGGAAGTCCCAGCTGGGTCCCGCTCCACTCATCCAGTGAGTCCTGAACCCTTCCAGCCCTGTCATGATGAGTGAGCAGAAGGGCAGCCCAGTGGAGCCTTCTAGGTGGGGATTCAGCACAAGGGCTCAGAGGAAGGGATGGAGATGAGGTTGGGGCCCTGGGGACAGAGGTGCGAGATGCAGCTGAGAAGAGAGGTGCTCCTGGGGGAAATCTAGAGGGACCAGTGGGGGCCCAGCCTTGGGCAAGAGGCTGGGAGAGCAAGAGGCGCCAAAGAGGCAGAATGAGTGGTCTGGAGACGCAGGGAGGGGGCCGCCTCAGGGTAGGAAGGATTTTGAGAAGGGTCTGGAAGCCAAAGTGTGAAATGCTATCTAGAGAAGAGGCCAGCAGGTCTCTGTAATGGGTAAGGGGGTGGGGGGCAGAGCCAGGTGGTAGAGGTGAAGGTCATGGGCATACCTGCTGTGAAAGAGCCTGCTGGAGAAGGCTGCCGGGGGAAGGAGGCAAGTGGCCAAGTGGGCCTCCTGACTATAAACTAAGGCTCAGACTCACTTAAAACTGATGGAAGACGGAAATGCCAAACATACAAATATAGAGGGGAAAGGATAGTGAGTCCCAGGAGCCCACCATCAGCCGCAAGAGTTATCAACGGTGGCAATCTGCTTTCATCTGCTATCGGCCCCTGTTGTCCCTCCCTCCTGGATCCTCGTGAAGGCTGCCCCCGACGCTAGGCTGTTTAACCCTTCACACTTACTCTTAACAGCTCCTTGCTGGGCACTGGGTCACCAGAGCCGACGTCCACGCCCCAGCCCAGGCTGGAGCCCTCAGCCTCCACTCCCACCTGTACAGAGAAAAAGTTCCCACGGCTTGGTTTCACCTGCTCCTCTCCAAGGACAGCTGTGTCACTGAAAGTTTTCCCACATTCTGTGGCCCTATAACTGCTGCTGCCAACTTTCCTTCTGGCTTTTTCTCCCGGTCCCCTCTACAGCTGCCCTCCTCCCTCTCCTCCTCCCTGCTGTGCGGCCAACACACAGCCAGTCCTCAAACACAGGACACTCTTTCACAGCCTCTTCTGCTGCCTTTCAAATCCCTACTCATCCTTCAAGGCCCAGTTCCATGGTCACCTTCTCCATGGAGCCCTGCCCAACCCCATTTTCAGAGAGAATTCACCTCTCCTACTCTGTGTTCCCACCAGCCACTGCGAGGGTCTGGATCTGGCAGTAGGACCACCTGACTTGAAGCTCAGCTGTGCGTGTGTTGGTCCCACTACGCTAGGACTCCTCCAGGGTCGGCCCAATCCTGAGATACCTCTGGGTGCCCAGTGTCCAGCATGAGATCTGACACTGAGAAGGCACTCATTATGTACTTGTTGAATACCATCAAATTCCTCCAAAGAACAAAAGGAAACTTCCAAAACACCTTTCTGGTACTCAGTTCCTGAAGATGGGAACCGGGCAAGGCCTAATTCAATCATCAAATAAGGAAGAGCTGGGTTAGGGGTTAGAGCTGAGTCTAGGCAGGTTGTGGCAGTGTGGGCATGTAGGTGGGAGAACGGGGGTGATGACATAAAGGTGAGGAGACGGAGGCTGTTGCCAGCATCCAAGGGATGAGGAGGTGCTACACAGCTAGACTCGGGGGCTTCGGGACTGACTGAATTGAGGGGGGGCACTCGAGGATGTTTCTTGGCTTCTCTCTTCATGATCAGGAAGATGGGGTACCATTCCCAGAGCAGGGGAACCCTGTGGGGAGAGCAGGCCTGGGAGCATGGTGACAAGTGCAGTTTGGGATGTGCTTAGTTTGAGGGACCTGGGGGTCTTTCAGGGCACAGGATATAAATGGGATGTAAATAGTTTCTGCTCCTGGACTCTCTGAGAGAGTCCTGCTACAGGAAAGAGAACTGAGCTCTGACTGGAGGGCACTTGGGGGCAGACAGGAAGGATCCGCCTGTGGCTGTTTTGTGCATCCCCATCCCCTGCACACTGTGCATGTGACAACCCCGGGTGGGAATCTCACCGTGGGTCCAGCAGGTCCAAGGGGGTCAGGAAGCCCCTCCCCAGCTTCACCCTAAAGAGAACAAGATGTCAGTGGAACACTGGACACCCCTTCCCACTCCCCTCCTCTCTCCAGAAACTGTGCTTATTTCAAGAGGAGGCTTATGCAGGAGTTCTATATACCTAATTTGTTGAGCGTGTACTATGTGCCAGGTAAAGTTTTCCATGTATTCATTCATTTAATCCTCACCACATCCCAGAGAGAAGGTTCTACAATCCCCATTTTATACATGAATAAACAGAGAGAGGGGTGTGGCAGAGCCAGACATGAATGCCCCTCTCACCCACTGCCTTCGGTGACTCTGAGATTCAAAATGATCCAAAAGATATTCCAGAGTGGGTACTCCCATGACTGTCCCTACTGTGTTATTAAGCTGTCTGCTCAGGAATTGGGGCACCCATTTCAATTCATCACAAATTCCTGACACAGGCACTTAGGGTGATCTGTCTTCATTACTTATGTGCCGCGATGAAACCCTGCATGTTCATCTCTCTCTTTCACCTTTCTCCCCACACCTCTCTCCCTCTCTCTCTCTCTTCTTGGAGCTTTTTAAAAATCTCATTGGATGGGAATTCCCTGGCGGTACAGTGGTTGGGACTCTGTGCTTCCGCTGCCATGGCCCGGGTTCAATCCCTGGTCGGGGAACTAAGACCCCTGCAAACATGGAGAGGCCAAAAAAGAAAAATTAAAAAAAAATTTTTTTAAACATCTCATTGGAAAAGTCAGAAGCCCCCTTGACGGAAAAACCACCATGTATTAGGAACCTACCGACCCTCACAGTTCTACTACTTTAAGGCCACAACTGCCGACATTTAGGGAAGGTATTTCCTTCCAGGGTTTTTGCATGTGTCTATTTTTAAATAGTTAAGACCACCGTAGGACCACCTGACTTGAAGCTCAGTTGTGCGTGTGTTGGTCCCACTAGGCTAGGACTCCTCCAGGGTCAGCCCAGTCAGTATACTGAAGTTCATAACCAGCTTTTTTTCCACTTAGCATTATATGGTAAGTATTTTCCTCCATCATTAAATACTCCTAATAAGTATAATTTTAATAGCTGCATAATGTTCCATTATTTGAACATCCTTTAATTCAGTTAACTCCCCTATTGTTGGCTAGTTAAACTGTGTCTAGTTTTTTTCCATTATGGACAATACTGAGATTAACATCCATGTACACAAAGCCTTTTTACACAACAGACTATCTATCTCCTTTAGGATTGATTCCTAGAACAGAAGTGTCTGGGTCAACAATATGCCGTTTTATGGTGTTGATATGTGTTGATCAAGAACTTCTCAGCAGTAGTAAACCACTGACACTGTCACCAGCATAGCTGGTCTCACCAGGCCCTCACCAAGTGCCAGCTTCTGAAAGCACAAAATAAAAAGGATCCAAGGACAACTGAACCAGGTTTCCCAATAAATCAATGGCAAAAAGAACAAAGTAGGTGGGAAGCAATCATAGACCAAAAGAGACTTAAGAGACACATCAACCAAACACAAAGTAGACCTTGTTTGGATGCAGATTCAAACTAAGTGCGAAAAGGCATTTTTAAATAACTAGGGTATTAGATAATATGAAGGAACCTCTGTCAATTTTGTTAGATAGATAATGACATCCATTATTACCACTGATGGATGACACTGTGGCTAAGGGGAAAAAAAGGTCCCAGATCAACCTATTAACAATGCACATTAACACGTTTATGAGTTAAATGATACAGTGTTTGGGATTTGCTTTAAAATACCCCAGTCTTCCCCTTCCCTCCACTCCAAAAAGATGGCTGTAGGAGGTGGAACAGATAAAGCACGACTTGCGTAATGTTGCTGAGTGATGTGTATGTGGGGGGGTTATTATACTATTCTAAGTCCTTTTGTGAATTTTTAGAGTTTCCATAATAAAAAGTTTTAGAAAAAGAAAACGGAAAACTGGCTCTACGTGAAGGTGCATCGCCAGCCAGTGCTGCTGCACCTGATGTGGCATCACCGTGGCGAGATGCAGTCTTGGTGTTTTGTGTGTCCCTTGGGGTGAGAAGCAGAGGAGCAGGGGGGCTGTTTAGCGAGCCCAGGGCCACAGGCATCACAGCCAGCCTGGTGGCTTCCATGTTTGTTGCCCAGTAGAGTCTCCTGGGAGCATGAGCCCCAGCACCAGGGGCTCCTCAACTGGTCTGGCAGTGAACTCGGACACCTGCAGCGGCCTAAGCTTCCCAGGTGTCTCTAAGATGAAGAAAAGGTTAAAAACCAGAGCTCTCGCTCGCTTCCTCTTTTTATAGACAGCAACACCAAGACTCACCACAAGTCAGAACCTCAGCCTCCCGGCTCCCGTTCTGGGACCTCTCCACCATACCACACTCTCGGGGATGCTCTAGGGCATGAGCTCTGCAGGCCAGCACGCCTGCGTTCAAATCCCAGCCCTGCTCTTAAGGGTGTGCCACAGCAGGTAGGTTCCTTTACCTAAGTCTCACTCCCCTCACCTGGAAAATGGAGACGATTCTCCTTGTACCAGAGAGCGGTGGTGTGCATAGAATCAGATCAAGTTGGAACCCAGAGTGCTTAATAAATGTCAGTGCAAAAGGCTTATTTCCAGCCCCTTGACTGTGAGTTCCTTGGGGACAAGGACGAGGTCATATTCATCTCAGTCTCCAAGTGTATGGACTGAGGGCCCTGAGTTGCTATGCACTGAGTCAGGGAGAACATCAATGAGTGAATGAATAAAAAATAAAGAGACCAAGCAGTGCTTAATGACCGCCGGGCGCTGCAGCCGTGGGCATTCAGGATTCACAGCCAGCTCTCGGGTGTCCTGTCCCACAGCCCTCCCATCCCAGGTCAGCCCTGGAGCACTGTGGCCAAGGGACCACATGTCTGTAACTTGAGTCAAGGCTCTGAAAGCATGTGTGACCAAGTGTTGCTCGGGGAACTGGCAGGCCCAAGCTGGTCACCAATCGAATTCTTTCCTTTAAAAATATTGACACTTAGGGCTTCTCTGGTAGTGCAGTGGTTGGGAGTCCGCCTGCCGATGCAGGGGACACGGGTTCGTGCCCCGGTCCGGGAAGATCCCACATGCCGCAGAGCGGCTGGGCCCGTGAGCCATGGCCGCTGAGCCTGCACGTCCGGAGCCTGTGCTCCGCAACGGGAGAGGCCACAACAGTGAGAGGCCCGCGTATCGCAAAAAAAAAAAAAAAAATATATATATATATATATATATATATAGAGAGAGAGAGAGAGAGAGAGAGAGAGAGACACTTAAATGGCAATTTAATTCCCCAGTTCACACAAGCCCATGCTGAGGACCAGCTCTGGGTTTCCCACTTCTAAAAGACAAAGTCACAGCCCTTAAGTGGTGACAACCTCACACCTGTGCATAGAACTTTCCGAACATTCCCTGACCTGCATTCTGACTTGACCTCACAGCCACCCTCTTCTACAGATGAGGAAACTGAAGCCCAAAGAAAGGGATTTGCGTGAGGTCGTACAGTTGCAACCCAAAAACTCGTGTTGGAAGGGACCTGAAGGTGACCCTCTGCCCCCTCCCCCCCACACACAAACACACCTCTGATGCTTCTATTTCCTCTACAGTCCCTGCCATGTCTTACAAGCTTCCCCACCTCCAGGATGGAATCTAATGACACTTGAGATAGGCCTTTGTATCTTCAGGCAGCTCTGCCTGTTAGAAAGCTCTCATTCCAATTAAAGAAGTGGGCAATTTGGGACACAAAGCCTTCTTCTTCTCCACAAACTGCAGCTTCCTTGTGCGTTCCTAGGTTGGAGGACCCTCAAAAGCCCAAATTCCGCATTTTGCGAACCAAAATGAAAACCTCCCTCTAGGAAAGCCAGGAGCAGGCCCTTCCCATGCCTCTGGTCTTTCGTTTTCTCCTCTGTAAGACCAGCCAAGTCAAATCTTCATGCCTCTACGCAAAGTGAAATTTTCACTTACCGGAGGGACTCCTCTTTCAGGAGCTACTGTGGGTATGGGAAGCGGGGGCCCCTCAGGGAGAGCGCCACCCAACTCTTCTGCCCCAGCCGTGGGAAGGGACTGCTCTGTTGTGGCTGCTGCTAAGTCTTCATCACCAGGACCCTGAGAAGCCAAACCAACACGATGAATCAAGTCACCTCACCCATGATGCAATGTGCACACTGCTGCTGGGGAGTTTTGTTGACTTTCCTTTCAGTGGCACTAGCCCAATTTCAAAGCACTTCCCTACCTACAACTGTCATTACACCCAACACACTCACAGAAGCACAGACTCATAATCCCCTTCTGAAACATGCATCTCCTCTAAACCCCCTCCCCAGTCATGGTGCTTACTGCCTCTCACCCCAGCAATGCTGTCTAACTTTGGACCACATTCCGAGAAAGTTCTCCTTGGACAAAGATGGGGGTAGAGGGTCAGGACAAAGCCTGCTCCCCTGACCCCCTCTGCTCTGCTCCTTCAGTTACATCCTGCCTCCCTTCGGTTGGTGCCGACCCAGATAAATGCTCTAACGAAGCTGCCTGTGCACTTGGCTCTGGGAAGGCCGGCAACTGCTCCTGTCTCGTGACCCTGACCTCTCTCCCCACTGTGAGCCAGAGAGGATGCTAGGAGACACTTACGGAAGTGACTACTTGCTTGGGGGCCGCTGTGGGTGTGAGGGGAACCAGGCCATCAGTGGGGAACCCGCTGGCCTCCTCTTCCTCAAAAGTGCTGAGGAGCACTTTTGCTGTAGCTATTGTTAAGCTTTCTTCACTGATTGGACCCTGAAATGAAATTGGCATAAGGGATCGTGACACTTCATCCACACCCCTGGTTGGTGGGTGTGTGATTATGGGGAGGAACCTGCTGAGGCCATCACATACCTCTCAGGTCGTCCCATCCCTGCCCCGGAGTACCCTCCAGCACACCTGTGCCGCGTGCTTTGGCCCAAACCTGCGCATCCTCAGGAACTGGCACTGCCTACCTCCGCAGGAAGCCCTTCTATCTCCAGACAGCTCTGCTAGTTAAGTTCTAGTTTCTGTTGAGTAAAGACTTGGTAGAACTGGGACCTGAACCCTAGTTTTCTCACCCTGTGACAAGGGATTTGCCTTTAAAGAAGAAGGAAAGGTAAGGAGGGAGGGAAGAGAGATGAAGGAGAAGAGAAGAGGAAGAAGAAGCAGGAGAAGGTGGTGGCGACGATTTGTTAATTACAATAATCCATGTAACTGCCAAGTGGCCTTGGGAGCCCCGTCACCTGGCCAGGGCACACCTTCCCCACTGTAAGGTTTCCTTGTCTGGACATTAGACCAGAGGTGAAGGGCTGGGAGTGAATGTGTGGAATGATCTCAAAGGCCAGTGTTGACATGTGATGGCCTGACAAGCCCCTCGTTTCACTCACTCAGCAAACATCTACTGAGTCCCCAGCATCAGCCGGGATGAAGACAGATCAGTGAGCAAGACGTATGTGATCCCTGGCCTCACAGAGCCTCCAGCCTGGAAGGGAGCCAGTTGTGATGAGGCCTTCCGAGGAGACGTTTGGGGTACTGTGAATGTGTCTAACGGGGAGACTTCACAGCCTGGGAGGCACCTCCCTGATGAAGCGGTGTTTGAGCTGAACTCTAAAGGATAAGCAGGAATTAAAGGAGGGAAGAAGGAGAAGGAAAAGGTTCCAGGCAGAGAGGGGAGGGTGTGGGAAGATTCTAAGGCAAGAAGGAAATAGGTATGCTCAAGAAACTGAAAGGCCAGTGAGGCTGGAGCGCCAAGAGCAGGGACAGTGGCCCAAGATGTGGACCTAGAGGCTGGCGAGGCCAGACCCTGCAAGCCTTGGAGGCCAGGTGCGGGAGCGGGGTCTGCAGTGAGGACAATGGTCCACAGAGGGCTGCCCCCACCAGGAGGAGCCGGGGGCAGAGAGGATGGAGGAGGCCAGGAAGGGCCTTAACCATTGCCCGGGCTGGGGATGCGGTGTCTCGGTACAGGGGGCTGGCGTTGGAGAAGGGTAGAAGGAGGCAGATCTGTGATGTGCTGGGGTAGAAAAATCAACAAGACTTGACATGTGACAGAACGTGGAAGTAAGGAAGAGGGAAGAGAATTCTGGATTAGGCAGCTGGGGGATGATGGTTCCATCATCTGAGATGGGAACACAAAAGGAGTGGAGACAGGAGTCTAGGTTTGAATCTGTTGAGTCTGAGTGTCCTAGGATACTTGCATCCTGTCTTCAGGAGTTGGGAGCAGTGTCTCCGTGAGGCCTGAGGAGAGGGCTGAGAAGGCCTGGCCATGCCCTTGGACCCCACCAGGGCCTGCCTGCACCTGGACCCTCCACTGAGCTCTGAGAACCTGTGCTTGCACCCAGAAACGGGCATGGCGGTGCCCGCCATCACCTCCTCCACTCACACCCAGCACTCCTCCACCCCGGCTCCCGAGCCCTGCATCAGCCTGCTCTGTCCCCACGCCTCCAGGGCCCACAGTACACTCACCAGGCACCGGCAGACTCCACCTCTGAGGGAGTATTTGGTCAGAGAGGTGTCCCCTCCCCATTCAGGTTCTTCTGGATTTGCTGAACAGAATGGAGACCGGCCCCCTGAGAAGGCCAGGATCCGCTCCCAGCTGTGACCTCAACTTTCCAGCACGTTATACTCCTTACCAAAGTGAGCCCTTCCCCAGGGTCCTGAGTGGGCATGGAGAGGGTCAGTCCCCCGGTGGGCACACTGCTGGCCTCTGCTTCCCCGGCACTGCTGACGGGCACCTCGGCCTCCCCTGCTGCTGTCGCTGCTGAACCTTCTTCGTTATCTGGACCCTGAATAGGAAGACGTCACAAAGGGGCCCCATCACTGATCCGCTGCGCTGTGGCCAGGGGAAGCTAAAACTGCCCTCCCCGAGGTTACTGATCATTGTGGTGACAGGTCCAATAGATGCTTCCCAGGCCTTTACTCACTGGGACTCTTGGCAGGAGGTGACATCGTTGGCCACTCCCAGAGCAAGAAAACACCACCCCTGACCCAGACCTAGACACAGCCTCCAAACCCACCACCCTCCCCCCGAGGCTTGCTTCCCCCAATCTTTCTAAGATCCTACTGTGACTACATCACTTCCTGCTTTAATACCCTTCATTCCACATATTGCATTGATATACGATATTTGCTTTTCTCTTTCTGACTTAATTCACTCTGACTTCTGTATATACAGCAGAAACTAACACAACATTGTAAAGCAACTATATGCCAATAAAAAAATTTTTAAATAAATAAGTAAAAATGAGAGCAAAAAATATTTTTTAATAAATAAGTAAAAATGAGAGCAAAAATAAATAAAAGTTATATATTATTTAAAGGAAAATGAGCTAAGATCAAATAATTGAGTTTAAGGTCACTCATGCTTTACTGAAAGCTGAAATTAAAGAGCATGTATAAAATCTGGAAAAAAAAAAAAACACCCTTCAGTGACTTCCCATTTCTGCTGGACACTCAGGCTCCGTCTCACGGCGTCCACGGTCTCAGAGGCTTCTCTAGCCACATTTCCCCTCCCCATTGCTCACACCGGGCCCCACAGCCATGCTGCGCTTGTTTAGGTCTGTGTGTGCTCCTGTTGATGCCTCCAGGCCTTTGCTCCTTCTGGCTCACCTCCCGAACACACGTCTCACCCCATCACTTCTAAGCATCCCCCTGGTCTCGCCTTCAGCCTCCTTTCCCCAGGAAGGCTTCCTGGTCCCCCGAGTCTGGGCTCTGGGCCCCTTTTGATGCTCCCCTGTGCCTCTATTGTCCCTCTTCCCTCTCTGTTCCCAGGAGCTGGGTCTATCCTATTCACCTGGAGCCCAGCACAGCACTCCACAAACACCTGCTGAATGAGTCAACAGAGGCCTCGGCCTCCAAATCAGTGTCTACTGGGACTCGGCCCCACAAGGATGTCACTCTGTCCTTTGCAAAGAGGTGAGGAAGGCCAGTGACTGCTCCCACCTGAGCCGCAACCAAACTCCAGAAGCAAGTGAAGCGGAGCATGTGCTCTGAGCTAATTACCAGAGTGACCACTTCCCCAGGGTGCTCGGTGGACATGGAGAGGGTCAGTCCCTCGGTGGGCACACTGCCGGCCTCTGCTTCCCTGGCAGTGCTGATGGACACCTCGGCCTCCCCAGCTGCTGCTGTTGCTGCCAAACCTTCTTCCATATGTGGACCCTGGGAACAAAGGCATCACTAGGGACCACGTCACTTGCCCATGCCCCCGATCAAGGTGGCTGTGGCTGGAGAAGACTGACTGCCTGTGTCCTCCGGCCGCTTGCATTTCTGTAGCTTCTTTCCTCAAGGCACTTTGTTATCTGTGATGTTACCCCAGCTCCACAACAGTCCCAGAATCCCTGTGGCAGGAGAGACTGCAAGGCACATGTGTCTCCCATGTGATTCCAAGCATCTGTTTGCCACACCAGTGACTGGGAGATCAGTGCCTCCTGAGACACATATAGCTACACCTCCTGCTATAGCGCTAGACACTTCAATCTAGACCTGTCTTCCTCCCTGTGACCTCCCCTACGTGCGCATCCAGGAGCCATAAGAACAGGGCAAGTGTCTTCGTCCATGATGGTGCTTCAGAGGTACGCAGGCAGCAACCCCGCCCTCCTCAGCCTTCTCCAGACTGGACACCCCCCCTCTTTCCCTGTGACTCAGTTTCTGCGGGAAATTCACAGGCAGATTCTCTGAAGGTTACACAGCAGATGCAGGAAATGGCAACAGAGAGCAGCTTTGGCTGTTGGTGTCACCAAACCGACTGTTTTATCTGTTTCACAAAGGTTTGTTTTTAAAAAAAATTTGGGTGGGGTTTTGCTTCGTTTTGCTGCAAAAAGTAGTTCTTCGGGTTTTTTTTTTTTGTTTTTCAGCCACACCTCATGGCTTGCGGGATCGACCAGGGATTGAACCCTGGCCCCGGCAGTGAAAGCCTGGAATCCCAACCACTAGGCCACCAGGGAACCCCCCAAAAATGTAGTTCTTTTGGATACTAAAAACACTAGGCTGATCAGAGTTAGACATATTTCTTTGCTGAAGGACTTCTCAGAGCCTTCTCTGTGAGAAGAATACAGAGTGGATCATTCCCCAAACTTACTGGTCTACAGAACCATTTTTCCATATAACATCAAATCCTTACAGAATTACTGTCCCCCCAAAACAGAGAAAAGATGATATCATAGGATTTTAAAATGAGATTTTTTTTCTGACTCAATGTCAGCTAAAGCCCCAAAGTACAATTCCATAAGCCTCAGGTAAACTCCGTGTTCTAAAAAAAGGATCCAGACGACTTACATGGGACAGGCAAAGAGAATGAAATGGAATCAGTTCTATCAGCATTCGCCCACCACCTGCCTTCGGCTATGTAAGAAAAGGTAAAGAATTCATTTAGGGGTTGAGTGCTTAGGGACTTTTGTAAGAATTCCTTTGGAGACAATTTTCTGTGTGCTGTGGCTCCCCACTGGCCCCCACCACAAACCATTTGGTGAGCTGGGTATGTAGTGTTTGGACTTTGGGAGGCAAAGGGACTGGGGTTTGATTCCCTCTAGGGAACTACCAAAGGCAAAAGCAGGGAGCCATCCAGACTGAGTCAAGAGAGAGAGGCAGAGATATCTGCTCTGCAGTTGTTTTCCTAGTGAATGACTGATATGACCCTTCCAAAGGGAGCCAGCTAAAGCCATCTGGAGACGGACTCCCACCCAAAGGGCCCCCTAGAGGATCAGGGTGACCAGCACCGGGTGGAAGCCCAGGCGGAAGTTAAAAGGCCAAAAATGGACTTGGGTCCTAGATTCCCTGCAGGAGGACCTGTAAGGAATCACAAAAGCCCCCGTGAGAGAATATTCCAGCAGCCAGATATCTTCCCCACAAAAGGCCCAGATCACTGTCTGACCAGCCACATAAAACTACGTCGTGGGGCTTCCCTGGTGGCGCAGTGGTTGAGAGTCCGCCTGCCAATGCAGGGGACACGGGTTCGTGCCCCGGTCCGGGAAGATCCCACATGCCGCGGAGCGGCTGGGCCCGTGAGCCATGGCCGCTGAGCCTGAGCGTCCGGAGCCTGTGCTCTGCAACGGGAGAGGCCACAACAGTGAGAGGCCCACGTACCGCAAAAAAAAAAACAAAAAAACTGTGTCGTTTTCTCCAGGTGGGCCAGACTTTCAGGTCGGGGGGGAGTGATGAGAGGGAGGAGAAAGAAGTAAGAAAACAGAGAGGAAATATCCCTAACCATGCTTCCTTCCCTGCCTGGCTCCTGGTTATATTTGTATTTTTATTGAATTTTTGATATTATGCTGCAGGGATTTTGGAAATATCTGTGAAAATAGGTTGTTACCAGATAGTAACTGGAAGAGGAGAGAAGTGTCTTGAGTTTTCACCCCAGGATAGGGGAAAGAATGAGCTGACACAAGGTTTTTAGCAGAGGCCACAGGTGAGAAACATAATTTGCTTTAATTTGGCACCCTCCCTGTGTCCAGCATTGAAACAACTGGCTTTGCAAATGTAAAAGCCAATTACCAAGCAATAGAGCAAACACACCTGCAATTAATCTCATTCTCTCTTGAAGGGGCTCAAAGGGCAGAAGAGGCTGTGCATCTTCACAACAAGAGGGATTGAGAACCCAGCATGCATCTCCCGGCAGGTTTGAGGACCTGCCTCTCCTCCCCTGTCCTGGTGCATCCCTGGGGAGACTCTGGGGCCCTGGGACTCCCACCTTCTCTGTACCAGCAGGAGGGAGGCAGTCTCCCTGATATTCAATTAAAACCCTTGTGACTCTCTATGGTGCCCAAGACAAGTCACCATCAAGTCTGAAATAAGCAAGCAAATGTACTACTGACTCAGACGAAATTTACCATTCACTTACCTCTTCAGTGACATGAAGGGAGGCCCCATCCCCCGAGCCAGTGTCAGTAATGGGGGAACCATCCACAGTATCAACTGTCTCCAGTGTGTCATTCAGGATCTCACCAGACCCTACAGGAAGCAGGCATTTTGCACTTAATAACTGCATTTTGCAAATGAAAAAGAATGTGGTCTCTCTTCACCTATGACTTGAAAAGATGTCCATAATACAGGATTAAGAGGGAAAAAATGTTGCAGAAAATCGGACAACGAAAGGCAGTATTACGTGGTGGTTTCGATCACAGGCTCTGGCACCAACTATAGGGTGAGAACACTGCTTTGCCGCTTACTAGGAATGTGACCTGTGGCAAGGCATTTACCCTGTGGCTCAGGTTCCTTGCCTATAAAGAGGGGATCATAATTCCTATCTCCTAGGGTCATTTTGAGGATTATGTGTTACAAGGATTAATTAAACTAATGCAAGAAAGGCACTGAGGACAGTGCCTGACATATAGTTAGCAAGGGATAAATGTTCATTGTCAGTGTGGTTCTACGTTTGTAAAAGGAAGAAAAACTATATATGAGAATACACGTTTTATCATCATTATATATATTATCATTATATAATTAATATATTAATTATTATATATAACATAAAATATATAGATAATTATGTATATATGTGTATGCAGATAAACCACACATACTAGGCTAAACCACAGCACTTAACAGTATTGGTTTCTTCCAGAGGACATCAGAGGAAACTATTTTTTTGATTCATACAACTCGGCATTGACTGAACTGTTACCACAAGCACATATTTCTTTGGCAATTTAAAAAAACAAATGGAGTCCTAAAGCAAAGAAAAAGACATTATACTAACATGAATGCCTGCCTGTTACAGGCTGGGCTGCAGGCTAAGCACATCCCACGCACTGCCTCCTGGAAGTCTCCGGCTGGCCCATCTGTCCTACCCACAAGCACCTCCATACCACCTCGCAGCAGGTGGGCAGAACCAAGGCAGGAATCCTACGTTTTCAGTATCCCCACTGTCACCCCACGGTGTGTGTCCTGCTCTGATCTGCACACTAGCACCTTGTGATTATTAACCCCGTTTTGCAGAGAAGGAACAAGGTCCCACATAAGAGGCTGCGAGGGGCCTGAAGCCAGCCCTTTCCACACACACTGTGCTCATGCACGTCCCATGGTAAGGACATGGTCGAGGGGGAGGTGATGAACTATTCAAGGGACCTTGTGCCCACATGCTCTTAAAAGACTGAATGCCCAGCAGTGGTCAGTCTCTCACTTCTCTCTCGTCCTCCCTGATCTGACCACCAGGGGGTGCTGTGCTAGCAGGCAGAGGGACCCCAGGCCTCTGAGTCCCCACCCCTTGGAGGACCGAGTTCTGGGGGGGGGGGGACCAAGGTCCTACGCCTAGATGGTGTCAGGGACCCTTGGGATAAAACTCCTGGGAGGCTTTCCCTAGCCAGGGACAGGGCTCGGGGTTCAGCCCCTTCCTCCTCACTGAGCTGTCTGCTCAACAAGAATGAGGATCTCTAGCCAGCTCTGCTGTTTCTGCTTGGCCTTCTGTCTGCCACAGAAGTAATCTGGCACATGCCGGGGAACAGGCGAGCTGTGCTTAGTCTGGGTCCCGCCTCCTATGCACTCACCCCTCAGTCTAGGGGAGGCCCTCGTCTCCTGGCCCTGCAGCCTCTGCCCCCTCCTAGCCCCTCTCTCTGAGATCCTAATTCCCCCCAGGAGAGCAGCATGTGCCATTCACAAACCACTTCCACACCCGCAGCCACAGCATTCAGTCCTCTCATCCAGCCGGGAGGCAGGGGTTGTGAATGCTCGCAGTGGACGCCGGAGGAATCCAAAGCTTGGAAATGCTGAGCAACTTGCCCACGCCCGACAGCAAAGAGGTGTCTGAGCAGGGTTTCCGTCCAAAGGGTCTCATGCAGCGGTCTTTCCACGGCTACACCCTGACTCCTTGCTGGTATTGTAACTTTATTAAATTATTATACAATTGTTTTCTATTCAGTACTATATACCTT
Organism: Globicephala melas; assembly: GCF_963455315.2. Lineage (NCBI taxonomy): Eukaryota > Metazoa > Chordata > Mammalia > Artiodactyla > Delphinidae > Globicephala > Globicephala melas. The sequence continues at coordinate 33,270,267 of NC_083319.1, forward strand.
CTTTCACAGACAGACTTCCCAAGTTTAGTTGTTAAAATAATATTCATTTACTGAGGGCAGAAGTAAAAGGAATAATGATGCATAGGATTGTAGAAAACAAAATACCGAAGTACAAGAGAAAATAAAAGCCACCTACAACCTACCACCAGAGATGACCACTCACAGCATTCTGTTGTATATTATTCTAACACACACACACACACACACACACACACACACACACACACACACACAGTGCTCTACATGGTTATATATAAATAGATATAAATAACATATATTCAAATTTAGGGTCACAGCACACATATAGTTTTGAAAGCTGCTTTTCTTGTGGAGTACACCATGATCATGTCTCTGGGTCATTAAATTTTCTATGTCACCAGTTCCAGGGCTGTACATGTGAATGTGGGCAGTCTGGGTTGTTTTTGACCTTGTACCTAAATCTCAGTGCTCTGGCGTTGGCTGTAACTTCAGTTTGAATGGTTACCCCTCTGATAAAGGGCAGAAAATGCAGGCCGATCTCCGGCCATGCTGCTGCCTGGGGGATCCTGTCAGATCCTGTGCAATTGCTTCTGCCAGGGCTCCTCTGTATGGCTGGGCAGGGGTGAGAGCCCTGGATGGGTAGTCAGGAGGCCAGCACTGCCCCCAGGGCCTGCCAATGACCTCCTGGGTGTCCGCCCCTCTTTGGCCATCAGTTAGTTTCCCACATGTGCCAACAGGAGTTTAGATGGCCTGATCCTCAGAGAGTCGGCGAGTTTGTGGCCAAGGCCGGAAAGAGTAGGGATTCTGGAGTCAGGCCTGGGCGCTGGCTCAGTCCCACCACTCACTAGCTGTGTGACTGTGGGCACATCACTCACCTTTCCAAGCATCAGTTTTTCCATCTGTAAAATCCTAGCTAATACTAGCGACTAGTAGACATGTTGTCAGGATTGGAGGGGAAGTATGTAAACACTTGGCACACAGTAGGTATTTAATAAGCAGCCACAATTATCACAAGCTTTTCACACCCCAGGCCCTTCTGGAGGGGTGGAGTCTGGGGGTTAAAAGTTCTGGCATCCAAGATTAAACACCGGCTTTGCCATTTAGGAGCCGTGGAGCCTCGGCTGGGTGACATAACCTCTCTGTGACTCGATGTCCCCATCTTGTTTGGGAAATGAGGGTGATTATAGTCCCTTCCTCAGGGGGTTGAGGGGAAGCTCAAGTGAGATGCTCTCTATCACATACATCACCCAGTCGTCACTCAACAAAACCCACTGCGTATGAAGGTGCATCGGGGACTTGCCTTGCTTGGGGCTGCTGTGCGGGACGGCGCTCACGTTGGTGGTTTCCTGGGGCCCCTCAGGTACACGTTCACCGGAAAGCTCTGCATCCTCAGAGGGAGAAGACAGGATTGGAGGTGTGTTGATGGGGCCAACTCTTGCTTCTCTAGACTGCAGGGGAAATGAGACCCAAAGGATTTACTCAGCAGGAGAGCAGAAAAGACGGCAGTGAGTATCACTGGAGAAAACAGTATCTCCACAAAAGCTGAATAAACCAGAAGAAAACCTAGACCTGCCTATTGTGCACCTGGGCGATCACTGGGCCACCCAGGCCCTAAAAAAGGTGTATGTTAGGGTAATTAAACTTTGTTCAGTTTACAGCAAGACTCTGATACTCTTGGCTGAAGCTCTTTGAGCACAGAGACCATATCCCTGTGATCCCTGCATCCCAGGCCAGCACAGAGGAGGTGCTCAGTAAAGATGCGTTAAAGGGAGGGAGGGAGGGAGGGAGGAAGGGGGCTGTGCTCAATAAAAGCTGTATAAATCCAATCCCAGAGGTACACTGGCCCTGTATACCTATGAAAAAAAAGATGGGTGTGGTTTCCTTTCTAGGAAACTTCAGCTTCTGTGTAACTTTTCCAAAGCCAGTCAATGTCTTCACCACCTTTACCAACTAGGAAAAAGCAAACAAACCAAAAACCCCAACAGTTGGAAACAGAGCAGTCCAGAGAGCTAGGCAGAAATCCTGATAAAGGGCAGCAAAGGTCATCCCCAGACCCAGGATCGGGGAGCAGCTCCTGTGACCCAGGGCTCGTTAGTGGTCAGATAGTCTCATCACTTTCTGAGCTCAAGGGGCTAGGGTGGATGGAGGGATCCTACCGACCAGTGTGGGACCTGTGGTATGAACACGAAACAACTAAGACGCTAAGATTTCAGGGTAAATTTCTTACCATACCTATCACTTACCTATCCTGACTAATAACAGAAGGTTATTTCCTTAATGTCAGAACCTAGTATATAAATGATGACCCTCTGGTCCATCAGAACAAAGAAGATTCTTATGCGCCCCAAAACTTAGGATTTAATGGTTCAGTTCTTATAACCAAACTCGAGTCAAATCCCAGCTCTCCACTTATTAGCTATATTATATTGAGCAACTCATATAACCTCACTGAGCCTCAGCTTCCTCCTCTGTAAAATGGGGCCAATAATAACTACTTAAAAGTTATAAAATGCATGGAGGTGCTTGGCATAGGGCCAGGCCCATAGTATGAGCCCATAAATGGTAGCTATCATCAACATCCCTAGATGTGATTTCTCTGGGTGTTAATATTAAAGGTGATTATCGTTTTGCTCAACTGTACTTGTAGTTTTTTCCATAATGAATATGGAATACTCGTGTACTAAAAAAAAGATATAGTCTACTGTACCTTAAAATCTCCAGGGTGAGGGCAGAGATGGAAGGCTTCAAGAAGTTGAGCCTTGAAGAATGAACAGTTTCAGAGAACAGGGCTGGAAGGAGGCATTGAGGTGAGAAAGGACACAGCACTGCCAGGGCCTGACAACCTGTGCTTGGCCAGGGTTCGAGGATGGAAGCAGGGGGATAAAGCCTGGGGAGGCAGAGAGAGGGAGGGGGCTGGCTCTTAGGTGAGAAGTCTGGCCTTAAACCAGAGGCAACAAACTGTGTCCCTTTGGGTATCAGGATGGGGGAGATGTGGGCAGGTGTGTACTTCAGGGAGTTCACCCTGGTGTCAATGAGAGCATGGATTTGGGGTATTGAAGTTTAGGCCAGGAGACCAGGAGGGTGCACTAAAGAAGCCCAGTGAGGCAGGAACCAAGGGGGTATAGTGGGAGCAGCAAGCAGTCACCGCCCCCCAACCAAGGAGAGGCTGTGAAGAAGACCAAGTTAGAGCTCCCCATTCCCCAGCTGCATGGTGGTCTAGCAAGGCGGTAAGGACCCCTGCCCCAGGCAGGTTCCTCTCCTCTCCCTGCCAAGGGTTGGGGGAAGCCACTTCACCATGGTTCCCTAGCCTGGAGCAAGACTGCTGGTGGCTGGAAGCCAAGTGGCTTTACAAGGGGCTTGGGATTTGAGATGAGGCAGGTAGGGCAGGTGAGCGTACGGGAAACACAGGACAGTCAGGTAAGGGTGGGCTGAGCTCAGTAACTCAAGGTGGCAAAGTTTGACTTATATGAAATCACCAACTCCAGCCTCTCAGCTAAAAACCTCTTCTGGCAAAACCCCAACAAGGCAGCCATGAAGCCTGGGTTCAGGGCAGAGCTGGTGAGCTGACCCTCGGCAGTCAGGGTCAGGTGTCCTGTCTCCAACAGGCTGCTGCTGGTTTTCAGGCATTAGTGTGGATGGAGAACCAGTGTGGCCTGTGACAAAATGGGAATGTCAAGCCTTAAGAGTTTTTAATTAAAATGTGGTAATTTGGGCTTCCCTGGTGGCGCAGGGGTTGGGAGTCCGCCTGCCGATGCAGGGGACACGGGTTCGTGCCCCGGTCTGGGAAGATACCACGTGCCGCGGAGCGGCTGGGCCCGTGAGCCATGGCTGCTGAGCCTGCGCGTCCGGAGCCTGTGCTCCGCAACGGGAGAGGCCACAACAGTGAGAGGCCCGCGTACCACAAAAAAAAAAAAAAAGGGGTAATTTGCTGGCCCACGTTCAACACATATTTCCTGAGGCCCTACTGTGTGCCATGTCTTGGCTGATCCCCAGGATATAGAAGTGAGTAAATAAGAAGGGCATCTGTCCTTAAACTGCTGGACTACGGGGAGATGCAGACCCAGACCCAACTAACTGTGATGAATGTGACACTTGGGATTGCCGGAGTGAGAGTCACGCGTGAGGAGGGCAGCGTGGCCGTGGCCTCCAATGATGGGCTATGGACTGGATCCTGAAGGAGTGGGAATTGGCCAGGCAGAGACAGGGGTGGGCAAGGGCCCTCCGGGCAAACAGAACCTGCAAGACCCAAGGCACAGATGAGGAGTGAAAGGGTGTGTTGTTTGGGAATCTGTGAGCATTTGGGTGTGGGTGGAAGAGAGGTCCTGGCTGTGGCGCAGAATCACCTGCAGAGTTTTGTGTAAGTACGGACCATCAGATCTTACTCCAGACCTACTGAATCTGAATGTCCAGGTATGCAGCCCAGGCAAGAGGCTTTTTTTAAGACCCTCCCGCAGCACACACACCCCTACATGCACACATACGCACAACACATACAAGCACACATACATACACACACAGACATATATACACAGACACATATGGACATATAAATAAACACACACACACACACACACACACACACACACGTTCAGGACTTTGATGCACAGCCAGGGCTGAGAACTCTAAGGTATTAATTCTAACTCGTCAAAGATAGAGCTTTCCAGAAATGGAAAAGTGTGTCAGCACATGCTGACTTAGCAGGGGGAAGAATTGGGGAGCAGGGACTCCTACCCTAAATGGGGAAGGAGGCCAGGAGGGCCTGGCTTTTTAAGGCCCTGAGTGCTCAGGCAGTCCATGATTCAGTTCGCTAGTCATGGCTTGTGTCCTGGAGGGCGGCAGGGCTGGAAAGGCTGAGGACAGGGAAGTGAGATTCATTCCAAGAGAGAAGCCAGACAGAGAGGGGAGGGGAATGTCTGAGCCGAGGAGAGTAATTCCACCACCACCCCCCACCCCCGCCCTGGAGGGGGCGGGGCAAGGCCGGTGGCCAGGGAGGGGAGCCTTCCAGGAGAGGGTGAAAGAGAGAAGTCCCTAGCTGGGGGTGACATGACTGATAGCAGCCTGGGTCCAGGCTGGAGACCCGGCTCTGCCACCTCCAGGCTGGGCAGCCCCGGGGCAAAGCACTTCACTTGCGTTTACCTCAGTGCCTCCTCTGGGGAATGAATGGAAAACACCACCCTGCAAAGAAGGTTACAGCCCTCCCTGACCAGCACCCGCCTCCATGACATCTCATGCTCCTAAGCCCCACTCCCCTTTCCTGTCCGTCGCTCAGGGCCACCTCGGGTTATTAGCCTCTCTGCTCAAGTCAGCCTCACTCCTAGCTGTGAACTGGTACCCTGGGGGCGGGGGGCAGCGTCAGGCTAGAAAGCCCAGGGGACCACGGCTCTGTGCCCTGCTGCCCTATGCCCTGGACATGCCAATGGGGTGGCCAAGGGCTGATGGGCACACAGGATTGCAACACTGCCCAGAGAAGCCACCCGCCAGTCACCACCTAGGTGGCACCTTGGACCCTTGACTTTCTCCATCTCAGCTACCCCCAAATCGGCTGTGGTCCTGAGGATGCACCCCTGCGACACCGCCCAGGCCGGCAGCACAGGGTCACGGCCTGAACCCTCGATGGGGCATGAGGGGACCTGTGCTCTAGCCTCAGCTCAGCCACACACCCTAGGGCCAGTCTCCTGCCCTCTCTGGGCCTCAGTTTGCTCATTTGTACAAAGGGCAGTTTTCTGTACGCATCTGAACAGAAAGAGGTGACCTTTAAGTCCCTCCCACACTAACAGACTCTGGTCCTGTTCTGCACCATCCACCCCTCTGTCACTGGAGGTCTATAATTTAGAGCCCCACCTTATTTCTAGCTCCCTGCTTTCTTCTATCAGAGATGAGTCTGTAGACTGAGCCAGACCAGTCGAGGAGATGGCTGGGGCTTCTGTGCTCAGTGACTCAGACAGTGCCGGCTGTTTTCATTACAACAGGCTCCTTGGTGCCTCCACAGTCTGATTCAGTGCTTTCAAAACCACTTCCTTGTCTTGGCCATGGGGCACATTCCCAGGAGGGAGGAGGCCCACACCACTGGGAGGATGGCTGCCTTTCCCATGGGGCCAGAAACGAACTCCTGGGAGGACTCTGCATCTCATAGGAGTGGGGGCCCCAACTTCCTTCTCACAGCCAGAGCCCTGAGCAAATGTGACAACAGCCACCGTTCAGGGCCACCTCCCTTGTGCCAGGCACTGGGCCGAGACCTGCCCCTGCATGGCCTCATCTAACCTCACAAGGACCTCATGAGATAGCACGCTGATTATTGTTTTATGGGAGAGGGGCTGAGGCTCAGAGATGCTGAGTAAGTCACCTAAGCTCACACAGCTGGGAGGTGACAGAGCACAAAGTTCACCTTTGGACAGCCCTCTCGTGGCCACAGCACAGGGTGGCACCCAGGTAACGGTGTTCCCCTGCAGTTGGGATTTTGCAAAGTGCCCATTGGCCAGTGTTTTCCTCACCTCCCCAGGTGAACTGTCTAATGAAGTCACAGTTCTGAGAACAGAGACGTCAGACCAGGACTCTCTGATATCACCTAGCCCCCTAAAAGCCGACTAAGAGGACATGGCACAGCATCCAGTACTCACCGGGGCTTGAGTGTAGGTGACGGCTTCCAAGATCTCAGCTACTCTGTCTGTATCCTGAAGCCCGCTGGTCTCTCCTGACGCCTGTGTGGAGACAAATCATGCTGGGCAGAGGGGGGCAGTTTACAACTGCGGAGTCACAGAAATGAACTCCTGTGGAGGAACGGTGCGTGTGTGAAAGAGAAAGAGAGAGATGGAGATGGATGGAGACAGAGGGAGTGGGATGGAGAAGACAGCATACGTCTTGGCTATTCTTTCTGTTTCCTTCCACATTTTATTGCTCAAACAAAAAACTACAATCAGTGTAGTCTCTCTAACATACCTACCTGCATTTTGCCCAGGTGCCCTTCAATCTCGATCAAAAGGCACTCCCTCTTTGTGCGACTGTCGCCAGAATTCCTCACTGGGAGTCGTTACATTTGAAATACATCCTCCCTTTGCTACCTAGTCTTCAGGGTTAGCCCCCTAATGGCAGCCAAGACACCGTATGCCATGATTTTGTAACTTATTTGTGGACGCTTGTGTTGTTTCTGTTTGTTCAATAGCAACACGGAGATGAAGGAATAAATACACACAAAGCTTCCCTTCTTTCAGCGTCATGCGAACGCCAGGCTGGGATCACAGCCTCAAGGAGAGCAAACATTCTCACAGATCCAAGTTCCACCTTGGAGGGACTTTCCAACGACACTGGCAGCAGTTTTTACTAAATGAATAAAATCAGCTTATTTTAGCTTTGGGGCTGACACCACCCAAAGAGGGGCAGAAGCTCTAGGAATACGCCACGCTCTGCCCATCTCTGCCTTTCCTGCATTATTGCCATGGCTTCTGCCGGGAACACCTCTTCTTCATCTGGATGACACTTGCCTGTCACCGGTCAGGCATCAGCTCCGGCCTGACCGGCTTCCCACTGCTCCTCCCCCACCTTCCTGTCCTACCTGACCTCTAGAATTTGGGTCTGAGGGCCACTCACACTCAGCTCTGTCACTGCAGTTTGGGTGTGTGTGAGCATCTGGAGGATAGAGACAGTTCCCAGTTCATCCCTTTATCTCCAGCATCTCCCCAGGTCTGTCACCTTGCAGGTGCTCAGTCAATTCTGGTGGGGGGGGGGGGAGGGAGGGAAGGAGGGGGGAAAGGACCCATCTTTTGTCCCCTGCCCACCACCACTGCCCCCCAGCTGAGGAACTGATTCATTTGCCAAGCATAAAAGCTAAATTTAGTTTTGCTTTTATAAGAATTTACACCCAGAATGTCTTTGAGTTTTTACTTTGATTTTAGAATCCTGACACCCTTTCTTGGCAGGAAGTCTGGAAACCACGCCATTGACTGGCACGGCCACGGAAGAACCTAACACCTTAGAAGAAACGCAACTCCTCCCCCACACACACCAAAGACATGGCTGAAGTTCTTAAAAATAATAATAAAGCCAAAAAGCCCAAAATAGGACTTGATGCAGTGCTTGCCAAGATGAGAGATTTCAGAGACTCCATGACGTTGGGAATGAAAAATTGCCTGGGCGCCAGCTTCTCTGGCTGCCGGGGGGAGGTAGGGGCTCACCGAGGATTCTTCAGCTTCACACAGCTCCTCGGGAGTCCTGGGGTCACGGTGGATGGTAAGCTGCTGTATAGACCCCTAGGGAAAAGCAGAGGGGTCAGAGGCCACGTCTACAGCACAAGCAGCCGTGGGAAACATGACTTTTTTGTAACAGAGAAGAAGCCGTGAAAGGACAGGTGTGAGGAGTGCCGCCCAGAGCCGTGACAAGGAAACCAAGCCACCTCCAGACCTGTTCTCATTCAGGGGCATGCTCCTTGGGCCAATGTACTATGAGCCCCACTAACTAGAGAGGTCCTTGGAGAGCATGGTGTTCAAAGCGTAGACTAACAGCAGCCTCCTAACTGGTCCCCAGGTCCCCAGCTTGTCAACAACGAGCCCTAAAATGCACGCCTCCCGCACCAGAAAGTGTCTCTCCCCCATGGCTCAATGCTTCCCAGCTGGAAGGAACTGTCCCCAGAGTAGGTGTCCACCAACCTCCCTGCTTCCACTCTGCCTCCCCTCTCCACACCTGACAGCCCGTTCTCCATGACTATCCCCAAGCAAGCGTTTCAAAATTATTCATCGGTTTTTAACTTCTTAAAATCCATCTTCCACTGTCCTACAGATAAACCCAAACCCCAGGCCACAGGCCTGTCCTGAATCAGTTGGGAAGGTATCAGTAAGAATAGTGCTGACTAAATGAATAACTACAGTAACTTAGGGATCTGCTTTAGAATGGCTTATTCATAAAAAACATTTTGGGCTTCCCTGGTGGCGGTGGTGGAGAGTCCGCCTGCCGATGCAGGGGACACGGGTTCGTGCCCCGGTCCGGGAAGATCCCACATGCCGCGGAGCGGCTGGGCCCGTGAGCCATGGCCGCTGAGCCTGAGCGTCCGGAGCCTGTGCTCCGCAATGGGAGAGGCCACAACAGTGAGAGGCCCGTGTACCGCAAAAAACAAAAAAAACATTTTGACAGCAAAATCAGTTTTCCGGTATTTTTTTCAAGTCGCATTATCCAAAAGGAGAGAGAGAAACTACCTCACACTCTGGCATCCCAGCTATTCCACCTTTGTAGAAATTACATGCAACTGCCACCCTTTTCCAAAGATAAAATCACTGAAGGATCTAACAAACCTTACCCTTTCTATAATGGCTTAAAACATACAAAGTGCTTTCACACAGGCTAGCTCACATGACTCCACAACCCTGTGGCCTAGGTTTTCTTATCCCTACTTATAGATAAGAGAACACAGAGAAGATCAGAGAATCCAGATACTGTCTAAAATCATCAAGCTACACTGAAAACTCAGCGCTGGAATCTAGGTTTTGTGTTCTGGGCCTAGCTTTCTCCCACCAGCATACATGCCTCTTTGAGGACATAAGAATAAGATAAAAACAAGAATAGTTGCTTGTGTTTGTCGCACGGTGTCCAGAGGCCCCCCTGATCTGCAGGGCTCGGACTCACAGTGAATCTCTCCAGCCCTGTGGCTCCTGCATTGCCGACGAAGATTCCCGCGCTGGGCTCGAAGGCCAAGACCCGGGAGGACCTCGGGAAGGGGACGTGGCTGTATTCTTCGCAGTCCACAAGGAGGGTCACTTCCTCGCCCTGGACAACCATGGCAAAGCGGTTCCACCTGTGGGTCATCACGGGCACCGGGAAGGCGGCAGCCTCGTGGGACACCTTGGAGCCGGGCTCCGTATAGTACAGGATGACCCGCTGGCTGCCGTCCTCCACTCCTGAGAGCCGCAGGCCCAGGTAGATGACCTTCTGGAAGGCATCTGTGATAGCAAAGAGCACGCCGCCTCGGGCACTGCTGGGCTTCGCCATCACGCTGATGGCAAAGTCCCTGAAGAAGGTGGGTGGGATGAGGGTCCTGGCCGGGCGGCCGACGTTGGCACCAGGCCCGAAACTGTAGGCCGGGAAGCCACCATAGCCAGTGACAAAGGACACGGACGAGGGCAGCGGGACGCCGATGAGCTCCGTGAGGTCCAGGTGGCCCCGGGAAGCCAATTCTGCAGGGAGGGAGAGAGAAGGCCATGCTTCACATATATATTCGACTACGCTTGGAAATGAGGAAGACATAAATTCAGGAATGAAATGGGATCCTTCAGGAACCCCACTGTTGTGTCTTAATTATTGTTTTTCAAACTTTTTTGACAACGACCGACAATAAGAAATGCATTTACATGGCCACCCAATATGCACGTTTAGACAAATATATATCTGTAACAGCGAAACAGATGTTTCATAAAACATTATTTACTTTTAATACTTACCAGGCACTATGATATTTTCCTTTCTGTTTAACAATTCTTTTTCTCTTTTGTTTTATTAAAAACATGATGGAAACAACCTACTGAATTGATATCATTACCCATGAACAAGTCATGATTAGCAGTTTGGAAAACATTTAAAAATATTCCTAGAATATCCCTACAGTGTTCCCCCATCAACTTAAGGATCTTTTTCCCCATTTCTTTCTTTAAAAGAGGATAGGTTTGGGACTTCCCTGGTGGCACAGTGGTTAAGAATCCACCTGCCAATGCAGGGGACACAGGTTCGAGCCCTGGTTCGGGAAGATCCCACATGCCGCGGAGCAACTAACCCCGCGAGCCACAACAACTGAGCCCGCTTGCCTAGAGCCCGTGCTCCGCGAACAAGAGAAGCCACCGCAATGAGAAGCCCACACACCAAAACGACACTCGCCGCAACTAGAGAAAAGCCCATGCACAGCAACGAAGACCTGACGCAGCCAAATAAATAAATTAATTAATTTTTAAAAAAGTGGATAGGTTTATTTTGTTTTGTTTTATTTTGAATGAGGTCTACTGTTTAAGTGCCTCAGGGTGTGGGGAAAAAAGCAGGGACAAAACCAAGTGTTCTCAGACCTTAGGACAACTGAAATCCGTATCATCGTCATCGCCCTTTGTCACTGTCGTCATCATGGTCAGCATCACCCGCATTCCCCGGGCTCTCACTCTTACCAGGCTCTCATCTCTTCACATACATTAGCTAGCTCATTTACTCCTCACAACAACTCCATGAGGGTAGGTACTATTATCCCCATTCTACCCCAGAGAAAACTTAGAGAAGGTAAGAAATTTGCCCAAGGTAAGCCCCTCAGGAGAGCATCCCACTAATGAGGTGTGTTCTTAACCACTACCCCTTGGGGGGAGAAATAATAGGCCTCCATTGTGGTGGCCTGGAAAGGACCCCAGGTTCATGAGCCTTGGTCCACCCAACCACTGTCCCCTGGGAGAAGGCTGCAGGCTGGCTTGCAGTGACGTGCACCCCTGTGCACCTGCGGTGATGAGATAGGAAGGCAGGTCCCAGAGAGAGGTGGGCAGGAGCTCTGCAGGCGGGACAACAGATGCAAACTGGATTTTGAAAAAGGAATGCTTGAAAAAAGGAATGTAAGATATTCATTTTGTTTAATATGTTTAGATTGATTTCATGTTGAGATGATAATTTGGGGAAATTCTGGGCTAAATAAAATATATTATTAACATTTTTAGAACAAGAATAACATGAGGAACAGGCATGGGCCCACCACTCCACTTAAGAAAGAAAGTATCAACTCAGCTGAAGCTCTCATGGACTCTCTGATCCTATTCTCCCTGCCTATGCCCCAGAGGCAGCCACTCTGGGGGTCTGGTGTTTATTATCCCCATGCATGCCTTTGTGTGTTTACTACATGACTATATGTCTCTAACAGAATGCAGCACTGCTGTGCCTGTCTACTAACCTCATATAAATGTTGGCATGCTGCATGTATTCTGGAACTTTTTTATTTTCCACTCAATGCTGTATTTTTGAGATTTATCCCTGTTGAGACGTGTGGTTCCAGGTCTCATATTTTCACAGCAGTACTCTAGGTATACATAAGCCACTATGGATTAGTTCACATTTCTGCTGATGAGTGAGGTTACCATCACTATTACAACCACTACTACTATGGACTTTCTTATACACATCTCCTTGTGCTTACCTGTGCAGGTAATTCCACCACTTAGGGTAGAATTATTGGATGATATGGGTATATGCATCTGCAACTTCACTGAGTGTGGCTAAATTGTTCTCTTAAGCAACTGTGCCATTTTTAAAAAATTGAGATATAACAGACATGTAATATTGTGTAAGTTTAAGGTGAACAAAGTGTTGATATGATACTTATATTATGTATTGCAGTATGATTACTTCCCTAGCATTAGCTAACACCTACATTATATACCATAATTATCATTTCTTTTTGGATGCAATTATTATCTTAACTATCATTAAGATGCAACTGTGCCATTTTACATGTCCACCAGAAGCATGTTCTTGCCAACATTTAGAGGAGGTAGAGAGATGAGATTTGGGGAGTGGTCCACGGGGCTTTTCAACTACAGTGATGATGTTTATTTCTTTTGTGTGTGTGTGTGGTACGCGGGCCTCTCACTGCTGTGGCCTCTCTCTTTGCGGAGCACAGGCTCCGGACGTGCAGGCTCAGCGGCCATGGCTCACAGGCCCAGCCGCTCCGCGGTATGGGGGATCCTCCCGGACCGGGGCACAAACCGTGTCCCCTGCATCGGCAGGCGGACTCTCAACCACTGCGCCACCAGGGAAGCCTTTTATTTCTTAAACTAGATGATATTCAAAAGTATTCCTTGTAGTATTCTTTATAAAAATGCCATGGAAAATATTTCACAACACTCAAATGAAAACGATTGTCCCATCCTCAACAAAGGGCAAATCTGATCATGTTGAGAAGGCTTCTCTGGCCATCTGTGCTCTCAGGGTCCGCGGCAGCCTGGGCACCTGGCTGGAGAGGCCTTTGTGGTCTAGACCCAGCCGCACTCTGACTACCCAGCACTCCCGACGCCCTCCCTCCAGTGCCTCAGGCCATCACAGGTCCCCTTCCCTCCTTGTCAAATGCTCTTCCCTCTGCCACCACCCCACCTCACCCCACCAGTTATTTTTACCAGAATAACTAACTCCTCATTCTCCAAGACTCCCTCCCATGAAATCTCTTGTTTCACCTCCTGACCTACATCTCCTTCCAGGCCCGCATCAGATGCCGCCTCAATATATACTGAGGTCTTCCACTTCCACTCCCAGCACACTGCAGGTCCCTGTTGGGTCACTTGTCTCTCTCCCCATTGTACCACAAGAACGTGGACCACACCATTTATCTCTGTGTTCCCAGTATCCAGCTCAGTGCTGACGAATGAATGCATGAAAAGATGAACAAATAAATGAATGAAGTCCAACCCCTTCAGTTTACAGAAAGAAGGCAAAATTGAGGTTAAAGGAGGGAAGGGATCTGGTGGCTAAAAGCAGATCTGATTCTCAATCCAATGCTTTTTCTGTCCAGTTTGCAACTTGCAATAAAACAGAAACTAAAGTATGACAAACCCCAGAAGGCAAAAATAACAAGATTTATAAATTTCATTAAATTTAACAACACATAAATTTTTAAAGTTCTGCATAGCAAAAATAAATCCCCACAGTGTCAAATAAAATCCCAACCTGGACAAAAATATTTGCTACATATATCACAGGCAACAGATGAATTACGCTAATACACAAAACAAACGAATAAGCAGGAGGCCAAAAATCCAACAGAAAAATGGGCAAAGAACAGGAAATTCTTTCCACAGTAAAAGAAAAAAAAATGGCTCTTCAACATATGAAACAATACTCAACCTCATTCAGAACAAGAGAGATAACAAGTAAGATTATGAAGATACCATTTTCCCTATCAGATTGGCAAAGATCAGAATGTTGGATAATATTCTGTTTAGCAAGAGTTTGAGGAAACAGGCCATCGCATGCATCGCTGGTGGGACTGTAAACTGGCACAACAACTGTAGGAGGGGCACTTTGACGATATTTATCAAAAGTAAAAGTGCATATGTACTCTTTGACCCAGCAGTTATACATCTATGAATTTTTAGAACAGATACAGTTACAAATGTGACATATAAAGCACTTGCAAGAATATCCACTGCAGTATTGTTTAAAATGTATCTAAATGTATCTAAACCATTCTGTCTTGGAATTCTTGCGGAATGGTTAAATAAATAATAACTTTTGGGACTTCCCTGGAGGCACATTGGTTAAGGATCCACCTGCCAATGCAGGGGACACGGGTTCGAGCCCTGGTCCGGAAAGATCCCACATGCCATGGAGCAACTAAGTCCGTGCACCACAACTACTGAGCCTGCGCTCTAGAGCCTGTGAGCCACAACTACTGAAGCCCGCGAGCCACAACTACTGAAGCTTGTGTACCTAGAGCCCGTGCTCCGCAATGAGAGAAGCCACCACAATGAGAAGCCCGCGCACCGCAACGAAGAGTAGCCTCCGCTCGCCGCAACTAGAGAAAGCCCACGTGCAGCAACAAAGACCCAACACAGCCACAAATAAATATATAAATTTCTAAAAAAAAAAAAAGTAACTTTTGATATACCCATACAACGAAATACAATGCAGCCTTTAAAAAGGTATGGTTCCTTAGGTTTTAATATGAAACAAGATGTATTAACTAGAAACAAACATATAAGAAAGACAAGGTGCAGAATAGAATTGCTATCAGTTGAAAATACATATATTAATACATAAATATATAAAATATATTTTAATATATATATTAAATACATCTAGAAAGATACACCAGAAACTGGGACCAGAGATTGTCTCCAAGGAACAGTGTTGGTGGCTGGGAGACGACAGGAGACTTTGTTTTCACTGGATACTCTTTTCTACTTTTTGAATTTTACCCCAAGTACATGATGTGAAAAATAAAGACATTTACATATTTTTAAAGATGTTAACACCCTACATCCCCTTTTAGAAAGTATAAAACCTTTTCTTCATGTTTCTCCTCACTCAAATACAGCCCATCTCTATAGAAAGAAGAAAAAGTGAAAAGAAAAGAAATAGAAAAGCAAGCAACCCACTGAGATTTCTTTCCTCCTCTCCACAGTTTAAAGATAAAAACAAACAAAACCATGAGTACCCTGCTGATAGCTTCGCTTTCTTCTCCATTTAATCCAGTGAAAGCTTTTCCTCTAGCTCCTCTCTCTCTCCTACTGAGAACAGGAGGAGAAGTCCCTCTCTGGTGGGATACTCCAGGTTTGTAGAATGTGTGGTTCCACAGGGAGTGAATGACCAGGGCCTCTCATCCAGCGGCTTGTTTCTAAGTGGTGTCCTGAGAGTTCAAGGAACAGCTGGGGTTCCAGGGTACCCAAGGACAGGGGCTGAGAGGTTCCCACCCAGAAACCTGCTTAAACCAGCCCAGTGCTGCCATGGCCAGTAAAGCCCAGGCTTCCATGTGGCCATTCTGGGAATTCTTAGTTCCAGGAGGATTCTGGTTTGGGAAAAAAAAAAAAATCACCAATCTATCCAATCTCCTTATCTTATAGACAGGGAAATGGGTGGTCAAGGAGAGAGTTCCAGGATGAGGAGACACAGCCAGAAAGCAGTAGATGGAGCAGTGAAGCAAGGATAGACAGAGGGGAGGTGTGATTCTGCCTTAGGGGTGACTTGGAATGACAGATGACCCGGAACTGGTATCCCTCCCATGACCCCTAAGCTGCCTCAGCCCTGCCAGGCACAGACCACTGGTTGGCCAGCCGGACAGTGGGCAAAAAAGGCAGCCTGCAGAGGAGAACTACCTTGGTGTTGGATTCAGATCCAGCCTTTGCCAATTACGAAGCGGGCAGCTTTTGGGCAGATAACTTACTGCTGACGAGGGGACATCCCACCCATCTCACACATGGAGACCAAATGAGATGATGGAGGAAAAGTGCAAGTGCTCAACAAATGGTAGAAATTGGTCTTCTGTTTGATTCAAAGGTATAAGCTTAGCAAAAAGCAAAGTCTGCAAAGAGATCATTTCCTAATCCTACCCCCCCCGCACCCCCCCCCCCCCCCCCCCCCCCCCCCCCCCGCTGCCCAGACCTCAGCCATGAGACAGGACCGGCGTGCAGGCATCAGGCAACAGGCCTTGCTTCCACTGGGTCGGCCACAGGGGGAGCCAAGCCACAATCTAGAGGAAGTCCAAGTCGGCCCAGCCATGCTCTCAGCAACCACCACTCCCTCCACACGCATGGTCCCACAGCGTGGCGTGGCAGGGAGCGACCCCTGGCCTGGAGTGACCCATGCTCAGGGCTGCGCCTGGGCCTGCTGGCTCATTTCTCCTTGGCCTCCAGCAGGAAGGCCACCTGCTCAGGCAGCCACCAGGGAGGGGAGAGAAGCCAGGGAGCCAAGACAAACAGGCCCAGCAACTTGGTCCATACACTTGTCCTAGGATGGCTCTGTGCTGGGTGGGAAGCTAGGGGTGGAGACCACAGCTGGTGGGAAGACAGCTCACCATCCTTGAGGGGCAAGACTGGAGGGGGCAGTGCTAATGGGGGACTGACTGCATAATTCTCTGGCCTCAGGAACCTCGGGGCCCTTTGTGGGAGGTGGCCACACTTCGCCACAGATAACTACTTATCTCATAGGACATCTGACCTCAGTCTTAATCTTTCACTTCATTAATGCATAGGGATAGCTTCATTTCCAATGGAGGTTCTTCAACCCACTTTTCCAGTTCATGAATTTGATAACATTCATAAAGCCCCCACCTCATACCTTATGTGCAGCTGGGGATATGGAGCTGAACCTAGAATGTAGGCTCTCAAGAAGCTCATGATCTAGGTGTCTCAGTTAGCAGTCTTCCACTCATGCTACTCACAAGCTCCAGAGCCTTCAATGGCTCCCCAGCGCCCTCAGGATCAAGTTGAAATTCCACTCAAGACACCTTTTGCTTCACTGCTTCATTCGCTCCCTTTTCCTGTCCCCGTCTTTGCTCAGGCTGTTCCTTCTATCGGTAACATCCTCCCGTATCTTCTCACAGCCAAATCTTTCTAAGCTCACTCAGCTGCACCCCAAGACACTGGAGCTCCTCTCCCACCCTATACACAGAGCCATAGTCATGACTCCCTCCTTCAAATACCCACATCAGGGCTTGGCAGAGAGCAGACCCTTGGCATTGTGGCCTGAGGAAAGGAAATAGAGAGATGCCACTGGGCCTCACTTTCCTCAAGTCTTTGGTTTGGGCTCCTAAGCACAACTTTGGTGCAGCCCCTCCCGAGGGCACAGGGAAGGGAATCAGACGGCTTTAGAGGCGGACTGGGCAGAGGAAAATGTGAACAGTCGCCACATGGTGCAACTTTCCTCCCAGGGGTCCAAAGCCAGTTTCCATGGAAACCAGGGCAGAATCCTAGTGCTGAAGAAACAAACAGGGCAGGTTTTCCTTCCACAGAGATGACAGTGACCTGGCCAGAGGAGGTGAAGAACTGGAACCCTTCCCTCTCCTCCTCTCCAGGACAGCTGACATCTCTCCTCCCCAGGCAGGTCTCAGTTTCTCCTTCTATGTAATGGGCTGGTTCAGCCCTTCCATCTGTGGGGTCCTGAGGCAGTGCCTGGGGCTAGCCTGGGCTAGCCTGGGCTCTGGAGCCTTGCCTCCTCAGGGAACTGTATCTGGCTTTGCAAAGCTCCATCTCACAGATGATTATCTGGGACCTGAGCCCAGCGCTCTGCGCTTGTTAGCATTTAAAGCCCCAAGGGACTAAGGAGCATTCCTCTGGCTCTAGGTCAAAGAGGGTTGCAGAGAAGCCAGACAGGGTGGCTGAGGACACTCCAGGAACGTGCACAGCAGCGGCCCCTGGCGGCCACACGGAGAACTGCATCCATGAAACCCAAGGAAGGCTTCCTGGGCTGCAGCTGCGAGGGTCACCACCTGTGCCAGAATCACAGTCAGGTCTGGAAGTGACCCAAGAGAGCAGGTCTGAGGTCAGTGGGGAGCTGTGAACAAGCCAGGCCTAGAACCCTGGTGCCTCCCTCCCATCCTCTACCCCTTTCCTACACCGGCTGCCTGGGAAAGCAAAAGGTGTCCCTTCCCCACATCCCATTTCCACTTGCCGTTGTGAAGACTACAGAACACTTCAGTCAGCTTAAACGGGGACTCACTGATTCCTCTTGCTCCCACTGGGGGCAGGGCTCAGGGAGTCCAGGTGTTCCAACCCTGATGGAGCCAGCAGGCTAAGTGTGTAGGTAAAGTGGGGATGACTGCCCTTGGGACCCCAGCAGGGCCCCTTCTCCCCTGGATTTCCCTGCACTCACCCCTTGGGAGAGAGGAGGTCCCCAGTGCCTCCTTTGTTGCCTGCTGGGAGTTCACCAAGCCACAGACTCTATGCAGAAAGACTGCTCACCATTTGGAGAAGGAGTTTCCTCTGCCACATCCCTCCACGCCAAAGTCTATCTGGTTTCTGCTTGCACATCTACACTGTCCAGGAGCTCAACGGCCCCAGGACAACCCTGGCCACTGCTGGGCAATTCTAAGTCTTCTTTCTCCCAGTAAGCTAAGGCATGTCCTCCTGTAGCTCCCACCTTCCTGGCTGGGCCTAACTCTGCCCTCTGGACTTCCACACCATGGCCTCTCAGACACTGCATGGAATGGTGGACAGGGCCCAGCCTGGGAGGCAGATTCTGCCACCAATGCAGCGTATGATCTCGAGCAGTCCCTTCTCTCTGAGCCTCAGTTTCCTCGTCCATGAAATGAGAGGCCTGCATCAGATGGTTTCCAAAGGCCCTTGCCAGGTCTGAATGTCTTCAGTTTTGCATCCTCATCTCCCATCTGTTTTCCAGTTTCTCTAACCACCCTTAACTGCCGGTTCCTTCAGCCCACAGCCTTCAGGCCTGGAAGGAATGACTCCAATGGGGACCAGCACAAATCCAGCTCTCCCCCTACAGATGTCCTCATCTTTGGACAGTGTGGCCTGGCCGGAGGTGGGGAGCACTGTGCCCAGGAAAATGTCATAACTCTGCCTGTGAGGAAACATCACCGCACCCGGGCTGGAGTCCCTGAAGGCGCCCAGATCTACCTGACTCCCTTCCCGAGGAAAATGGACGCAGCAGAATTCCTCCTGCAGGGGCTCAATCCACACCCAGCAAAGATGCAAGAGGTTCTTAGAAAAACCTACCACCCAATGCATTTCTTAGAAAAAAGAACTGTTTCGCTGCCAGGGAAAAAATCCTGGATCAACTTAGAAGGAAGACCTGGGCTTGCCAACAATCAAAGACCTCATTTTTCTGAATTACAGAAGAGCATTTTTCTACATGTAACCTTAGAACGCCTCTTTCCCTTTTCCGGTTTTCATATATAGCGCAGGAATTTTCCTGCTCAATGAAGTTACTGTATGAGCTCTCCTCTCTCTCTTTCTTTCAGGCCTCTGACCTCAAGTGAGAAAACGATGGTTTTGAAGGGGCCTGGAGGTGGTCAGAGTCCTGGCAAGGTGTGGGCCCTGCAGCTTGGTTACCCTGCCTAGCAGCTGGAAGGAGCTGGGCCCAGCTGGGTGCCCCAGCAGGAAGAAGTCTGCACCCACCAGCACCCTCTCTGGTTTCGAAGCATCCTCTCACCTGTTCCCTCTCCAGGGGGGAGAGAGGGAAGGTGGGGCTCATACTCTCATTTGGCAAAGGGAATCAAGCCCCAGAGAGCAGAAGTAACTCACCTGAAACCCCAGTGCGGAAGCCAACCTATTACAGCCCACTGCCTCCTGAGCTTCCCCCTCGGCTCTCCCTCTGTGTTTCCACAGTCCCCGTCCATCCCTCCACCGCTACACCCTCATCCCTGCATTCTGGTGGTTAGCTCCCTTCCTTCCCTGATATGCCTAGACATGGATCACGCAGACTCAGCTCGCAGTCCCTGGCACCAGCACGGAGTCTGGCAAGGGTGACCTATGAATGGATGACAAGAAACAATAACATCTGTGGCTAAGATTTACTGTGGGCTTGCTGCGAGACAGGCACTATTTGAAGAGCTTTCCACCAATCATTTCACCTTCACCCTTGATTCTTTATGAAGGAGATAATATTATTATCCCCATTTTACAAGATAGAAAACTGAGGCTTGGAAAAGTTAATTACTGCCCCACGGCCATGAAGATAATAAGCAATTGCAGTCAGGATTCAAATCTGACTAGGCAGTATAATGTTTTATGAAGGTTGCCGTCCTAGCCACACGTCAGAGTCACCCAGGGAGCTTTTAAAAAGACAGAGGTCTGCCCCTCCTGCCTGGCCCTATGGAATCAGAGTCTTCCAGAGTCTGGCCTGGGTGAGTCTGATGCCCTCTCCTGGTTGGCAGCCACAGGTAAGGGTTAACCTCCTGGGGTTTGGTAGCAGAACGATCTGGACTTGAGCCCTGGATCTACCGCTAACTGGGGTGTGACCTTGGGCAAGCCAATTCGCTTCTCTGAGCTGTGAACTAATTTGTACAGTGGGGCAGCAATGAAAGCTGCCTCCCAGAGTCACCACGAGAATGGACAACACGATGGGCCAGGAACACTCAGGACCCAGAGACTAGGCAGACTCTGGGCCGGGTACCCTCATGGTCTCTGCAGTTCCCTTCACAGTCATCCTCCAACTGTTATAGCCTTTACAGAATTAATAATAGAATCAGATAAGTAGGCCCAGAGACTAGGGCACTGAGGAGCTGAGCCTGGAGAGAGTGCCATGAGTCCCTCATTCTGTGACCGGGCCCTGCAACACACACACACACACACACACACACACACACACACGCACGCACACACACCCGGCTAGGCAGAATTGGCTCCAGTGCAAGAGCCATACGCAAGCCCCAGGAAGCAAGCAGTGGGTCTTGCTGTGCTGCTGCGGTGAGCGTCTTCAGACCCCTTCCTCACTGTCTTCCCCAAACCTGGGTTCACAGCCACTGCAGGGACCCCGTGCACCAGGTGGTACAGTAAAGGCTAGCAGGTGTGGGCAGGCATGAGGGCCACGGGCATCTGGGAAGGGTTTTGTAGTAACTCCTCTCAGTTTATGGCCCTTCCTTTTCCATTTGGGGAACAAAGACTCTTTGAGTGTGATGGAGGCCTTGACTCCTGGGGATGACATCAACTGCGGTGAGTCATCACTCCCGGCAGCAGCTCCAGAGGACTCAGTCCGGGGCTCTGCAAGGAAAACTCACAAACTCACTGAAGCGGGCCTGGAGGAAAAGGGGCCTGCCCCGGGCACGTGAGGGGCACCAGAGAGGAACAGGTGGCAACCTGCTGGAAGTGGGCAATTTCAGGATCTCCTGAATATGCCAGGCTCCGCGCTGCAAGGGGACACAGAACCAATGCTGGCAGGGCAGATGACCAGACAGTTCCCAACTCTTCCCCAGGGCCAGGGATGGCAGGAGGGCAGGGAGGGGCACAGAGGAGGCCACCAGCAGGAGAGGGGAGGCTAAAGGAGGCCTGCCCCTCAGCTCCCTAACACATGCAGATACAGTCACACATGCACACACACACACCCATCCAGATTCACGCTCGTAAAACCACACTCATACACACTCTCACCTATTCACAACACTCCCACGAACACTCACGCACACCCTGATACAGATATCCATACACACACGTTCACACACTCACACGTATATGCACACATATCCACACACACCTTCCCCCACTCTCATCCCATACTAACACACCCTGACACCTTCACACACTCACATCCACACACAAATCATCCGTGGAGACTCTCTCACACATTCACACACCCACACATCTACCCTGATCCATACACTCACACCAAAGCAACTCAGACTTAATTTGCTTGATATTTTGGGTTCCAATTACAGCCTCGTTTGAAAAGGATTCTGTGGCTAAAAACTAGCCCCCCCAACATAAAGCCACCCATGAGAAACCCTTCCACGTTACAGATGTCGAAGTGGGGGCACTGCTGGGGCAGATGTTTGCCTGGGGACCCACAGAGAGTCTGCAGCCCACTCTTTCTCTCTAGCTTCCTCTTTAAAGGTCTGGAGATCTTCGGCTCCACTTCCTACACACAGGGTTTCAGTTTCTCTGATGTCAGCACATTTTCTGGATTCTGCCCTTATCAGTAAAACCTTCTTCTCAGAATATTAGATTTGGGTCATGTCTTCACACAGCATCGAACCCAATTAACTCATTCTCTTGGAAGCAGTGCTAGAAATGGCTGAGCAAGAAGTATGAACTGCAGGTGATATGGGCACCTGGCAGAGCCTGGCACAGGGAGGTGCCCAATAAATGTTAATTTTGTGAATGTATGAGGAAAGTGTAACAATAGCTTGTGTGTAGTGAGCCCTTATCATGTCCTGGGCGCCATGTACTTTACCTGCCGAGCAGTGGTTCTCAACCCTGGCTACACAGAATTACCGGGGAGATTTTAAAAAAATATCTATGCCAGGGGCCCACCCCCAGAGATGTTGATTCAGTTTGTCCAGGCATGGCCTGGGCACCAGCCTCCCAGGTGATCCTGATTCACAGCCCCGGAGCTCTCCACAACAACCCCACTCTTACTGTTCCCAGTCGACAGATGAGGGGACAGAGGCACAGAGAAGTTAAATAACTTGCCCGAGGGCACACAGCTATCAGGTCCTAGAACTGGCGATTTTAAGATATGAACCTTAAAGGTCTGAGGCAAGGAGTTGAGTCTCCCTCTGTTCCTCTCCTCTCCAGGAATGTCACTTCAACCCAAGGCTGCCCCACTCCAGGGAGCACACCTTGACTGTCCCGGCCCTCGGTGACCTTGGGCCTGTCTGCCTCCCTCTTCCCATTGCCCTGCTGCCGATCCCCACTGCTCTGAGCATCAACACTCAGCACCTGCCTCTCAGGAAGGAGCTTTGCCACCAGCAAGAGACAGTCTCTCATGGGCTTCATCTTCTGAGCAGATCTGGGAGGGAACTGGACCGCCACTGCTCTCATTTTGGCCAGCGTGACATATGTTCCAAACTAGAGAAGGATCTCCAAGCAGCACAGTATTAGGGAGAAAGAGTCAGCCAGGTCTGGCTTCAAATCCCAGTTCAGCATTTAAAAGCTGTGCAACTTTGAACAAGACACTTAATCTCTCTGAGCCTTGGTGTCTACATCCATAACACAGGAATAATGCCACCTACTTCAGGAGAGACTTTTGAGAATGACTTGAGATAACAGATGTAAAATACTAGGCAGAGGGCCTAGCAAAGCATACATTCAATATAGCACAGTGGTTGTTGTTACTGCAATTATCATCAATGATATTAGTCTTCTTTTCTTTCCCCTGAACTGTTGTCTATAATTGCCAGGAAAGATAGGTTTGTGCAATTTTCCCTCTGGGTCTCAGTTTTCTCACCTGCAAAATGGGGTGAAATGACCTCCTTCAGCTTAGTTGCAGTGAAGGTCAAATGTGGTTCTGCATGTGAAAATGCTTTGTTAAGCATAGCCTGCTCAGGTGTAAGGAGCAACTAACATGGACAGAGAGCTCCAAACAGGTGTAGGGGCCTGAGAGGACTGTTTATCTCAGATTAGTGAAATTTGAATATGTGGAAATGCTACAATGTGGCCAGTGGAACTTCATAAGCAGAATTTCCTGTCCCAGCCTGGGAATGGCTTGAATAAAATGGGGCTGACCAAGAGGAGCTGGAACCTGGAAATTGGTTTAGCATTCCCACTCCATCCCCCTCCTGACCCCAGGGCAGGACGCTACGGTCAGGCTAACTGCAGCTGCTGGAAGAAACAACAACTAAACGATAATAATAATGGCCCATGTTCGCTGTAGTGGGTTGAACGATGGCCTCTAAAATGATACGTCCATATCTTAATCCCTGGAGCCTGTGAACGTGACCTTATTTGGAAGAAGGGTCTTTTGAAGATATAATTAAGGATCCTGAGATGACGAGACCATCCTGGATTATACAGGTGGGCCTTAAGTCCAATGACAAGTGTCCTTATAAGACACAGGGGAGATTTGACAGAAGAGAAGGCGACATGATTATGAGGCAGAGATTGGAGTGAGGCAGTCATGAATCAGGGAATACTGAAAGCCCCCAGAGCTGGAAGAGGCAAAGAAAGATTCTCCCCTAGAGCCTCCACCGGGAGTGCAGCCCTGCCAACACCTTGACGTTGGACTTCTGGTCTCCAGAACTTTACCAGTTTGTGGTAATTTGTTAGAGCAGGCAAAAAACCTAATACATTCATTGAACCCTTACTGTATGCCAAGTCCTATTATAAGTGTGGTGCCTGGACTGACTCGTTTAATACTCACAATAACCCAGTGAGGAAGGTATTATTACCTGTATTTTATACATGAAGAGATTGAGATGCAGAGGGATGAGGTCATACAGGTAGTAAGTGGCAGAGACAAGATGTGGACCCAGCCTGGGTCCATTCTCTATGGACACAGGGTTAGGCAGGGCCCTAGCTGTGATGGGGCTTCCCTCAGATCACAGCACAGCCACAGCAAATGAGCTGCCTCCCAGACAGGCTGATGGGAGGCCGAGTCCCCTGAGTGACTAGATCCCACCGATTGACAACAGGGAGAGGCAGCCACGTGGCCCCAGCTGGGGGAAGGAGGTTGGTGATCTGTGGGATGCAGAGAGGCTTGGGAGGTGCAGCCCAGGGGGCCTGGGCATGTCTGCGAGGGTTCTACAGCCAGGAGGAAGCTTGTGGCCGCCAAGGGAGCTGCTCCCCAGAGAAAGCCTGTCCCAAGCCGGAGGAGGCCACACTTCCAGGAGGGGCAACAATAGCTACTTCCCTTGCCTCCCCACCTTCCCCTTGCCCTTACCTGGGGGAAGTCCTCTCCAGCCACACTGGGAAGCTGGGCCTCAGGGTTGATTTTTTTCTAAATGCCTGCAAATGGATCACCCCATCTTGCCAAGAAACCCTCCTTTGGTAAGTTTCCCAGGAAGCTCCAATTCCTCACTTCTATGTTATTATCTGTTTATTTGCCTATGTCTCCCACCAGCCTGTGAGCCCTTCGGGGGTCAGGCATCATCTGTTTCATGTTTATATCTCCTAACTTCACCCTCACCCCTCTAGCACAGGGCTTGCCTGAGTTAGGCAAAAATTGAGCATTGATGGAGGAATGAATGAACGAATAATGCACACATGAGTGAATGAATGAGCTTAATGGATTCTGGAGAAGAGTGACCGTATGCCTGTCTTACCATATTACATTTATTGTCATCAATACATACAATCAATAGTCTTTTTCAGCAATTACAAAGAACTCTAATGAACGCCAGCTGTTTGTCACAGTGATCCCACCAGCACCATTTAGCTCAATATGCACTTAACAGCCTAGCTCTCATCTGATCCAACTGTTGAAGTATAATATAATATTAATAGCCAAACAGAGGCCTGATGTTAACTTTTCTGAGGGCTGCGATCTTCCATCCTTTTGGCTGACCCTTAAGCAAGAGGGTGCAGAATGACCAGGCTTCTGAAACATGCCTGCCTTGGCTCTCACCCCCCAAACTGAGCTGGGGGTGCCGCTCTAAAACACACTGGCCTCTTAGACTTCAGTGTGCATTCTAGCTGCCTCCCGGAACAAGGGTCCGGGTAGGGATTGTGGGCAACGTACGCTTCCCCTTCTCGTGATATACTATTAGCTTCTTGAGGTTTGGCTGGAGAGCTCAGAGAGGCTGCTCGTCGCCTATCTGGGGGCTACAGCATGAGCTGGGGCCACTGGGCAAGATGGGGCGGAACAGGCCAGCCCTCGAGGTCCTGGGAGAAGAAGGGTAAGATTCTTGCTCCTTCCTGCATCCCCCCACCTCCAACCTCCAGCCCCAAGTTGTAAGGCATTGGGGTGGGAGGGGCATTGATGGTGGGAGGAGCTTGAAAGAGTAATTCTGGAGCTTTCTAAGTCTCTAAGTAAGGCATGTCCTTGGGTATTTCTTGAGTTCTTTCGCATGATTGACACCACGTGGTCCATAAAATCTCTTACAGAGTTAGAGGTGCTAACCACATGCAATTCAGTCATAACTTACATTGTGCCAGCCCCGAGAGAAACGCAGCCACAAGGGGAGGATGGATCTCGGAAGGCGAGGCAGGAGTGGACCTCCCTGTCTTTCACTCTATCCTGGTCCCAGTCCAGGGTTCTGGCATTGCCCACAACCAGCATCCAGTGGCCACACTTGTCTGGACTTGGGCCTGGGGTGGACTCTGGAAGATCAAGAAGACTCGGGCTCTGGTCCCCGAGTAGCTCTCAGACTAGTAGGGAGGGCAAGACACCAACACACAGAGCCCTGATACAGGTGCCTGAACTGAAGGACAGGGTGATGGAGATGCGCCTGGAAGGCTCCGCACAGGTGAACATGGTAGAGCAAGCAGAGCATAAGCAAACCTATGGAGTTAGGAAACTGAGGGGTAAGTGGGTAGTCCCGGGGGATGGGAGCAATGGGACTCTTAGGTAACCTCCAACATTAGCACAGAAAGGAGAGAATTATGAAGCCAGGTTAGAAGCGTGAAGCCAACATCAGCTCATTTACTCTCAGGACAATTTGGTAAGGTGGGAACAATTGCTCTCCCATTTTGCAGATAAACAGACCAAGGCTGAAGGAGATCAAGGCCACAGAGCTGGACTGGTGTGGTTGGGACTCACACATGGGTCATCTGAGGTCCTTCCCAGCTCTTTCTACTCTTAATCACTTTTTCACTCAAGAGACTGGAAACAGATTAGGGAGAGCCTTGAATGTCAAGCCAAGGAGACTAAAATTTATGCAACAGGCAATGGGGTGCCTTGAAAGGTTTCTGAGGAAGGCTGCCGCTGACCATTTTAGGAGGCATCACTACTTCACCTCGAGCTGCTGCCCCTGCAGTCGGGCCCCTTCCTTTCCCTTGCCAAGCAGAGGGTGGAATTGGGCGATTTGGAATGTGGAGCGAAGGCGGTCGTTTGGCAACAGCAGGAGACATATTTTCCTGCAGCCTCTCAGCACTTGTCATGTGATGCCCTGGGCAAAATCAAGCTGCCCTGGGAATGGCCCAGGGCGTCCCAACAGATGAGCTTGTATGAATTCAGCCAGGGCAGGGAAGCAGCTGGCAGAATGAGTTCACAGCCTCAGCAGGAGCTGTGAAATCGTGCCTACACTGAACAGGCTGATAGAGGCCTGGAGACTCGAGGTGACCTTCAGAGCTGGGAAGGACTTCAGTCCAGTGTCCCCAAGATGAGAAAACTAAGGCCCAGACTGACAATGTGACTTGCCCAGCATATCGTGTTCCCACAGTTATCGACTATCCAGGCCACTCTCACCCACTGCCCTAAGAAGGTGAGGCACAGGGAAGTGCTTGGTACACAGTAGGCACCCAATACAGGAACGGATGCGTAGTGGGGCCTGTGGTGCTCACATATAACAACTCGATGCCATGGAGTAGGGGGAAACGAACGACATAAGAAATTTGTCCTACAGCTGTTATCAAACACACTGCTCCTTTCTACAGATTTTCCTGCTCCACTGTGCAGAGACCTGCTCCCTGCGGGATGCTGGAGCCCCATTTGGCTCTGAGATGGGATTTGAGTTTAAGGGAACAGCCAGAACAGATGGTGACCCTGAAGTCATATTTTGAAACAGGCTGACTCTTGTTTAATCTAGATGAAAGTACAGCTTGATGGCCTCCAAATGTCAGCTGGAGGAAGAGCACCTCCAGAGTAATGGCAGAGGGAACCAGACCCTCCAAGGTGCGTACCAGGAGATGCCCCTAACTGGAGGCCTGAAACTGAGGGTGACCTCGGGGGCACCCGAGGAGGATGAGCCTCGAGCCTCGCCCAGCAGATGCAGGGGAAGGACGTGTAATTCTGTGCCAGAGAGACCTGCACGCCAGGCCTCATCCACTTACTAGCCTTGTGCCAGTTCCTTAACTCCTCTGAGCCTAGTTTCATTATCTGGACAGAGAGATGACAATACCCAGCTCTCAGGGTGGTGGTACAGGGTAATGTCAGGTGCTGAGCACATCTTATTTATCTGTCCGTTCGTTCATTCGTTCATTCACCAGCCACCAGGTGCCTGGCACTGCCACTGTGGGAGATTCACGGGTGAACAGGACAGATGCGTCCCCTGCCCTCCTGGCGTGTATGCTCTAGCACTGTGTTCCTGGATGGGCAGAAAAACCGCCTGAGGGCTTTAGAAGTCTGATTCTCGGCTGCATCCCAATCAGGACCTCTGGGGGAAAGGCCTAGGCCTCCACATGTTTTAAAAGCTCCCCAGTGACGCTGTTGTGCACAGGGTGCGGTTCATGGTTTCGGGGAGAGCTCTCCCCCACCAAGGGCTTGTCTTCTCGGGCTCTACTCTGAGCGCCTCACACAGCCTGGGAGGTGGGACCTCCACTACCCCCTGTCCAGATAGGGAACCAACCCTCCTTCTGAGCAATCTGCCCAGGTCACACAGCTGATAAATGGAGGAATTGGGATTTGAAGTCCAGCTGATGTTTCCAAAGCTCAGCTCTAACGATACGCTGCCGGGCACAGGAGAGACCCTCAGTGTATGTGAATTCCTGTCCCCCGTCTTTCCTCCCACATCCCTGATGATGGGACAGACGCACATGTCTACACCCAAGCAGCAGCAAAACTTGGGCATTTGAGGGTGGTGTGATGCCACCCACCTGGACATCAGAAAACCCAATTCTAAATCCAGTTCTTCTATATTCTGGCTGTGTGACTCTCATCACGTCCCTTGTTCTCTCTGAGCCTCCATCTCCCCCTCTGTAATTTAGGAGAGCCAGAATAGAGGATCCTGAAAGTCCAACATTTTCTGGGTCCTCAAGGTCCCCGGTGGGTTTTGATGGGAGCGAGGTATTTGGGGGACCCACAGACCCTAAGAAGGGAGCTCAGGAGCCCCAGCTACCCAAGGTGCATGAATGGTGAACTGTGCTTCTCCCACAAGGAGCATGGACCACACAGGGTAGGAGGCTGCCTCCAAAGAGATTCTTAGAAACCTTGAACTTGAGTGGGACCGGCCAGTCTACCGCATGCATATGCATGAACAGCATTTTTCACATTCCACCCAACCTTCCCATGCTCGTGCACCCACACACTTATTCCTGGAAAGGTAAATGCAGATTGAGGAGGGAAGTTTCTTACGGCCACCAACACACACACATCTATTCATTCTGCTAGCATTTATTCAGCACATGCTGTGTGGTACCACTGTTCTAGGTGCTGGGGATCCAGCAGTGACAGACAAGTTCCTTCCCTTGTGAATCTGAAAGTTCTAGTACAAGCGCTATGGAGAGCAGTGACCTCCATCTTGTCATAGCAAAAAACCAAACATGTCAAGTAGTCCCTTCCACACACAAGTGCGTTAGGTAACTATTGATGGAGGAAACGTTTATACAAGAACGGGTTCTTGTACCCGCTACCATAATTCCAAGCCTCCCCCACCAACTGGGGACCTCAAATCTATATATAACATCGTCTCCACTAAAGCATCACCATTAGAGAGAGGGGACCCTATACCTGAAGGCCTGGGTCTAGCCAGAGCCCCACAGAGCTTGGAAATTTAATTAAAGCCTCCTGCCCTATCTTTAAAAGCACTTAAGTTTTGCACTCCATAATAATTGTGGGCTGTTTAACATAAAAATATTCTAAATTATTTTCCAGTTGCTACTGGACTCCCTGAGTTATCAACCGCTGAGTAAAATGGATGCAGGAAATAAACAATGTAGCTTTGCACACTGCTGTCACACAGCCAAGGACCACGAGCACACCCAGTTTGAGAAGCAGGTCTCTAAAGGAATGGCCTGGACAGGAGTGGGTAATGAATCACCCATCTCCCACCATCTCTAAAGGAATTGCTTCCCATGTGAAAACACCTAAGGACTTCCCACCCAAGTTATTCCCCCACAAGACCTCTCTGTTCCCTGGCAAGAGAATTCTGCATGTACTTGTGGATACACGTTCTAAATACAGAGATCCAGAGAGAGAAATCAGAAGAGATAATATAAGATCTGGATGAGCCTCAGAGCTGGTCCAACCCCTTCATTTCACAGACAGGAAGAAGCTTTTCAAAGCCGAGACTAACTGCAGAGGGCAATTCTTAGAATCCTTTTCTTGTGTGACCTTCACAACCTCTCAGCCAGGCAGCTATGATGGCCTGGGAGGCTCTGGGTGGCCAAGGTAAGACCAGAGACTCTGCTCCAGGCTCTCACTCAGCCCTGCTTCCCTATCATCCTACTGCAAGTCTCTCATATACACTTCTCTTGGGCAACACAGAGGTGGAGACACTGTGCCCCTCCCTGAAGCCATAAACTCTCGGGTAAGTAGAGGCAAGAGCAGGGCAGGAAAGAGCACCCAGAGGCTCTCAGCCCATGGACCCTGGGCTATGAGCACTGGGCAGGACCCAAGGGGCAGTGGAAGCCGAGATGCTCACCCAGGGCCAGGCTCGGGAAAGCAGCTACTGGAAGGAGGTCCTGCTTTCATGCTGGAGACCCCCCACTTCAGCCCCATCCCATCCTGTCCTGTCCCATCCCAGCCTCCCCTCCTTTACCAGGCTCAGAGAATTGACTGCTCAGGCCACACCAGCAGCTGCTTCCATCCTATCCTCATCCTGTTGCCTCTATCTGGAACATTCCACTCCTCTTTTAACCCACCAGCCCCACCCCCTTTCCTGGCTAAATCTATTCACACCTCAGATCTCATCTTAAAGGTCACAACTTGGGGAGACTTTCCTGACACCACAGTATTAGAGTGGCCAGGCATGTGCTTTCATAGCTCCCTGCACTTCTTCATAACACTTTTTACTGTTTATAGACATTTAGGGTTTTTTCTACAACCCTTTATTTAGTGTCTATGTCCCCCATTAGATTCTAGGCTCCATGAGGAAGGGAACCACACTTATCTTGTTCATCATTTTATAGCCAGCATGTACCACACTGCCTTGCACTCAGTAAGCAGTTAATAAATATTTATCAAATAAAAGTGAGTGAACAAATGAGTGAATGAAAAACCTACCAGGCTATGACAGGCAGGATGACCATTTATACCTAGAAATTTTGGCATTAATTCTATCCAACTCACCCACCCATACTTGCAAAGTCCTTGCTTGCTTGTCTCCCTGCACTGGAAGGTCAATGATTCTGGACCCTGAAAATGAATGGCACTGTCCCGGCTCTCCCCATCCTTAGGTAGATGGGCTTGCAAGTGACTCTGATGGAAGAAACCAGGTACAAGCAATGCTGAGGGAGGCCATAGGAGGGTTTAGGAACCATGTCAGTTAGCACTGAGGTTAAACCTCGTCACCATGGCCATTACCCTTCATTGACAGATCGTGGTGTGCCAGGCACTGTGCTAAGAGCTTTGGGGACATGACTCCATGTACTCATCCAAAGAACTCTGAGATAAGTACTATTATCATCTCCACTCTACAGATAAGAAAACTGAGGCTAGAAGAGGACTAGTAAATTGTCCAAGGTCACCAGCTAGTACGTGCAAAGCCTAGAACCAAACCAGCCCTGCCCAACCCCTAGCCCCAGCACTTGACCACCACGCTACAAGGCGCGCCCCTCACTTCTGTTTCACTCCCATCAGCCAGGGGGCGAGGTAAGGTGTAGATTCTGATGCAGCAGGTCTGGGGCTGGACCGGGGAACCCTGCATTTCTAACAAGCTCCCCAGTGGTGTTGATGCTGCTGGTACAGGGACCATACTTTGAATACCAAGTCTATAAAGGAGAAAGAGGATTTCAACAGAGCAGGGAGAGTATTCCAGACTGTGGGGCAGCGCTAGCAAAGATAGGAGGAGGGAACATACTTGTAAATTCAGAGACAAGTGGAGCTCAGCGTAGTTGGAAGCCAGGGCACCGTAGCTGGAGCCAGGGCACCAGGAGTGCTGGGAGGGGAGAAGACGCCTTGAGCTCCAGCTCGAGGAGAGTGGAATTTAAGGTGCTGTAAGGGAAAGCAGGGAAGGGTTTTAAGGGCATGTGACATAATGGGACCTGCCACTCGGGTTGCTGTGAAAAGATGCACTAGAGGACAGAGAGATGGGAGGACCTATTGGCCAGGACAGGAAGCTGCTGTGACAGTCCCTTAGTGAGCACGACACAGGCCTGAACCCAGTGGGGCAAAGGGATGAAAGGAAGAGATTGGAAGCAACAGACCTTGCAGGAGCGGAATCAGTTTCTTCGAAACAAAGCTACAACACTCTTTCCAGGTGCTAAAAATTTCTCAACCAATCCATGCACTGCAGTGACAGTGCGGAGATGACAAAGCTGATGGCAGATATAAATTTAGGTGCACACAATTCCAATAAAGTCTCAAACAAAACAACTCTTAGAAATGGGGCTCACCAACCAGTTCTTCCAATCGTCCATACAGTCTCCGTGGTGACCCAATCTTTTCCTTTCTTTACAGACTAAGTATCTGAGTCCAAGAACAGAAGTGACTTGGTCAAGCTTCCCATGGAGGGTCCAGACCCCAGGAATCCTACCACTAGCTTAGTGCTGTGCACCTGAGAGCACTTCCTTCAGCAGAGAAAATGAGGACATTCAGCCGTAGTTTGATAGCAGCCCACACTTGCAAATATTAAACAAGAAAAACCATTCCACTTCTTCAACTGGAAGCTCATATTCTAATAAAAGGGGAGGGGGGAGACACTGAAATGAAACCATCTACTCTAGACAGTTAAGCCTGAAATAAAATTAGAAAATGTGTCACGTGGAAAAACTCTGCAGTGAGAAATGCTTTCTTTTTTCCCTCCCTTTTTCTTTCTGTGGGAGAGTGAGCAATTTGGCATTTTAACTAGACAGGGAAGGAGAGCAGCTGTGGTCTCCATTATGTACCAAATACACACAGCCGTTGGGCACAGTTCTGTATCCTGACCTATGGAACAGGATGTCAGTGAAGGATGGGAACTGGACCGAGCGCTGCTGAGTTGAATCACCTCCCCCAACCGTCGCAAAGTTTGGGTGAAGTGAATTCAGATATCCTAGAATGTTCTCGCTAACAGTGCTTTTAGGATTCACCTGGTCCAACCCCTTCATTTCCCAGATAAGAAAACTGAGGCCCAAAGAGAGCCAGTGATTTGCCCAAGACAGAAGAGCAGGGGGACAGCAAAGTAGAGCCCCTCCAGTGCCTCCAGTGTACTGGGGCCCCACCATGG
This sequence comes from Globicephala melas, assembly GCF_963455315.2. Lineage (NCBI taxonomy): Eukaryota > Metazoa > Chordata > Mammalia > Artiodactyla > Delphinidae > Globicephala > Globicephala melas. Next base: position 33,303,304 of record NC_083319.1, read on the forward strand.
CTGGTGGTGACCTGAATGAATATAGCAGGCTTCCACTGGGTTATTTGTTTAACAAGCATTGACTGAGTACCTGCCGGAGCCAGACATGGGGCTAGGTGCTGGGGGTGCAGGGAGAATAACCTTAGCTTGGACTCGCAGGGTGCCCCACTCCTGACATTCCAGCCACCCTGGGGGCTGTGAGCTTTGAGATCAGGCTACGAGGAAGCATATTCTTGGAGATGAGGCCAAAACAGCACACTGGTAGGACTTCAGAGGGTCTCAAATGCCATGCTAAGGAATGTTAAAATCATTTCCTATGGCTGCTGTAATAAATTATTGCAAATTAAGTACTTAAAGCAACACAAATGTATTACCTTACTGTTCTGTAGGTCAGAAGTCCAACACAGATCTTGGATAAAAATTAAGCAGATCGTGCTCCTCTCTGGAAGCTTTGAGGAAAAATTCTTTTTCTTTTCTTTTTCTTTTTCCAGGTTCTAGAGGCTGCATGTATTCCTTTGGCTTGTGGCCCCTTCCTCCATCTTCAACACCAGCAAAGACTGGTCAAGTCCTTCTCACCTCACCTCCCTCTTCCACTTTTAAGGACGCTTGTGATTACACTGAACCCACCTGGGTAACCCAGGATCCACTCCCTTTTTGAAGGTTAGATGATTATCAATACTAATTCTATCTGCAACCCTAATTCCCCTTAGTCTGGTAACCTAACATATCCACAGGTTCTGGGGATTAGGATGTGGACACAGTGGGAGGGCCAGTACTCTGCCTACCAAGGTTGGTTAGCACAGGAAGATGACAAAAGGTTCTAAGGCAGGGGGTGACATAATAAGAGCTGGTTTTACACTGCTGCTCAAACTTTACCGTGCATGTGAATCACCAGAGAGCTTGTTAACATGCAGATTCTGATAAATTGGGTCTGTGAGTGGGACTGGAGATTCTGCATTTCTACTAAGTTCCCAGGTGATACTGATATTGCTGGTTGGTGGACCACACCTGAGTGGCAAGAAGCTAGAAGACTCCCGTGGCTGCAGTATAGGGGGTGGGTGGAGAGAATGGAGGCCAGGAGACAAACCTGTTTGCTGAAAACAAAGACAGAACAAGCCAGGCACTAAGACTGTGCCGCTGGAAGGGGGGGAAGCAGCTGGCTCACCTAACTTCAGATGGTTCTTTGTGTGACGCTGTTGAAACTGCATGGATTTAGGTGTAGTTTGTCATCGGCTTTTGGACTCTCTGTTCTACAGGATGCAATGGTTATAACTTTCCAGCACTGGAAAGGCATACCTTCACTTTTCTTTCATGAAATGTATTCCATCCCTGACGTATCTGTTACACCCAGCCCCTGCTCCCACCCGCTCTGGCCCCTCCACCATTAGCACCACCGTCATCATCATCACCATCACCATCATCACAGTGGATGGCTGGGGGTGGTCTTCCAGCAGAGCTGGAGGCTCACACAGACTCTGCTATGGTCCAGGGTTCCTAATGCTAGGTTTTCACTAAGATCTCCACAGCCCCAGGCTTCGAATATTCATTCATGAATGTATTCAAACACTCATTGTGTCCATTTGGTGCCACGTCAGACGCTGAGGAAACATGGATAAATAACATAGGGTTTCTGCCCTCAAGGAACTCACAGAGACGCGGGAACAGGAAGGAAAGAGGTACAGAACTTGTCACCAATTACAGGCCCTATGCTTCCCTTATTACTCCTCATAGTAGGAATTATTGTCCCAATTTACAGATAAGGAAAACATGGATAAGAGAAGTCACTGGCCCCGGGTCACTCAACAGACCTGAGATCTGAACCCAGGACGTGGGTTCTGGGGTCCAGTGGCAGCTCTGCCTCTCACCTGTCTTGCGACCACGGACAGGACCTTTCCTTTCTGGGACTCAGCATTGTCACTTTTGAAAGGAAGCCACTGGACTGCATTGCTTGTTCTCAACCCTGGCTGCACTTTAGAATCATACCAAGAGATTTTGAAATCTGCCCAAGACTGGATCCCAGGCATATTAGGAATCCTGGACGCGGGGAGGACTGGGCTTCAGATTCCTCTTGAATCCCCGAGGTGATTCTAAGGTGCAGCCAGGGTTGAGAACCACCAAGGTCCTTGTGACCTGAGCTCTTGCATTCTAATTTCCTGAAAAAGCCTCTTCTCCTCTAGCCCTACCACAAGGCCCGTGCCAAATGGATGAATGAATGGTAGGGGCGAGGGAGGAATCCCCAACTCCATTTAACTAAGGGCAGTTTGGAGCAGTAATGCTGGCACTGTCCCTTGCACTGTTGTCATTTTTTCCTTTCAGTTAGAAAAATAGCATCAGTGGACAAAGGTGCGGTAAGTTAGGTAGGTGTTCTCTTATGCTGTTGCAGGGAGTATAAATTACTATGCCTTTCCCAAAAAATGCAATGAATGCCTTAAGAAAAAAAACGGGCAAGCACTAGACCCAACAGTTTGTTTTAGGAATTTGTGCTAGGAAATAGTCACGAGAATGGTCAAGTACAGAGCTACAAGAATAGGGTCATCACAATAGTGTTTATGGACGTAAACAACTGGAAACAGCCTAAAGGCCTAAAAGAGGCCTAGTCTAATTATGGGACATCCACATAATGAAATACTATTTCAATTACAAAGGATTTAGGGAAGAATATTCAATGTTCCAGAGGAAGTATCTAGGTAATTTTTAAGGAAAAAAATGCCAAGCAACAAAATACAGTGCACAGAACGATCTATTCGCATTATAACATATGTGCACCTTTAGGCACAGAAGATAAACTTGAAGAACAGTCCACCAAATGTTAGCAGGATTCATCTCTGAGTCATGCGAAAATATGCAACTTTTTTAAACTCCTTTTTTTTTTTCCAACCTAGATTTTTACAATGACTATTATTTTTATTATCAAAATATTTTAATGTCCCTGAAAAATATAAATCTCTTCTTTCAAAGCTTACTTACCTCCCTCCGCCTCCTCCACCTTCTGGTGGAGATGGACATCCCTGCTTTAGTGTTGAGGAGGCTTGCTTGCACCCTCATTAGGACACTCAGGACAAGGTCCACAGCAGTCAAGCCAGCTGCTGGTCCCTACTACTAGATTGTGAGTCCTTCCAGGAAGGGCACTGGGTCCAGTGTGGCTCTTCATTCACCCTGCCACCTATCCCAGTGGGCCTCAGAGAGGGCAGGCAGTCAGGAGATATGGGAGGAAGACAGAAATCTATAGTAGTAGCCAAAACACAGAACAGGGCAGACAGTTTTGAGGACTTCGGCAGACGTTTGCTTTGGGAGGAGACTAGTTGCAAAGACCTCCTGGTGGTGGAGGGGCCTTTTAAGCTGGGCCTCATTTGAGTCCCTCAGTGATAGGAGGGGTGACTCCCAGACAGACCTAAGGCAGGGCTGCTCTCTGCAAGCCAGACTCTAGCCAAGCTCCCCAAACCAAAAAGGGGGCTGCCCTAACACCTGAAGTCAAGGGTCCTGCTCACTTAAGAGAGATATGAGGGCCCTCAGAACTGTTTTCTGCCCTGTCCAGTTCTTTAAGTCATCCATGGCATGCAACAAGTATGAAATGAATTGGACTGGATAAAGTTGGGTTGGGATGGATTACACTGGATTAGGTTGGGTTGGGTTGGGTTGGGTTGAGTTGATTCTGATTGGAGGTAAGGGGTGGGTTGCACTCAATAGGTGACCTAGGCCTCATTTTTGCCTCATTAGATCTTGCCCAGGAAGAGGTCTGGGGTTTCTCGAGGTTCTGCTCTAACCCTAGAAATTTTCTCTTAAATTGTGGTAGCGGAGGAAGGTGGTCAGTCAGCAAACTGGGCCTCTCCAACACCTCTGACCCACCTCAGCTCCCTGGGCTCTGTGTCGACAGCAATAGCTCAGGCCCTACAGCTGTTCCTCTGACTTTGAAGCCTTAGTTGCTCATCTGTTCTCCTTACTGCATATTAATGTCTTAAATTGAGTCTTATTGTTAAGATTGCCTTGCTTTTTATAACCCTCACCTGCCCACCACCACTATGACACTCCCAGTATCCAATCATATCATGAGAAAATTATGTGATAAATCAGTCTATGCTAAGGAATTCATAGCTTAATGGAGGAAGCAGGGGTAACTTCCCTTACCAGATTTTAAAACACGTTACAAAGCAACAATTATCAAGACCATGTGGGATTTTTTAAAAACAACACATACGCACAAGAAAGCAACCAATAGTATGTATAAAGATTCCACAAAAAAATTCTATTATTAAAAGAAAAATTTTATATGATAACCAGAAGCAATACTAGGATGGAGGAATAGTTTACATTTTAATTAGTATTTCAGGGAATCCTGGGTACCACTTTGGAAAAGAACTGAACTCAGAATACACTCTATGTAATCTATTTAATCAATGGTTCATTTTAAATGGATCAAGCTGTAGACATTCAAACAAAACTCGAAAATAAGCTCATATATTTAGCTAGCACAGAAAGATAAACGTGCAGCTTTTGACAAAATAGAGGCTTTCAGGAATAAGATGAGTGGGATAAGCTAGAAAATAAATTGTTTACACAAATAGATGTAATGAAAAAAAAGATAAAGAGCAAAGTAACATTAGTGTAAATTCCAGCCTAACCAGTTATTAAAGTCATTAAAGAAAAGAAAACTAAAAGCCCTATAACGTGCCCTGATTACTCAGCCATGGCCACTCCACAGCTGGCAGAGCCATGGAAGACTCAGGATGACTTAGACACTGCAGAGGACATGATAAATCGGCACATTCTCTCTAGACCACAGTCTGGACCTGCCCATTCATTCCCTCTTTGATTCATTGAAAGATTTGGGGAGCATCCACTCTGTGCCAGGCCCTCTAGGTTCTGGGGTTCAGAGTCGGGCAAGGCCCAGTCCCCACCTCACAGAACTTCCTATGTAGTGGTGGGAGCAGACAAGTAATCAATGATCACGGTCCAGTCTGGGAAGCCCTGTGACTGAGAGACGGTGATATACAGTGTTAGCCCAGAGGAGAGACACTCAATATGCCTGGTAGAACAGGAGGACTTCCCAGAGAGGAATCTTAAAGGATGAATGACGGGGTGCCAGGTGAAAAGGGGGAAAGGCATTCTCAAGAAGGGACTGGCCCATGCAAAGACACAGAGGTGGGACAGTGAATATCTCATCCAGAAACCTGCCAGCGAGCGGCTGGTGTGAGCCCAAGTCAAGAGGGACATCGTGTGAGTAGAGAACAGGAGGTAGGCGGAGGCCAGACCACAAGGGGTACTTGGGGGCAAGGAGCATGACTCCATCCTAGGTACGTGGAGAACCCAGAGAGAGCAATTAAACTAAGGAGCGGCATGATTCAATTTGTATCTCAGAAAGATCCATCTAAATAGATAATAAGAACTATCCAACTCGTTCTGTTATTTGATGGGCAAATCTGTTTGAGGGAATCTAGTCAAAGGAAATAATCCCAAAAGAAAACAAAGGCCATTTGTCTGAAGATGTTTCCAGCAGCACTATTTATCATAATGACAAAATGGCCAAAGTCCACGTGGCCAACTCTGGATGAATGAGGCATGATCCACACCCTCAAGGTGCTCTCATAGGAAAGAGAGAGAAATAAACATACTGTCAGTACAGGGGGGACAGTGGCTGGTGCCTGAAGAGACAGGTGAAGGGCTGTGGCGGTTTAGTGATGAGAAAGCTTAGCTGGGGAGATCCAGGGAAGGCACCCTGGAAGAGGTGCCGTTTAAGCTGGGAGGTAGAATAAGGCCCTAAAGAGAAACAAGGCGAGGGAGTGTATTTTAGACAAGGGGATTCATCACACCTTGTGAAAAGTCAAGGAGACTGCAAAATCCCAAATATACATGGGGAGCTGTGTGTGGTTCAGTGTGTCAGGGGTTTTCAGCCTTAACTCTGCTTTAAAACATATAATGACAGGACATTATGCCACTACAGGCATTCCTAACTTTAGAGAAAAACAGAAATTTAGCCAGTAATTAAAACACTACAATCATTCATATTCATCACAACTTCTAATGGTATGTGAGCAACATGAGCTCATTACAGGCTGGGGCACAGGTAAGGTGGGAGGCCAGTGATGTAAAATCTTAGGTATGACTCTTACCCTTTTCTCTCTCACGCAGGAAAGCACATCAGCTGGCCACCAGCAAGAATGAGATGATTAGAGGGAAAACCTGAACCTGCCCTGACTGGTACTCAGAGTTTCCCCCAAATGGCCAAGAAGCACATGAAGAGATTCTCAACATCATTGGTCATTCAGGAAATACAAATCAAAACCACAGTGAGATACCACTTCATACCCACTAAGATGGCTGTAATCTGAAAAGTAGAAAATAACAAGTGTTGGCAAGGACATGAAAAAATTGGAACCCTTGTACACTGCTGGTGGGAATGTGAAATGGTTCAGCCACTGTGGAGAATAGTTTAGGAGTTCCCCACAATTTAAGCATGGAATTATGATATAATCCCGCAATTCCACTGCTAGGTATACAACTGAAATAATTGAAAACAAGTACTCAAATCCATGTACCCAAATGTCATAAAAGCACTAATCATAATAGTCAAAAGGAGGAAACAGCCCAAAAGTCTCCATCAATGGAAGAATGGATAAACAAATTGCAGTAAACAACAGACTATTATCTGGCCATAAAAAAGTGAAGTCCTAATACACGCTCCAACATGGATGAACCTCAGAAACATTATGCTAAGTGAAAGAAATCAGATGCAAAAGGTCACATATTGTATGATTCCATTTATATGAAATATCCAAGATAGGCAAATCCATAGAGACAGAAAGCAGTTTCGTGGTTGCCACAGGCTGGTGGAGTGGGGATGGGGGGAATGGGGAGGGACTGCTTGATGGGAATGAAGCTTTCTTTGGAGTGATGAAAGGGTTTTGGAACTAGAGATGATGGCTGCACAACATTGAAAATGTACTAAATGCCACTGAATTGTCATTATGAAAATGGCTAGTTTTATGTTACGTGAATTTCACCTCGATTTAAAAAAGTAAATCAAGATATCCAAATGTCCAATACATATACGAAAAGGTAATCGACTTAATAATCAGGAAAACATACATTAAGATGACAGTAAGATTCTAACGTGCACCCATTAGAACTGCTGGAGTTAAGCCCACTGACAACACCAAGTGCTGGTGAGGAGGTGAAGAAACAGAGGCTCTCCTACCAGCTTGACGGCCGTGAGCCCCGGCACAACCATAGCGGAAGCCGTGCTGCCATTGTTCATTTGGAGGGCCTGCCTGCCCTGTCGGCCAGCACCGCACTTCCACGTGTACAACCAACGGAAATGTGTGCACACGTGCACAAAGAGACGTGGACAAACAGCATGTCAGAGACACGCTACAATATTAGCCCCAAATGGAAACCACCCAAATGTCATTGGAAAAAAATGGATAAATAATGGACAGTAAGTTAATACAGTGGGATACTGTACAGAAAGGAAGATGAATTAACTACAGTGAAATGCAACAGCATAAATGAATCTCAAAACTTAATATTCAGGGAAAGAAGCCAGACACCAAAGGAGACACCCCACATGTATAAAGGTCAAAAAAAAAAAAGAAAAACTGAACTTCAGAATTTGGGGATCCATGCTTAGGTACTAACATTATTTTCTAAAAGGAAGGAAGGAATCACCATAAAAGTCAAGGGGATGGTTACCTCTGAGGGGAGGGAGGGAAAAATCACAGCCAAGGGGCACAGGAGAGCTTCTGGGGGCTATTCCATTTCTTGACCCACTTACATGAAAGTTTGCTTTGTGAGAAATCATGGGACTGTATTTTTGTGCGCACTTTTCTGCATAGATGTTATATTTCACAATAAAACAGTTTAAAGAAAAGTAGATCATTTGCACATATTAACATTTTGTAATCAGGAACAAATTAGTTATGACACCACTGCCCCCGTCTCACAACAACTTCCTTATCTTCTAAAAGAGCAGGCATTCCAGTGACACTGTAACTTTACCAGCTCAGCCCTCACCCACTAGGGGCACAAGGATTGATGCAAGGGATAAGGGGCCAACTGACAAGGGTCTCTTTAAACCGGGTGAGCCAGAAAACCCTCAGGAGCTGAGAAGCCTGGGGTCTCTGGACCACGTTTCCTCATCTGAAGCACAGTCCCAGTACCCAGCTCCTGGAGTGATTGTGATGATTGAGTGAATGAAGGATGAACTTATCACACATATGAAGTGGTTTACAAGTGTTAGCCTTATTAAACTTCATGCCAGATTTAGTTTACAGGAGGATATTTCAGGTCTAGGAAGATTCTCCCCTCGAGGGACACTGAATATCCATCAATCACCCATCAGTGACGGGTATTCCTAACTTTAGAGAAAACCAAAAGTTTAGCCAGTAATTAAAACACTACAATCATTCATTCTTCTCCTGAGGGTTTCCTGGCACTCCCTTTTTACATTAAGGATAGGCACAGGACTTCCTCTGTGTTAGAAAAACAGCCCTGACCTGGCATCCAGAGAGCCAGCCTACAAACGCAGGAGGAGAAAGAAACACCAAATTTTCTTTCCCCAGACCTTCCTCATTTTGGGGGTAGGGCTGCAGCAGAGTTCACAAAGACCACAGAACCTGAAGCTGCCTTCTGCCGCTGAGTTGGCAGTACCTCATATTACATGCAAAACTGCAACGTTCCGACACGGGCCACGGTGCTGAGAAGCCAAAACTGTGCTCCAGCTGCCCTTTGGTCTGCAAGAAATGCCAGGCTGGATGCTCTGGCAGGAAAAGTTGTCATTGTATTTGAGTCTTGCTCCCAAGGAGGCAAGGATCTGGGCTGTCCCAGGCTTCCTTCAGCACACGAAGAGTTAACCATGGCCACTCGACAGTCCTCAGTTTCCTTCACAGAGACAGAGGTTGTGTTCATTCCCCCCCACCCCAGACCCTGTCTCCCAGCACACTTATTCTATGGAGACTGTGTACTAATCTCCTAAATCCAAAAGCAGTCCGAGGCTACTATTTGGAGAGTGGTAGCTCTCCTGCAGAACTGCATGGAGAAAGGGCTGAGCAGGGAAGGACCAGAGTCTAGAGACCTTGGCACCCAAGCCCTGCCTTTTGCACAGGCCAGTTCCTAAGCCTCTCTCACCCTGAGTGTCCTCTTCTGTAAAAATGTCTGCATTGCTTTCCAACACAGCTATTGCAAGGATCAACCTATAGTTTCGATCACTTATTTTGTGCCCAGTATGTGCCATGGTGTGGAAAGCATATTATTTCTAATATCTCTTTTAATCTGCACAGCATTCCTAGGAGGAAAGGTCGTCTAAGTATTCCCCTTTTTCGGGTGGGGAAACTGAGGCAAAGAGTGGTGAAATTCATTGTCCAATGGCACCTAACACAGCCACAATTCAAGCCCAGGAAGCCTGAACACACTTTAACTCAAAACTGTTTTAACTCAGACTCCACTAGTCATGCAACCGCCTCTGGGTCCTGGTGGGGAAAGTGAGACCTGGGAACAGAAGGTGCCAGATCCCCTGGTCCCCAGTCCATAGCTCTTCCCATCACACATGGAGCTACTGCCCACGATGGATGGGACTCTCCAGGTAACTCAGGGCTAAGTTAGGCATCAGGGCAATTCAGTCCCGTTATTTCTTGCGCGGCAAAGCACCAGGTGTCTCAGCTGGCAGTCGTGCTTCCGCACCTGTGTACAGAGAGGGCACCAGCTCTGCCCTTACAATGAGCCAGCCAGCACGCGCGACCTGAGCGCGGGCCCTGGGTGAGCTGGAGCTAACTGTCCCCGCGGAACCGCTGGCGCTGTCACTGGGCTTCCAAAGTCCCCCTCTGCCCAAGATTGGAAGGGCTGCGCCTAGCTCAGACACCTCGGGTGCCCGGACAGCGCTCCACCCGCTCCGGCCGCCCAGAGACTCCCATTCGCCTCTCGAACCCCCGGCAGCGCCCGGGGAAGCCGTGGCAGAACCACCAGTGCGCACCGAGAAGCGAGGACTCCCTTTTATGTCCAGGAATGAGGCGCGCACCGCAGCCGCGCCCGCAGCCAAAACCAACTTCCCCCGGGTGCGGAGGTAGCCGGTGCCACCCTCGGGCCGGGCTGCTTACCTGTCGCGGAGCGGGTCCGGGTGACAGCGGGGAGAAGCACGGAGATGGAAAGCAGCCACAGCAGGCGCCAACACTGCGTGTCCCTCCTGCGAGAAGTGGCGGAGAGAGAGAAAGTGAGGCGGCCGGGAGGGGCCGGGGGGAGCCGGGGCGCGGGGCAGCGAGTCCTACCTTTGCGCCATCCCGCAGTTCCGCGAGCCTCCGAGGGCACCGGGCCGCCGAGCTCTAAGGACGGCGACGGGCTCTGCGCGCGGGCCGCTCGCCCTTCCTGCCGGGAACAAAGGCGGCGCTGGGCAGGGGCAGCGGCAACGGCAGCGGTGGGCAGGATCCGGCCCGCGCCCTGAGTCACCCGCGCTCTGAAACCCGACTCTGCCGCGCCCTGCGGTCCCCCGTGCGCCGCGCCGCGCCCCACCTCGGGCAGTGCCGCAGCGGCGCACTCACGTCCCGTGGCTCTTGGCCGCGCTGACCACCTCCCCACGCCACTCACCCCCTCGACAGATGCGCGCCCCCCAGCCGTGGCTTCCACCCGGGTGGCCTTGTGTAACCGAGAAAAGCCCCGCGCCCGCGCTCTTGTGGGTCAGAGGGCAGCTCCCTCCGGCCCTCACGTCTGTGCCTGTCCGGGCTGCTTCGCAGACAAAGCACTCTCTTTGCGGGCCAACGAAATCCTCTCACCAGCCCAGAAAGGCTGGAATCGCTCTGATTTCCCTAAATGACAACGAAGAAACTGAGGCTCAGAGAGACTCAGTGAATGTCCCAAATTCACACAGCTGGATTGGGCTCCTGACTGCTGTGCCTCGCCCTGCACGCTTGACACACAACCCCCTTGAATGCCCAGGAATGGCCCCCTTGGGGCGGCATAAGTGATTCATGTAAATAAACGCAGCAAAGAGAACCCTAATAAAAATTTTAAATTTATCTACTATTGCAAGGTTTTCCTCTTTATACCTTGCCGGCACCACCATCCTCCACCACCAGAATGTAAGCTCCAGAAGGGCAAGAATTTATATTTGTTTTGTTCTCTTCTAAAATAGTACCTGGCAGTAGGAGATGCCAATAAACAGGGGACGAATGAAGGAACACAATTCTTAGGTGAGATACCACTCCAGGCACTGTGATGATCGGGGACAGAAGAACCAGCCTCAGCCTACAGAAGCACACATGGGTAGTGTGCATGGTTGGCGGGGAGGGAGCAGAGGGCAGACTATTCCACCTCTACAGATCTTAGCACAGGGCCTGGCACTGGCTAAACCCTCAAATGGTGGCTTTTTTTTTTTTTTTGCGATACGCGGGCCTCTCACTGTTGTGGCCTTTTCCGTTGCGGAGCACAGGCTCCGGACGCGCAGGCTCAGCGGCCATGGCTCACGGGCCTAGCCGCTCCGCGGCATGTGGGATCTTCCTGGACTGGGGCACGAACCCGTGTCCCCTGCATCGGCAGGCGGACTCTCAACCACTGCGCCACCAGGGAAGCCCGGTGGCTTTTTATTATTGTGATTACCACCAGGCCCAGTAGTGTAAGATATCTGGGGGAGATGAGGCACCACTGAGATCAGCTGAGACCTGGAGAGTTCTGAAGCCAGGCAGGCCCAAGGGCGTCTCTTCCTGGTGCACCAATAGCCACAGTGGGCTGTGACTCTGTGGTCAGTTCCTGGTTTTCCTTTCTAGATGGCAAGTCACCACCTGCAGAGATGGGATGGGGATGGACATCGTAGCTAACATTTATTGAGTGCTGATTGTGTCCTGGCCCTGTGCTAAATGCTTTACTCATGACAATCAATTCCCGCAACAGCCCTGGATAGGTGATACTTCAATGATCCTTATTTCATAGATGAGGAAGCTGAGGTTTAAAATGTGCCCAAGCTAGTGCATGACAGGTACCAACACCCATGCTCTTCACCACTCCATCACACTACCTGTCTGTGAACAAGAGGATTACACCCATTTCCCCACCCTTGAAAGCAAAATTGCACTGGAGATAATGGTGCACTCATGCATGAAGGGGTTAATGCCAGCATGGGCAGTGAGGGCTCCAGCGGGAGCTCTGGCCTGGGGTCAGGAGCCTGGATTCCAGTCCAGTTCTGGCCCTAGCTACAGAGTGAAGTTGGGCAAATCCTTGTGTGACTTTTTATTTCTTCATCTATAAAATGGACGTAATGATCCTGCTGTGGGTGGGTGGCTGGAATGTCGATGAAATCACTTGGATGCCACAGTGCTCTGTCCACTGTAAAGTGCTGTACAGATGTGAGGGGTCAGCTCTGGGATTAATGCACACAGTCTTCAAAAAAGAAAGAAAAACCAGCATGGTCTGGAGAAGGCAGGAGAGGCTTCAGCCTGGTAGTGAAGTTAACCCAGACTCTGGGGTCTATGGAGGGTTTGCAGGGGGCAGGGGGGGTGCAAATAGGAGGGAGGGGAAAAGCAGCCAATGCAGCTCTAGAGCTAGGATGGCCCCCCATGAAGCTAACACAAAAGGCAAAGTGCATTGTAACAAAACGGTTAGGCTTCTTTCTTATTCTGTGAATATGAATTCTTCTCCCACTTGCAGCCATGCTGTGCTGGACATACCTTATTTTATTATGAATTACTAATCATAAGGAATTTGCCTTATTAGTTCTATATCTTTTATTGCTTATAAAGTACCACATCGACTGGGAATGTAACTGATTTTCTTAGAACTATAGGAGATAGGTATATGTATAGCTGATTCACTTTGTTATACAGCAGAAACTAACACACAATTGTAAAGCAATTACACTCCAATAAAGATGTTAAAAAAAAAAGAACTAGAATTCTATATTGCTTCGAAAGAGCCACATCAACTATGATTATATAATAGTTCTATTGTTCTATTTGATGCTCAAAACCACAGGTTGTGAACTGGTGGCAGTGGGCTCAATTTGTCCCACAGGTATGTTTTGTCCAGCCTGCCTGGTGTCAACCTCCAAATTAAATTAGTTAGCAATATATTTGATAATTAGTTGATTTTACATTAAAATCCAGAATTCTGGCTTCTTTTTAAATTTTTGGAAAACCTGGCAACATGGGGCTTGCATTCCCTGTGCCAGTGATTGATTTGCATGAAAAGTGGGTGGCTGCCTTCAGTCAAGGCCATGTTCTCCAGTTTGCCATGATCCCTACCATCCCTATTGTTCCCCAACACCAAGTCTAAGAATCATTTGCCATTTCTCATCACATATGCACTCTGCCTTTTCTTATAAGAAAGAGAAAAGTGGAAGAGATTGAGCATTCATATCTCAGGTAGAAATGGGGGGAAAACGTAAATAGAGAAGGGGAGCATGTTTCAAGAAGGATGTGGAAGAACATATTTCTACACGTTTAATATACAAATTAAGAATACCCACATTGAAAAAATGAAAACTAAAATGCCATGATGAAAAAACCTGGTCCCCCTCAGTTATGCATGTTACCTGATGGATGAAAGGATAGCTGTATTTCGATTGGTGGGCTTGACTGTGGTCCAATTTATCAGTCCAAGATACATATGCATAAAGCAGCAGTTTCCTTTATTATTCTGACAGGGAAGTCGTTTGTGCACATTTCATGGTTTGTCGGTTCTGTGTAAGTATCTGATAATATCTAATTCACTAGAATCTAAAGATATAAGTCCCCAGAGCACATTTCTTTCCTACAAATGACTGGAAATGGATGCATGTTAATATTGTTAATTTTGTACCTATTTCACCTGGGAAGCCAGACCATGTTCCTAGGTAATCAGGGCTCTCATTTTTAAAGTTGGGCCTGGAGGTGGGAACTGTGAACTCAGACTGATGGAGGACAGGGAGGGCATCCGGCCTGGGAGCTGAAGGGGGACCAAATGGTCCCAGCTGCCGGTGTGGGAGGGATGGGGGCAGGATGCCAAACAAGACGTTTCGCCTCCTGCCAGACTGTGTTTTGAGGGTTTAAGCGATTTCCTTCTATTCAATATGAAGTTGTAGAAATAGCCAAGAGGAAGCTTTGTGTCATATTGGAGCTGGTCTAAATTGTTTACCACGGCTTTAGTACAATCTGCGAGATCGGGACGTGTGGAGGTGGGGGGATCTATGTCCCAGCTCTTGAAGGACTCAACTAAATTAACGGGCTGTTCCATTTTCCTATAAACCACCCAACTGTCCCAGTAAACTCAGTCTCCAAAAGCATTCTCCAGACTGTCTCAAGCAGCTGGAAGGGGCACAAAAATCAGTGAGAAGCATCCCAGGTTGTGGTTTAGGAAGAAGTTATGAAGAACATAGCGCATGTCTTTCTGAACATGTTTCCTCGAGACGTGGGGACACGTGAGGAGCTGTGGTGGGGAAGTTCACAGGAGACACTCAAAGCTTGCATCTTCATCTGGTTTCAGGAGCAGAAAAAGCAGAATAGACCTAACTAGCTGACTAGAAAAGAATTAACTGGAATATCCAGAGAAAAGGGCTGCCCTTTGGGTAAACAAGAGAAAACAATGACAGCGTAACCCCACACGTGCCTTCCACGGAGGATGCTTTTGTTCTGATGAGCACCTTGATGTGTCTGACTATGCCAAGGAAGACCATGGGCTACTAAGAGCTGATTTGTTCTGCATGAGAGATGAATATGAAAATCTGACAATCCTGGTGGGAAGAGGACAAGAAAAAAAAGGAGGGAGGGTGTGTCAAACACCTCTTAGGTGCCACTGCCAGTGCCCGTCCCTACCCTCTGCCTCCATCATTTATGTGCACCATAGGCAAGGTCATCCAGCTGCCAGCAACTGCTTCCCTTCACCTGAGCACTTTCTCTGGCTGCTGGAGCCTGCTCTGCCCACAGCATAGCGGACTGGAAGTGCTAGGGAATCAGTGCTGACCCCCCAGCTGCTCTCAACCAGTGGCTGACAGGATAAAAACCTGGGCTCCCTTTCCCATTTGGTGGGAACGTCTAGACACCCAGAGTCCCCGTCCCCGTCACAGCCCCTTGCCCCTTACCCACACTGAGCACTTCTCCCTTCCTGCCCAGGGCCTCCCTGCAGATGCTGACCTCTGACACACTGCCTAATCCACTCAGCCCGAGCAACCTGGAAATGCAGGAGAAATAACACCACACAAAGCAAATATTTAGCCAATGGAAGCCAGCAAATACATTTCTCTCCTTTCTTCAACCAGATGCACTGTCCTGAGAAAGTCATTTATACGCCATCTGAGAGATGCTCTCACAAGACCGAGTGATCAATCATCTAATGCCTCTCATTGGCTCTTCCTCCTTCCCTGCCTCACTTCTCTTTTCTTCACTTCTGCTCCCTAGGATTTTACTCCCTAATACCAAAGAGGCACCTAAGACTAACACCTGAGTGACCCAGGATAAGCTAGGTGGTGGAGTTTATCTCTCACACTCATGATCTTAACAGGGTTCCTAGAGTGGTTGTCACGTCCATCTCACCAGGTCCCATTAGCATGATGTTACCAAATAGGGGACCAGCATTATGATCTGTGTCATATTAGGATGACAAGGCCCCTATGGACTATAGTATAACAGAGAACAGGAGAGTTAACATAGCCCTGGAGCCAAAAAATGAACCTGGACTATTCTCCTTGCCATATGAAAGCAAATTGCTTTTGATTTCCCCCCGCATAGAGGCTGTGACTGCATTTGCCAGACCATAGTGCATCCCAAGTGTCAAAGGTTGTATTGA
Organism: Globicephala melas; assembly: GCF_963455315.2. Taxonomy (NCBI): domain Eukaryota; kingdom Metazoa; phylum Chordata; class Mammalia; order Artiodactyla; family Delphinidae; genus Globicephala; species Globicephala melas. Next base: position 33,319,015 of record NC_083319.1, read on the forward strand.
TATATTCCAGTAGCTACCACATCTGACATGGCAGCTTCAATTGAGGCTACCATCTGGCCAAGTTTATAGCAATCCACTATTATCCACCACAATCCATTTGGTTTTTTCAAAGGCCATTCAGGAGAATTCGTGGAAATACAATGGAACCCACTACCCCTGCACCATGTAACTGTTAACAGTAGCTCTAAACTCTGCAATACTTGCTGGGATGTGGTATTGCTTCTGATTTACTCTAGGAGGTAGAAAAAGGAAGGTAGTTTCAAGGACTTCCACTAGACCTTTTCATAAGTCAGGGAGCTAATACAAAGGTTCTGCCAGAAGCTAAGTATCATGTGATTACATAGAGGAATGGGCACAAAATGTGTTGGTCTTTGTATCTCACAATGCTCACCAGATAGCATCCGTCACAGAGGAGACATGCAACAACCAGGTGGACAGAGTGGCTCATCCTGTGGACGTTAGCTAGCCTCTTGCCCTGGCGACCCCAGGGCTGACATGGTGGAGCCTTAAGAAGAGTGACAGTGATGGCCAGGGTAAATGTTAGGCAAACACGGCTCAAGAACAGGGGCCCCATCCTTCTGAAGCAGATCTACCTCCTGACATTGTGGAATGGCCAACCTGCCAGCTGCAGAGATTGACACAGAGCCCTCAAAATAGTACCATTCCTCGAAGAGGCCACCCAGCCACTTGATGGCGAGTTGATTTCTTCGGACCCTTCCTGAGCAATTCTTCCTTACCAGGATCGATACCTATCTGGATATGAGTTTGCCTTCCCTGACCAAGTACCTTTGCCGGCACCATCATTCAGTGAGTAGCAGAATGCTTGATATATCAGTGTGGTGTCCCGTACAACATTGTCTCAAATGAGGGGACTCATTTTATGGCAAAAGAGGTGTGAAAATTGGTGAATGACCAAGGAACCCACTGGTTTTAGCATTACCACATCACCCAGAAGCCACTAGCTTAATACAATGGTGGAATAGCCTGTTAAAGGCTCAGCTAAGGCATCAGCTTAGGGGCAATACAGTGCAGGGTTGTGGCACTGTCCTCCAGAACATGGAACCCATGGTCACTGTATGGTCCTGTGTCCCCAGTAGCTACAATACTTGGGTCTGGGAATCAAGGGATAGTACTAGGATTGAGCCCTTTCTCTCTCTCTTCCAGTGATCCACTGAAACCCTAGGCTCTTTTGGGGTAGAGGTGCTGATTTGCAGGGGAAGAATTCTTCCAAGGGATATAGTAAGGCCACTAAACTTGAAGCTGAGAGTACCACCTGGTTACTTAGAGTTCTTCATGCCAGACAGCCAGCAGACAAAGAAAACAGTGGCTGTATTAGCGGGGGTAAGAACTCTGATTACCATGAGAAGTGTTAACAGTGACTACCTTATGGGGTCAGAGAGGAACTCAGGTAATTTCTTGGGGATTTCTTGGTGGCTCCATATTCCATAATGATGGTAAATGAGCAAATGAAATAGTCAAGGCAGCTAAGAGAACAGACCCTTAAAGGATAAAAGTCTCAGTCACTCTGCCAATCAGCATTAGTCAGCCCCAGTCCAGACCAGTGTTTCCTAACCTGTGGCCCACGTGCATCAGAATAATTTCATGGGGAAAATGTTAAAAGCATAGCTTCCAAGTCTCTACTCAACACCTACCAAATCAGGATGTCTGCAGGCAGAATCAGGGAACTGGAATTTTATGAAGCTCCTCTGGTCCATCTTATGTGCACTGAAGTTTCATTGCCACTGGCCTAAAGTTTCACATCTATATTTCTCACAGCACCTGGTTCTTGACCTCTATCTTGGCATTTCTTGCCTTAGGACACTTTCCTGTTCAAATATAATCCCCCACAGTGATGCATTTGCAGTTTCTAGCTCAGACAGGCTGCCAAGACCTCTCTTGGGTGGATTTTCCTATTTACCATACCCTTGAAAGAGCAAGAGATCATGCATTCTGTTCAGTTAAGGCCTTTAGAATCCAAGATTTTGGAAACAAAGCAGCCCAGAAATGGAAGGGACCTTGCACATGATCCCAAATCCAATCTAATCCATCTCTGCTGTGCAAATTCAAAGAAATAAGACAACCAGGGGATCCCCTGCCTGCCATTTGGCTAGAGAAGGGGGCCTGTTGAAGAAGATGTGTGCAAACCTCTCTCCTGGGGGCTGTCTGCCTTCCATCCTACCCCAAATCCCTCATCAATACATCTGATAATAACTGTCCTTTCCCCAATATCTGTAAAGAAGGGTGTGGCGAAGATGGAAGTATTCAAGTTAACAGCTATTTTTGTCTCAAGGAGGATGAGGGTTGATAAATGTGTCTTTGTGATAAGCCAGAGAGGGCAGGATGTGAAATCTGCCCAAACTGATAGGAGCTTTATCACTGACTAAGGACCGACGTCCCCAGAGGGCAGAGCCACACCTTGCTTTTGAGAGTGGTCAGTAAGTGGTACAGCTTCCAAAAAATACAGCCCCTCTCTCTCCCCACTTATGTGCCTCACTGCCTCCGGTTCTGGCTCTGTTGGCCTTGACTGCAAATCCGCAGGAGAGGTCTTGAATCAGCAATAGATTGCATCTTCCTCTTTACTCAACCCTATAGGTTCAAGTGTTTGGTCAATGGCACCCCTAGAGGGTGTCCAGGTAAGGAAGTTTCTTTTGTCACAATGAATGGGGATGCTACTGGCATTTGGCAGGCAGGGGCCAGGGATGCTGAATTCCACAATGCAAGAGGCAGTCTACACAACAAAGAAATAGCCCAGCAAAAGTACCAACTGTGCCCACACTGAGAAATACTAGCAGATTGTGACTTTCAAACTTTTTTTGACCAAGACGCTTGGTCTCACAATCCCATAAACACATACTTCTGAAACAAAAGTTTCATGCAACAGTATTTGCACTTATTACATGTAATGAGCTCAGGTATTTTCTACTCTATTCTGTGCTATTCCACTGAATTAAAAAAAAAAAAAAGAGGCTGGTCAAAACCTACTAAATAGATTTCATGACCTACAAATGGGCCAAAACCCATATTAGGAAGTAATCATTTCAAAACTTTTTTTTTTTTTTGGCGGTACGCGGGCCTCACTGCTGTGGCCTCCTCCGTTGCGGAGCACAGGCTCCGGACGTGCAGGCTCAGTGGCCATGGCTCACCGGACCAGCCACTCCGCGGCATGTGGGATCCTCCTGGACCGGGGCACGAACCCGTGTCCCCTGCATCGGCAGGCGGACTCTCAACCACTGCGCCACCAGGGAAGCCCATTTCAAAACTCTTAATCAGCACCAGCGGTGGGAATATAGAGGGGCCCTTACTGTAAGAATCATTTGTCTGTTCTCACCCACACTACTTGACTTAGTAAATTTCAGGGTAAAGTGAAAGCCCCAGTGACTTCTGATGAGCTAAACTTGTCTTGCTCTGTCTCCCGAAGAGATGCCCAAAGAGAGACAAACAATTGTCATCGTTGAAGCGTGTGGTTTTCACAGGACCCTGCTCTGAGCCAGGCGGCCCATGTGTTTTGCATTTCCCCACAGTAGGAACAGATGGATCTGACCATTCAAAAGCTTTTGCAGGGTGGGGCTGAGGACCCTGAACTCGGCTGAAAGGCTTTAAGAGAATACTTCTCACCTTCTTTGAACTACAGCGTGACACCTATGGCAGAGGGCAGCCTGGCTCTCCAAATCAATCCCAAACCTCCCTGCCACTGTGTGCAAGCAGACCAGGTTCTAATATGGAGGAAGAAGTGCAAGAGTAGACGCCACCTAGGAGGCTGAGGGCAGAGCCAGGTTCAATGGGTGGGGCTGTGACACTGGCTGGTGGGATACCCAGACACCCTTTGACACCTCCTGACCACTAAGGTCAGTCACAAACTGATCCCTTCTTCCAGCTGCTTCCTCTAATATTTTTACCACACTCTTAACAACCATCATATCAACATATTACTTTAAATGGTCTAAATGCTACCGCTTTCAGAAAAATGTGGCCTTCCCCCTGCCTCTCCATGGACAGTCCCTCCCTATATAATCCCTTCCTATATGGACAGGAAAAGCATATATATATCCTGGATTTTGCAACTTGTTTTTCTCACATGTAGAGCTCTTGAGAAAAGCATCTCACTCTCTCTCCAGCACCCCAGTGCCACTGAGGATTCAGACAACCCCTCGAATACTCCCCACACCTGCTTCATGCTCTGGGAATCCCAGCCCTGCCAGGCCTCTCATTCTTAATGACGCATGAAACATCATACATTTTCCCACCAGAAAGCTGACAAAATAAAATGTTGGCTTGCTCTGGCCTGAGCAGGTCTGTATTCTTACAATCTAAATAAGGTTATGGTGACCTGCGTAGGTAGGGGCTTTCATGGCTTCCTTACCACTTATCTCATGTCATTATCACAACAACCCTGGAGGCGGCAGGGCATGTCTTATTATCCCTTTCAGAGATGAGAAAACTGAAACTTAGAAGGGTTAAGTAACTGACTTTCTCAAGGCCAGTAGGTAATGAAGGGCAGAGCTGGAACTTCAACCTGGGTCTTCTGGCCGCCCATGCATATTCCACTCACATTTCACTGTGTCCACCACCACCTGGGTTAGGCACCCAGGTTTTATTCAGAACTCCATTCACCTACCTCGTTATCCAGGGGATACACGAAAAGACAACTGAGAGTTTTTCACCTTCACGTGGGAAGTTGCAGGAGTTTCACAGGACTTCAGTGGGAGATGCAAGTTTCCAACGGCAAGTCCAAGGAAATCCCAACGTGCAATTTTCACCACCTCAACATTTGTGCTTCACAAATAATATTTGCCAAGAAGGATGATTGCTGATGTGGGTGCCTTGCTGTTTGGTGGGAGCTGGGCCTTCAGGCCCCCAGTTCCAATAGCTGCCTGTGGCCTGTGAATAAAGAGGAAAGATCAGAGCTGGCATTGGTGTCTTTGGCCAGACAAGTCTGTGTCTGAGAAGGCAGCAGCTCACTACAGGTAGCCAGCGACTCAGTGCAGAGCCGTGAAACTAGAGACTGGGGTAGGTCTCTAGAAGAGCTCCTGGTCTGTGGCTGTTTTGTGAAGGAGCGAGTAGCCTCTCCACCTGAGAAATTCCTAAAAGTCCTCCGGGATTCAGCCCAGGGAAATGGCTGATGGTTATACTGATCACATGAGTCATCAAGAAAAGGTTAAATTGTGCTCTGTGGGTTCTTTTTAGAAAAGCTCCGCAGTGTAAAACATCTTAGCAAAGACTCTCATCGAAAACAAACAGAATCAAAAGTAACTTTTTTAAATTAAGAAGGGCACGCTTTAATAATTTAGAAAACTATTAGAACCTCTCTTTGCCCAAATTTTTACATAGATGTGTTACACGGGATTTTTTTGAAGCCGAATTTCCTCTTTTATGTTTGTGAACCTCATGAAATGGAACACCTACCTTCTTCAAAAGATACTTTGGAGCCATAAAAATGTTCATACACTATGACTCCATAATCCCCTTCTGGGAAGCTAGCCTAAGAAAATACCCTGAAATATGGAAAAACCATATGCAGAAAAATACTCATCAAAGACTTGCTTAGTGAAAAACTGGAAGCAGCCCAAATATTCAAAAAGGGGGAGGAGGATGATAAAATAAATTAGGGTATAAGTCTTGAATAAATATTCTATAACCATTAAAAATGATGGTATGAAGTTTATGAAGGATCAGAGAAAATACTTATGATAAAGTATTACGTAAAAAAAAAGTCTGGAAAAATATTTGCACACACATGATTTATAAAAACAAGCAGGGAACATAAAAATGTACTTGTCACTGTGTCAATGTGGTAGCATTATGGATAGTTACCTTGTTTTCAAATTTCTCTAATAGTATTACATCTCTTCTTTTTTAAAAAAAGTTCAATCCCTAAAAAAAAAAAAAAAAGAAAGGCAATAGATGCTATTAATGTTTTAAGTAGGAAGAAACACCATGAGTAGAGGTTGGGGGGTAAGTTAAGATGAGAAACTGCCCATCTTATTGCCCAAATATTGTGTCTTTAGAATGGTTTCATGTTTTATGAAATAAATATAAAATATATGCAAAAAGCATATATAAAAATATAGTTTTGTTTAAGGCACAGAAAAGTCCAAATTATATTACTGCAGAAACCATTCAGGGTCTAAAGCTTCTTTTATTTCTATGTTTTCAGGTTACTATGGAACTACTTACAAGGGGCTTCTTGTCAAGGAGCACTGAGATGATGTTTAGTGTCTCTTACAGTTTTTATTTCATCTGCAGCACTCGATATGCCATGATCAGGTGGATATGGGTGTTGGGTTTAGAAAACAAATCTCATTTTCTCCCTCCACCATCCAGGACACTTAGAATCATGGAAGAACTGGAAGGAAACTTCAGGTCATTCAGGTAGAAATCTCCTTAGCAGGATCACATGGCCCAGTGAGGTTGGGGGGAGGGGGGACATGCAGGGTCCCTGACTCACTATATAAGTGTGACTCCAGAGTCAAAATTCTGCTCGGGGGCAAAACAAGGTCAATTTACAAAGGTGAAAAAAAACCCACACGAATCCAAATCCAAATCCCTGGGAAAATGCAAACTGGAGTGTAAATCAAAGGAACATAGTTCTTGACACAAGAAAAATAAGGGGGAAGGCATAAAGACACCTGTTGGTACCTATTACTGCATAACAAACTACCCTAAAATTTAGCAGCTTAAAACAAGAACCACTTTATTGTATTTCACAATTTTATGGGTCAGGAATTCAGGCAGGGCTCAGCAGAGAAATGCTTTTGCTTTTCATGGCATCTGAGGGCACTCAGTGGTACTCAGCTAGCAAATGAGTCTAGAGGATGCAAAGATTCCCTCGTGTGTCCGATGCCTGGAGAGGCTGGCAGCCTGGGCTGGGCTGGATCTGTTGACCACAGCTCCTACACCAGGCCTCTCTAGCACAGCAGTCTCCTCGGTATATTGGAGCTCTTACATGGTAGCTGCCATGGCCCAGAGCAAGCATTTAGAGGCCTAGACTTCTTGCAAACTGGCTGGAAATTCCAGAACATCACTTCTGTCATATACTATTGGTCAAACAATCAGTAAGGCTAGCCCAGGTTCAAGGTGGGGAGGAGGCAGTGCAAAGTCATAGAGGTGGAGTTCGTGTGTACATCACTGGTGATGATGGAAATTGGTACAACATTTTGAGAAGGCACCTTGTCAATATGTACAGAATACATAAAACCATTCATCCGTTTTGGACCCCTGTCTCAGTCCTGGGCATTCATCTACCCTAAAGAAATAACTATACTAGAGACATGAAAAATTTACTATTATCTATCAGAGTGACAAAAATAAACAAAACCTAAAAGTCCAACAGTAGGAAAATGACTAAGGCTTAACACCACTCTGGAATAGTAAGTAGCTATTAAGAATGTTAATTATGAAAGTTTTACATAGAAACAAGGAAAATATTTACAGTGTGGTGTTAAACAGAAGAAAACACCAAAGGTTATATGCATGTAAACAGGGATCAAAGGAGAACAGACAGGAATAAAAATAGTTTTATTAGGGTAGTGACATTAGATCATTATTTTTCCTATTAGATTTTTTTCTTTAAAATACAAGGAACAGAGAATCATGTTAAACAACACCACAGGGGATGCAAACAGCAAAATCCAGTTAGTGTGGGACACTAACTCTACAGGATAAACGATCATTTTTTTTCAACAAATAAATTACAAGGAAAAAAACAAAAGGAAGGGGAATCTAGAGGTTTAAAGAGACTTGTCAACCCACTGGAATAATTGGGCATTATTTCAATCCTGATCCAAACAAATGAATTGCAGTGACAATATTCAAGAGACTTAGGGGAAATTTGAACTCTGGGCTTTTGTTTATCTTAAGGAATTATTGTTTATCTTGTTAAAGATGATAATGGTATTGTGGATACTTTTTAAAGTCCTTATCTTTTAGAGATAACTACAGAAACGTTTACAGATTAAATGATACGATATCTGGGATTTGCTCCCCAAAATATGGAGTGGTGGGAGCAGTGGATGGGGTGAAGATGAAAGGAGATAAGGAGTTGGTAGTTGGGGGGGAAGGGTGGTATTATACTGTTCTCTTCTGCATTTCTTTGAAAGTTTCCGTAATAAAAAAAGGTGTTCGTTTTCAATGTCATTTAAGGTTGCTGAATGAAGGGACAAGCCAGGCTGTGCCTTGGAGGGATGCATCGGACATTGGTGTGGAAAGGATGCCACAGGAGCCTGGGGGTGAGGAAGGCCTGAACCTGAACAGTGGGGGACTTAGAAACCCAAACAGGTTCTTACAGACAGGAGACCTGGCCCTGGTCCCAGGTGGCTGCTTCAAGCCTTGTGCCCAGTCAAAGTCTCAGTTTCCTCAGCCATTAAGCAAGGATAAAGATCCTACCTTGAGATGCACCAGTGAAGCTGTCTGATGCCTTAAAGATTCTGGTACCAGTTCCCAAAGGTGGAGGTGTGTTGGGAGGGGTAGGTTCCCCCACACCATCAAGCAGGTCTCTGCACCTGGGTGTCCTAAAATTCAACTCAATTCTGACCCTGCTAGCAGCAGATCACACAGTGAAAGCTTTACTCCTACAAGATGGCTCCCCTCCCACCACTTCAAACGCCGTTGCAAGTCGATGTTGTCACCCGTGCTTCCGACCAACTGGCTATAGAGTGAAGGTTCCAACGACCTCCTTCTTGGGTTCGGTTAATTTGCTAGAGCAGTTCACGTAACTCATGAAACATTTTACTTACTAGATCAGTGGTTTATTATAAAAGGATATAACTCAGGAACAGCCAGATGGAAGAGAGGCATAGCACAAAGTCAGGGGAAAGGGTGTGGAGCTCAGAGCATCGAAGCCCTCTGGGAGTGCACCATTCTCCCCACCAACCCTGAAGCTCTCTGAACCCCATACTTCTGGGTTTTTATGGAGGCTTCAATCATAGGCCATTGGCAATAGAACTCAACCTCCATCCCCTCTCCCCTCCTCAGGGGTCTGGAGGTGGGACTGAAAGTTCCAACTGGCAACCAGCCCCCATTCTTAGGTGCTGGTCTAAAAGTCACTTCATTAACACAACAAAAGACACCTTTATCCCTCTCAGCACAGGAAATTCCAAGGGTTTGGGGAACTCTGTGCCAGAAATGGGGATGTAGATCAAATATATATTTCATATTACAAATATCAGAGCCCATTTTGGGCAGCAAAGCTGTTGGGTGCTGTGCATACATTAGGAGCAGCATAAGGCACAAGCTCCAGCCAAGCTTGGCCAGGTCACCCAGGGCCCTGGCCTGCCCTGGTCTGTGAGAGGACACATGGTGACCTCAGCTGCTGATTACTCATCAGATTACAGGAAAGGAGGGGATGCCAGAAGCCAGAGTCCCAGAGAGAAGCCAGCAGGGCCCCTGTCATCCACCACCTAACAGCAAGTCCTGGGGGGGCAGGGATGGGAGAACAGTCCTGTCCTTGACCTTTAGCTACAGAGGCCTCAGAACTGGAGAAGATCATGAACTGTTTCCAAGCGGACACAGGGGTCCAGGTAGGACGGACAAAGAAGGGCTGCCTTGAGCAGGTGGGGGCAAGCAGTGGCTGCCACGGGCACTCTCGCCTCCTTCCTCCCTCCCGAGGAGGAAGGATCGAAGCCTGGTGCTAAGTTCCAGCTGTGCCACCTTGGGCAAGTCACTCTACCTCCTTGACCGGCAGTGTGTCCTCTACAAAGTAGAGACAGTAATAATACCTGTCTCAGAGGGTTGTTAAGTGGCATCAGAAGACCTTTAACAAATAGGAGTTCACTCCCCATTCATCACCCCTCCAATCAGAGCCCTGGGCAGTAGCTGTCTCCATATTCTAAGCAAGGGTCTCACTTCAAGGGAGATATTTAAGATTCAGAAGCCTCATTAGAGATCTGACGTGCTTTGTCTGGGATGTGGCGAGGAGCAAAGAGATTTTTAGAAGCTCCCCGAGTGACTCCAGTGGGCCGCAGTGCTGAGAATTCCTTGTGATACTCCTGATAAAGATCAAGTGAATGAATAAAATCAGCTTTTTTTCTTATTGCACTTTAGGGCCAAGTGCAGCTGAATGGGGGTCTTGGGGTCCAAAGATTTGGGAAATTAAAGAAAAATTTAACCCCTCAGAAACTAGGGTCAACTCTGGAATGTTGTCACGTGTTTAAAGCTTGGCGATTTGGCCAAGCCTCATTTAAGTTCGCTTTTCTTATAACATGATGAATAGTTCTGTGTTGGTTCCCCCCCCCCATTATCTTGCAGTGGCCCTTATTCAAAGGCTTGAAAAATTTGATGAACCATGTCTCTCTGATACACATGTCTAAGAATAAATTAGGAAATATTCGAAATATATTTAGGAAAAAAATGCCATTTGGTACCACAAGAATTGAGGGTTTATAGAAAGACGCTGTTCAGAATAAATGTCAGGCATTCTTTTTGGATGAATAAGCCCCTGCAGAGGTCCCAGCACGACTGGTCCGTTCATCCCTCAGTTCGACTCGTAAGTGCTCATTGATTCTGTGGCAGGCGTTCTGGAATGGGGTTGGAACTCCAACACACGCCCAGAAATGACATGGAAACTCTTGGTCCAGTCCTGGGAGATGGATGCTTTCTTTCCTTTCTCAAAGCCAGAGGGATCTGGCAGTGTTTTCTCATACTTCTCTCTTTTACTCTTGGAATCTTCATGCCCCCGGAGATTTAATGAGTGGTTCTCAAAATGTGGTCCCTGGACTAGCTTGCTAGAAATGCAAATTCCTCTGCCCACACAGCAGACCTACCAAATCAGAAATTCTGGGATGGGGCCCAGCCATCAGTGCTTTCACCAACCTTCCAGGAGATTCTGATCCACTGGAGTTGAGAACTACTGATTACGAGCACAGACGGATCATGAATAGACTTTCAGAGCTTCCAAGTCAGCTCTGCCACTTATCATTCAGTAAGTCACTTCACCTCTCTGATCCTCTGTTTCCTCTGCGAAAAATAAGAATAATAGCCTACCACTGTAGGCTCTTTTGAGGATTAAGGGAACAGATGCAAGTGGAGTGTTTAGCACTGTTCCTTGCAGGGCTGGGATTAGGGTGAAGCGAATGAGGTGCCTACAGTCCTGTGGACACCTCCTTAAATTCTGCATCCAGAGATGGCTCACTTACCTCACACTCGACCCAGCCCTGGTTCTTGACATTCCAAAAGTGCTCTGTAAATGGCTGCTACTATTTTATATTACTGAGGGGCCATCCATCTTCAGGGCCTTGACCATTCAAAGTTCCGGAGTCAAAGTCTTTAGACAGTTTGGTGTAGAGGAAAGAGCACTGGTTCTGGAGTTCGCAGGCCAGGATCTGACCTCTAGGAATGCCAGGCAAGGAGAGGGGTGCAGAGCAGAGGTGGGGCAAGCCCAGCTCCCCTAGACAGGCTCCTTTCACTGGGCAGGGCCCTTTCTTCCCTGTTTCCTTCATTCTGAGAGAAACAGAGGCCACTCTTGAGTTTGGACCCTCTCCCATCTGTGATCACTGTATTTTCTGTATCAGTAGATACCGAAAAAGCATTTGATGAAATCCAACATCCATTCTTGATGAAAATTTCAGCAAATTAAGAATTGAAGGGGAATAGAAGAGGACTTCCTCCTTCTGTCAAAGGGCCCCCACAAACCCCACTGCTAACATCGTACTTACTATAAGATGCCCCTCTCCATCTAGGATCAGGAACAAGATAAGGATGTCCACTTTCACTGCTATTCTTTGCTGCACCAGAGGCTCTAGTTAGTTGATTAAGGCAAGAAAAAGAAACAAAAGGCATCCACATTGGAAAAGAAGAAGTAAAACTGCCTTTATGCACAGATGACCTGACTGTCTATGGGGAAATCTGATGGAATCTACAGTAAAGCTACTAGAACTAAGGAGTGAGTATAGTGAGGCTGCAGGATACCAAATCAATGTACAAAAATCAACTTTATTTCTATATACTAGCAATAAAAATTGGAATTTAAAATGTAAAAATAATTTCATTTATAATAGCATAAAATATGAAATAATTAGGTATAAATCTGCAAAAGATGTGAAAGACCGGTGCTGAAAACTATAAAACATTGCTGAGTGAAATTAAATAAGATCTAAATAAATGGAGAGATAACCCATTACCTAATCCAAGGGTGCAAAGATTGACCCCTATGTTTCTTCTCAGAGTCTTATAGTTTTCATTCATTTTGACTTCATTTTTGTATATAGTGTGAGGCAGGAGTCCAACTTTATTCTTTTGCATGTGGATATCTGGTTGTCCCAATACCATTTGGTGAAGACCCTATTTTTCCCCCATTAAACGGTCTTGGCACCATTGCAGAAAATCATTTAATCATAAATATGAGGGTTTCTTTCTAGACTCTCAAATTCTGTTCCCTTATATATACGTCTATCCTTATGTGAATACCACACAGTCTTGATTGCTATAGATTTGTAGTAAATTTTGAAATCATGAAGTTTGAGTCCTGCAAATTTATTCTTCTTTCTCAAGATTGTTTTGGCTATTCAGTTTGGACAACTGATTTTTTTTTAACATCTTTATTGTAGTATAATTGCTTTACAGTGTTGTGTTAGTTTCTGCTGTATAACAAAGTGAATCAGCTATATGCATATGTTTATCCCCATATCCCCTCCCTCTTGCATCTCCCTCCCACCCTCCTTATCCCACCCTTCTAGGTGGTCGGCAAAGTACCAAGCTGATCTCCCTGTGCCATGCAGCTGCTTCCTACTAGCTATCAATTTACATTTGGAAGTGTATATATGTCAGTGCTACTCTCTCACTTTGTCCCAGCTTATCCTTCCCCCTCCTTGTGTCCTCAAGTCCATTCTCTATGTTTGTGTCTTTATTCCTGTCCTGCCCCTAGGTTCACCAGAGCCATTTTTTTTTTAGATTCCATATATATGTGTTAGCATAAGGTATTTGTTTTTCTCTTTCTGACTTACTTCACTCTGTATGACAGACTCTAGGTCCATCCACCTTGTTACAAATAACTCAATTTCGTTTCTTTTTATGGCTGAGTAATATTCCATTTTATATATGTGCCACATCTTCTTTATCCATTCATCTGTTGATGGACACTTAGGTTGCTTCCATGTCCTGGCTATTGTAAATAGAGCTGCAATGAACATTGTGGTACATGACTCTTTTTGAATTATGGTTTTCTCAGGGTATATGCCCAGTAGTGGGATTGCTGGGTCATATGGTAGTTCTATTTTTAGTTTTTTAAGGAACCTCCATACTGTTCTCCATAGTGGCTGTAACAATTTACATTCCCACCAACTGTGCAAGAGGGTTCCCTTTTGTCCACACCCTCTCCAGCATTTATTGTTTGTAGATTTTTTGATGATGGCCATTCTGACTGGTGTGAGGTGATACCTCACTGTAGTTTTGATTTGCATTTCTCTAATGATTGGTGATGTTGAGCATCTTTTCATGTGTTTGTTGGCCATCTGTATATCTTCTTTGGAGGAATGTCTATTTAGGTCTTCTGCCCATTTTTGGATTGGGTTGTTTGTTTTTTTTGATACTGAGCTGCATGAGCTGCTTGTATATTTTGGAGATTAATCCTTCGTCAGTTGCTTCATTTGCAAATATTTTCTCCCATTATGAGGGTTGGACAACTGATTTTTGACAAAGCTGTAAAGGTTGTTTAGTGGAGAAAGCATGGCCTTCTCAATATATAGAATTCCGGAACAATTGGATATCCATATGTCTTGATTTTTTGACTCTCTTCTGCCCATGACCCCTGCTTTTGGCTCAACCCCTATTTTCTGAAATACTTGTATTCTTCTAAAGTTCTTTTTCTTATTCCTTTTCAAAAACATAAATTTAATTAATCTTAATTAAATTTAAATCTTCTCGGTCTGTGCTTTCTCTTTTCGCAGGCTATGCCTTATCTCTCCATTCATAGATGATTTCTGAAATCTGGGAGTGTGACCAGCTTAAAGGGCAAAACTGATGGAAGCCAAGGAAGCAGCCCGTGAATCTGTTCTCTGTGCCTTCCTCAGTCAGTGGCCTTCCTTCCCCCTGGTCAACTCTGGGGAAGGACCTGAGTAGCCACAGCTACAAGGATTCTGGCAACTGCAGGGCCATCAGGCACTGGGCAACTTCTCTAACTTGGTTTCTGAAGGAGTCAGGACCTCCTCAGCCTCCACGTCTACTTTGTCCATGAGCATAACATATGTCTTGTGACATAAATCAAGTATCTAGTGCATGGATGTCCAGCTAACCTTGCAAACAGGCCTCAGGGTCCTGATTTGGCCACTTGTATGGCAGGAAGTACCAGGAGAGCTCTGTGTGGCACAGGATTCTCACAGCGTGGCCCCTGATCCAGCAGCGTCGGCATTGCCTGGGAACTTGTTAGAAATCAAATTCTCACACCTATTGAATCTGAACCTCTGGGGTGAGGCCTAGCAATTTGTGTTTTATCCAGGCCTTCAGGTGATTCTGAGGCACCTGGGCAGTTAAAATGCTTACCTGCTGGCACTAAATTACCAAGATGTAATATCCTGCTTCTGCCATTTGCTACCTGTTACTTAAAATCTCTGCGTCTCAGTCTCCTCATGTATCCAGTGGAGATAATAAAGGTACTAGCCTCCTAAAGGCCATTGTTCAAATTAATGGCATGAGCCATGTAAATTACTCAGGAAGCACTTAATAATCATTAGCTTATAGATGTAAATTTCCCTTGCCTTCCCTGCTTATGAAAATTCATTGTCATGTGTAACAGTCATATAAAAATTTCATAAAAGAAATTTGTATGGGGGCTTCCCTGGTGGCGCAGTGGTTGAGAGTCCGCCTGCCGATGCAGGGGACACAGGTTCATGCCCCGGTCTGGGAAGATCCCACATGCCGCAGAGCGGCTGGGCCCGTGAGCCATGGCCGCTGAGCCTGCGCGTCCGAAGCCTGTGCTCTGCAACGGGAGAGGCCACAACAGTGAGAGGCCCGCGTACCGCAAAAAAAAAAAAAAAGAAATTTGTATGTAATGGTCCTACTCGTTTTTATAGGAAGCGAGGTAAGTGTTATCATTACCTTTTGTCCACTTGTAGAAACCAAGACCCAGATGATGAACCGTCTTTCCAGGGTGACAGTGAGACAGAAACCACTTCTGACTTGAACACCTGTGTATTTGCATCACATAATGAGTTCTCAGAATGCAGGACTGGAATCTTAGTTGATACAGGTTTAACTGTTTTAACTGAGGTACTTGTATTTGTGTACTATGGAAAGAAAGATATGGTTAATGGTGATGCTGTTAATTATATATAAAGTGCTTTGCAGGACCCAGCTTAGCACCTTACTCATCACTGCTCCCTGAGACTCCTCTTTTTTAAAGGGGTGAGGCTGTGTGGGTGGACTCAGCTCCAACTTCTGGCTCCAAAATTTCTTAGCTGAGCATGTGACCTTGAACAAGGCACTTGCCTCTTGGAACTTCCTTTTCCTCTTCTATAATATGGGACATTATCCCTGCCCTGCCCAGCTCCCAGAGCAGCTTTGAGTCTCAAATGAACTAATAGATGTGGAAGGACTTTGCGAACTGTAAAGTACGTGCACAAGTAGGGAATTGGAAGTCACAGAGGTGATGAGGGAAGAGTTTGTTGAAGACGAATACCACTGGCCCCCACCAGCACTCAGCAGCCCTTTGGTCTGGCAAGGCCAAAGCTCTGTACAGCTGGTGGGAGGCAGGTGGGGACTGGTGGACAATTAGTCGGGATTTGCGGTCAGTCCCATAACAGGGAGCAGCCTGCTGGGACAGGGGGAGCTCAGAGACTCTGCCCGTCAGAGCCACAGGCTGATGCCATCAAAGGTATGAGCCACTAGCTCAGGAAAAACCCACTGCTGGCCTGCTTCCTGGCTAGCCAAGGTCCCTCTGGATTTAGGCCCAAGGAGTCCACTTGAAATAAAACAAGTTCTTGTCCCAGTTGCCAGTTCACAAGAAGACCTTGGGCGAGACCTTCACTTCACTGGGCCTTAGTTCTACAACACAAGGTGTCTGGCTCGCACTATCCCACTACCTCTGTTATTATTCCTCCTACGTCGAGTGTTTGCATCCAAAAATCTTCCCTGCCGGTACTTTTCCTGAGTAATGACGAATGTGTTTGCCCCTTTTGTGATATTCAGAGACACGTAACAGAGCTTCCAGGAGACTATTCCTAGTGGTTGAGGGTGGAGCTGGGAACCAGCTTGTCTGGATTGGAATCCTGGCTGGCTGTGTGGCCTCTGGCAGCTTGCTTAGCCCCTTTGACCCTCGGTTTCTCCATCTGCAAGATAGGAACCATAAGCGTACCCACCTTACCAGGTTGAAGATCACTGAGACGATGTGTGAAGGGTTTTGTCCAGCTCCTGGCAGGGGAGAAGCTCAATAAAAAGCTGTTATTATTTTCTCCAAACACGAGGGTGCACAGGGACCACCCTGAATTGACTTCAGAAACACGGAGACACCTGACACTATTAGGAGCCTATGAGCCCTCACACAGGAACTATGGACTCTCTCTTTTAGGATTTTGAAAGAACTGGACATAGTCCCAGGAACCCAACACCCAGGGACCCCCAGCCTGGAAGCTACTGCCCTGGAGTCTTAACACTTCTTCCAGCTCTGACAATACCTCAGCTCTGCTGAAGGTCAGCCAAACCTCTTCAAAGAAACCCACGTACTCAGTGGCAGCTGGGCCACTGGCAAGTCCAATGCAGAACCCAGGAGGAGCGGCCACAGCCCAGAGCCCTGTCTCCCAGAGGCAGGGCCCCTGGACAAGTGGGGCACATCAGAGGAAAGCCTGCAGCCTCCTGTTTAGCACGTCTGGGAAGTGAACCTCCACACTCCCTCCCACCTCTCTGATCTGAAAAGGTCAAGAGAGAAGGAAGTGGTTATTTCAAAGGCTGGGCGAGCCTGCTTTGCAAAGGGGCCTGAGTCCTGAGGCCCCCAAGGACTTGTTGAGAGAGAGAACTTTGCCTGTTTCCTTTCCTTCATTTCCTCCTTCTGCTCCTTGCAGAGGCCTGTTCTAAATATACATCTTAGAAGTCGAGATATGGGATGGCAAGAAGCAGAAACCTAGCCACCAAAGGTGGAGAGAAAACTCGGGTTCTGGGTTGGGTGGGAGTGATTTGGGGGGCCAGCCATGTGGTGAAGTCTCCCATGGCAAACACCACAGCTGGTGGGAAGAGCACACAACCCTCCCCTCTGTGGATGCCTCTCACCCGTTCTCTCTGGCTCCTCAAACATACCACCTGAGACATCCAAGGCAGGAGTTCTAAGTTCCATTATACAGAGGAAGAAACTGAGAGGCAGAAAGGAGGTGATAACACTACAAATCATGGTTAATTATGTTGAGTACTTACTAATTTGCTAATAAGGTACTGAGGAGGATCCCCGCAAAGATCCTATGAGGAAAGTACTATTATTCCTATCCCCATTTTACAGATAAGAAAGTTAAGGCACAGAGGAGAAGCTTAGTTTATCTAAGCTTACTTGCACATCAAGTAACTGTCAGACACCAGAGCCCACACTTGTAATCACTGGCTACACCAGCCCTGCCCAAGGGACCACACAAGTCCGTGGCAGGGCCAGGAGCCAAGCCAAGTTCAGTGGTGTTTCCCTGCCACCCCTCTGCTTCTGTGTGGTCAATGTAAGGCTGGCTATTCTAACAATCAGATGTACACAAAAGAGGGGCCAGCTGTGTGGGAGTGAGTGAGCACCCCATCACTAAGGGGCATACCAACCAAAAGTACATGACCCCTTGGTGGGGTGTTACAGAGGTGATTGGGGTTGAACTTAAGGTTCCTTCTAGGCACGAGCATCTACACAGGATGGAAGGGGATGATGAAACCCATTGTAGGTGCTAAACAAACCTCCAAAAAAGATTTCTAGGTCCCATCTTTTCTTTCCATTCTCATATCACTCATTCATTCTTAAGCTACAGTTTACAATTTACTATGTGCCAGTTGCAGTGTCATGTAACAAGGGACAAGACAGACACAGCCCCTGCCCTCCTGGAGCTTATATTACAGTGACCTACACAACCCAGGTTGCCTTCCTGCAACTTCCTCTACTAAGACAACGTTTCCCTCTCTGGACCTTGGCTCATCCTGTTTCCCTTCTGCCAACTCCTCCTGCGGAAATCAAACCCAACTCAAATGCCACCTCTTCTAGGACACCTTCACTGGCATTCCCAACAACAGTGTCATTCCTCCTGTTAGGCTTCTGTGACCAGTACAGGGTGTTTACATATCTCACGGGGAGTTGTGTTGAACTGCTTTGAATTTCAGATGTTGGGGGGAAGTGGAGAGCTCTTCTACAAGACCACAAGCTCGTGGACAGCAGGGCGATTGTGTCCTAATCTGGCTTTCCAATGCCGGGTATCCTGACACAGAGAAGATGCTCATTCACTCATTGATTCATTCAACAATGTGCCATGAGCACCTACGTTGTGGCAGGCACTGTTCTGACTCTGGGTTTACAACTGTGAACAAAACGGACAAAAAGCTCTACCCTCGTTGCCATTCCAGCGGGAACAACTAAGTGGACAAATTGATAACTGAATGAATATGCGTTGAATCCTGAAAACCCTTTTGAGACCCTAGGCCTAGGAAAAGGTACATTTTAGGACTGTTTGTATATCCACAAGGCCAAATATTTATCTAAATTAAGTGAGCTCTTGAAGGAAGCCTACCTTCTTCTGTGGTGTGAGTGTTTAAAAATCACCAGAAAGAGACTGTGTTAGAATTAGTTGCTGCAAAATGACCCTGTTTGGGGATCCACAGCCATCGAGGTATTAGTCTGAAGCTTGGATAAAATAAAATAAATTAAGCTTTAGAGTCACAGAGAAGATTCAGTTTGAGGAAACACCAGGCCCAGGGACAGTAATAACAAAAATAATCACAGCAAACACACAGCACAGATTATGTGCCAGGCCCAGGAGAAGCTCCTGGTTCCTGACAGATGACTAAGCTGTGTCGGAAGGAAGAGGAAGCTACCAGAAGGGTGACCCTGACTGGAACTGTCCCTCAAGATCAGGCCATTGTTCACTTGGGCTCTGACTGTGCCGTGAGCCACAGCGAGCTTGCAGCCTGGTGCCTTTGAAATTCCCAGGAATTCAATGGCAGAAAAGACAGGTCTTCCCAAGTGGAAGGAAATTTGATTCCCTAAAATAGAAAAATCGTGCTCAGAGGAGGAAATTCCTTGTTACTATGGAGGCGTCTTTACTCCCTGAAAAGAAGACTGGGAAGCACATTTATTGAGAGTCTATTATATACCAGGCACTGTGTGAGGACCTGATGTGAACTATCATTTACTCACTGCTGGGCGCTATTCTAACATGAGGCCACAGCCAGGAATGAAATACATACATACTGTCAGTCGCCAGGGCTGACATGCAGCCAGGATATCCCTATATAACTGTCCTACATGTTAAAATATTTCCATGTTTCTGTTTTACAGAGCAGCTGCCCTGAGCCTCCAAGTGCCCCCTCCCTGCCCCAGCTGCCCAGGCCCTCCTCCCTTCCTTCCCCTCATTCCCCTAAGATCCAGCTACTCCAGAGTTGACTCCAGCATAGCTGGGAGCCCAAAGACCTGGCACCTGTTGGCTGGTGCCTGTTAAATGTCCCACTTATCACCCTTGCCTGGCCCTCCTGGAGCTGCCAGGCCATGGGTATCTCACTTAATCGCCAGCAGCCCAGTGAGGGGGAAACACTGACCCTCTCAGACTCCTGCTTCCAGCTCCTTAAATGCTGCTGTACCCCAAGCTTCCTCCTTTCACCATTGCCCTCTCCTTCCTCACTGTGTCCTGCAGTGAGCTGATCCCAGCTGGTGGTTTCATACCTTTTCCACCCACTCATACCTCCTGAATTTGCTTCTCCAGCCTGGACCTCTTTCCTAAGCTGGCCATATGGCCAACTGCCTGCTGGACGTCGCCCTAGGAAGTCCCACTGCCACCTCAGAACCAAGTACCTGAGGTCAGCCTACCTCCCAGACCTTCCCTTCCTCCCCCGCCTCCTCCTGGGTTCCCATTTCTCTCATTCCTGCACGCATGTGTTCATGCCATTAACACCCGGAGAGCATCCATTACATGCCAGGCACCATGCCTGACACTGAGAAGGAGGAAGGGAGCAAGACAGACCCTCAAGGAGCCTACAGTCCATCCGATGTCCAAGCTAGAAAGCTGAGTATCACCGCCAACTCCTCCCTCCTTCAGCCCCAGCGGAAACATTAAACAAGTCCCGTGATTGGCCACTTTCCCTCCATCTCCACTGCCAAGGCCTGAGGCCAGATCCTCATTCTCTCTCACCAAGGCCTCCCTCCCCTTTGGTCCTCTCCACCACACAGCCAGAGGGACGTCTCCGGCACACATCTAAGGCTGCCCCTCCTCAGCTTAGAGTCCTCCATGGCTCCTCATTGCCCTCAGCAGAAGGTCCAAGCTCCCTGGCCCATCCTGACCTCGCTTGCTCCAGTGGGGTTGGCCTGGTGGGAGATAAGCTTTTGGGTGGTAGAGCTGTTTGTTCCCAACCACCTGCTGATTCCTCCGCAGCGGGGGTACGCATGCACACAGACCCACAGAGGCACACAGACACACACAGGCACAGACACACACGTGCTCAGGTGCACATGAGACATAAACAAGTAAGCCCATTTATACGGACACACGTGCCTGTAGATGGAGTTGCCAGATTTAGCAAATAAAAACACAAGGTGCCAGTTAAATCTGAATTTCAGGTCAACAACAAATTATTTTTTAGTATGAGTGTCCCAAATATTGCATGGGACAGACTTACTATGCTAAAAAATAATTTGTTGTTCATCTGAAATTCAAATTTAACTGGATGTCCGTGTTTTATCTGGTGACCCTGCACATCAAGGAAGGCTTACACAACCCCCACCACCACAGAACCCAGCTTACACACACACACATATAACACACTGACAGTTCAATTCACGCGTCACACCTCAAAGACAAATGGGCATCTCACCACCTAGATCGAAATGTGGCAGGGCCATGCGATTGGCCAGCTGTGGAGAGCTCTTCAGGGAAATGTTTATTCTGTGAATAAATGCCTAATTGACAGGAATTCCTGGATGTCCAAGTTCCGGAACGTTGTGTGCCCAGAGTGGCCCTGCGGAATTTGAAGGCAGACAGAATTAAGTTCAAAAACCTGATCTCAACACATATGCACTGTGTGTCTTTGCACAAGTCACTCAGCCTCTCTGAGCTCCCATTAGCTCATCAGTAGAATGGAAATGTTCCACTACTAAACAAATTCTTTAGGGTTATGGTGAGAATCACTAAATGACATCATATATGTAGAAGACTTTTTTAGAGTTTTGGGTACAGATCAGTTCTTATAAACTCTTATTGTCAAGTACATACACAAAATCAAAAAAAATATTAATTGCAATTGGATTCAGAGATGGAATGGCCCCTCAGAGCATAAGTAAAGCACAGAAGAGGAGAAAGCAATGAAACATTGGAACAATTAGACTCAGGCAGTTAAACAGGGTGGGAGGAAACTTTTGGAAGTGATTGGCATGTTTATGGCATAGAATGTGGTGATGGTTCCATGGATGTATACTTATCTCCAAACTCATCAGATTGCGTACATTACGTTGTACAGCTCTTTGTATGTCAATCACACTTCAATAAACTGGTTTTAAAAAAACAATAAAGTCAGGCACTAGTATTAATTAAATACTACAGAGTCACATCCTCAATAGGTCAGGTTCTAAATTCAGCACAGACAGGGAAAACTGCCTATGTTTAAAACACTTCGAAAACACTTTAGGATTGTATATACAATGTTATGCAATGTCAAATCATTCTTATGCACACTGGAAATTGAGGACCAAGGAAATAGAATGAAGGGAGGAACAAAAGGAACTTCTTTATGCAAATGTCTGGGCACATTCTACTTTTCAAACGACTAGCAAATCCCTAGTGGTGGATGGCAGGGGTGGAATTTCAGTGTTTCTGCCTGCCTGCAGCGTTTCCTCCAATCTTCTTAAAACATTGAGCTTCCAAGTGCTTGACGGTAGTGTTGTTCATCAATTATCTCCCACCTTGAACACAATAGGATTGGATGTGCCTGTTGCCTTGAGGTTAAGTGAGATCATGTGATTTGCTCGGGCCAACGAATGTGAAGTGAAGTGTGCTAGGGCTGAGGCGTTCCAGTTCTGCTAAGTGATAAGCAACTCTTCATCGTCTCCCCCAGCTGCAGGGGCCAACAACATTCCAGATGATGAACCCTGAGTATCTAAGAGAGGTCAGTGCTGGGCAGAGACTCCACCAACCTACAGTGGATTTATAGCTTGAGGGAGAAATGAACTTTTGCTGTTTTAAGCCATTCATATTTGGGAGGTGTGTGTTACTGCAGCAAAATCCAGCTGACCCTGACTAATATGTTTGATAATCTTAATACAAATTCATAGACTTGTTTGTTAAGATTTTTTTAAAATGTCATTACCTCTTATAGAGGTAGGAAAGTTCTAAGTAAACTTGTAAGTTAAATAAGACTGATGTGACTTCATGTAATTATACACTGCCAGGATTATACCTGCAACTTTGCTAAAAGCCAAGAATGAAGTATTAGATTATGGATCAGTGAAAGCATTTAGGAGTGGGTAATAGAAGAAATTAGTACCAAAAGGCTCTGGACCAGAGGGCTAGGAGGGAGGAAACCAGTGTTTACAGAGTGCCTGCTACGTGCCAGATACTGTGCTGCATGCATTGAAAATATAATTTCTTTATAATTCTCACTAAAACTCAATGATGTAGAAACTGAGGCTCAGAGAGGTCAAAGAAGATGTCTAGTAGCAGAGAAAGGATTCAAACCCACACCGGCCTTACTCTTACATCGATGCTCTTACTGGAGCCATAGGGAGGCTGAGTTTGGCAGGACACACTGGCCACCTTTAGCTCCAGGGGTGGTTGCAATTTAATGTGGAAACAGGCTAGCATTCAGTTTTTCAATAGCTCAGACATGACAGTCTCTTGGCGAGGACTAGGGTGTCCAGAGGGCTTGCCCCACACAAAGCGGCCCTGCTTATGACTTCCTGCTCTGCACCCACAAGGGTCCCGGGCTTCTTGGGAGTGTCCTCGGAGGAGGAAGCAGCATTCCAGGTCCACATGCAGACAGCTGTGAACTAGGGTGACTCATGCTGGGACAAGAAAGCCACTTCTTTGCCTGGATTCCCTGTCCCCAAGTCCTAATCTCGGGAAAGCTTCCTTAAGCTCCCTGTACACAAGACTCTGGGTGTCTGGTGCATGAAAGGGGCGGGAAGCCAATGACGTCCAAAGAGAGCAGGGTCCGGAACAAAGAGGAAATTCAGGGTGGGAGATCATTTTTTCTCCCTGGCAAGGCTCCTGCAGCCATCTGGCTGAGGGGGCTGTTATTCAAACCTCTGGATCGGAGTCTGTTTGTTTTTGAGCAGTTTGCAGCTGATTATTTTCATCAAGTTCCCTGCGACCAACTGCACTGGCTCCAATACCAGGCAAACCTGTGCAGCCAGCACGTCCTGTCAGCCAGGTTCACAGTCGGTTCCCCTCCCAGAGAGCCAGCAGCATTGCTCTCTTACCAACAAGTAGCCCTCGGCCCAGGACAGGGCATTCACCTCTGGATGCCTGGGCCAGCCCTCCAACTGTTCCAGCTGACATCAACCGGATAGACTGGAGGGCAGGAGGGGCATCTGGGAGATCAGAAAGCTCCTGGTGGCCAGACCAGCTCCAAGGGCCTTTAGTGTTGTCAGCTCTGAAAAGGCAGCACCAACTTTTTCCGGGTGTCATCACTGTGCAGAAAGGCAGGATGGAGAGATCTCAGAGAGGACTGAGTTCAACGTTCAGATCTGATCTCCATTACTCTTGCCATCAGGCAACTGAGCCTCCTTTTCTTCCTCTGGGGATCAGGGACAGTAAAGCTTTCTGTCCCTGGCCTGTTGTATGCAAATGCATACACATATAATATTATAGGCAGACCTCGTTTTATTGCACTTCACTTTATTGCACTTCTCAGGTATGATTTTTTTTGACAAATTGAAGGTTTGTGGTAACCCTTCAACGTTGAGCAAGTCTGTTGGCACCATTTTCCAGCATTTACTCACTTCGTGTCTCTATGTTACATTTTTTATTTTTTAAATTTTGGCTGCGTTGGGTCTTCCTTGTTGTGTGCAGGCTTTCTCTAGTTGCAGTGAGCAGGGGCTACTCTTTGTTGGGGTGCACGGGCTTCTCACTGTGGTGGTTTCTCTTGTTGTGGAGCATGGGCTCTAGGCATGCGGCTTCAGTAGTTGTACATGGGCTCAGTAGTTGTGGTTTGCAGGCCCTAGACTGCAGACTCAGTGGTTGTGGCACACGGGCTTAGTTGCTCTGCAGTATGTGGGATCTTCCTGGACCAGGGATCGAACCCATGTCCCCTGCATTGTCAGGCGGATTCTTAACCACTGTGCCATTGGAGAAGTCCCTATGTCACATTTTTAGTAATTCTCACAATATTTCAAACCTTTTCATTATTATTATATTTATTATAGTGATCAGTGATCTTTTTTTAACATCTTTATTGGAGTATAACTGCTTTACAATGTTGTGTTAGTTTCTGCTGTATAACAAAATGAATCAGCTATACGTATACATATATCCCCATATCCCCTCCCTCTTGCGTCTCTCTCCCACCCTCCCTATCCCACCCCTCTAGGTGGTCACAAAGCACCAAGCTGTGATCAGTGATCTTTGATGTTACTACTATAACTTGCTGTAAGTTCAGACGATGGTCAGCATTTTTTAGCAATAATGTATTTTTAATTAAAGTATGTACATTTTTTAGACTAATGCAATTGCACACTTACTAGACTACAGTGTAGTGTAAACATAACTTTTATATGCACTGGGAAACCAAAAAATTTGTGTAATGTGCTTTAGTTCAATATTTTGTTTATTGTGGTAGTCTGGAACTGAACCCGAGATAACTCCCAGGTGTGCTTGTATATGTAAAAGGCCTAAGACCACATCTTTACATAGCAAGTTCTTAACAAATATTAGTTTCCTCCTTCCATTTCTTCAAGCATGTGCTACGCTGGCCTCTCAGCTCTGCTGGCTTGAAGGATGGGTGAGGCCTGGTGCTCCTTACTTTGGGGAATGGGATGCAGGGACTGGGGGCTTTCCTTCCAGAGGCAATAAGAATGTTCCATGTCTTCAAAGTAACTGTGGTGGCCACAGACTGATAACTTTTTACCCAGAAAGTAAAATCCAAACTGTTTGGTAAGATGTGAGCTCAGTTACTGAATCTGCCTTTCAGACATCAGCCTGTCCTTGGGGTCAAATGAGCTCTTAACAGGCCTGGAATTTTGTTATCTGCTTTCTCCTGCAACTGTTTTTCAGTAGAGAAATCCCACCTGTGTAACAGGAACACATACTCAAGGTCCTTCAGAATGAGCTTCTGTGTGTGCCAGATGGGCAAGTTCAATGGCAAGGTGTGTGTGGTCGGCGGTGTCATTTTAAAAAGGAAAGAGGGAGGGGACTCTGTCTGAGGGGAAGGGAAATGCTTGCACTTGCCCAATGCTGAAGGAACCTTGGGTAAGGTAGCAGGTGTATACATGCCGCTGACCTGCTCCCGAGCTCTCCCAGAGAGGCCCAGGGAAGGAGAGCTCTGCAGGGGAAAACAGAGATGGAAGTAGCTTTCAATTACTTTCAACTGCCCTCAATGGGAAGATAGAAAGAGGGTGATCAAGGCAGGGGGCTCTTGGAGACTGAGGTGCTCAGAGCTGGCAGGAGCCCCGCTGACTTTAGGGGTGGGTGTGGACAATGTGGAAGAACAGCCAACCACTGACCTTGCTGAAAGAGCCATGTCCTGAGCTTGGGCTGAACTGCGGGGACAGAGGGAGCAGTGTTGGATCTGAGTTGGGGATGCCTTGTCTGCAGCCCTGGACAAGTCACTTCCACCCAGCAGGCCTTGGTTTCCCTTGTGAGCTGGAGGATTGGACTGTGCCATCTCTAAGCAGTTTCCAGAACTGACTCGTGTAGTCTCCGATGCAGATGTCAGGTGAAGAAACTAAAGGAACGGAGGAGGGTGATTGGTCACTCGAGTCCACACCCCTTCTCTCTGTCCACTGGATGTCCCACGTCGTCCACACTCATTTATCGAGCTGCTGACAAAAAAAGACTGCTCACCAACACTCACACAGTTTTACAGGTTTGTCCACCATATAATCCTGTTCATTCCTCCCAACAACCCTGTAAGAAGGTAATACCTACAGTTGATTGAGTGATATTATGTGCTGAGCATTACCTAATCCTTTTACATATTTCACCTTACTTAATCCCCACCATACTCACACGAGGCATGGGTATTATTGTCCCTGTTTTACCGATGTCCACTTGCCCTTGCAAACGTGAGTTCCTCTAGACACGCAATAACTGGATGGAGTCTCTGAACCTGACCCGTGTACTCTCCGCTCGGGCCCTAGGCCCTGGGCCAGCTCCTGCCTGTTTGCATTAGGCTCCTGTTTCCTCCCAGCTGTCCTTGGCTCTGGTCTCCCTCTTACCAGAGGGGACCTTGAGAAATCATTCTCCTGATGCAGCAGGAAGAGGCCACTCAGGGCGGGTGGGTGCCGAGGGAGATGCTGAGTTACTTTCCACAAGTCTCCTCCTCCCCAGAGAAGGGCCGGCCCACCCAAGTCTCCCAGGACGGTCTGAACAAGTATCTGATCTGGAAATTTGGCCCAATGTTCTTCCTTCCTTGCTGGCTCAGAGGATCCAGGGCCATATCTGCTGAGCCAAGTCCTCCACCTGCGTCCTAGATCCTGAGGCCTCCCTCTCCTGCTCAGCCTTCCCTCCCTGGCAGCCCTGTCCCTCCCTCTCTACTGGCTCCTTCCCACTGGTTGCTGCTGAGGGGCAGCAGAAAGAGCCTGGACACGGAGTCAGAAGACTGGGAATCAAAGCTGCTCTGTCACTTACTAAATGCATGACTCTAGACAGGTCAGTCACCTGGCTGAGCCTCTGTTTCCTTTCCTGGAAATTGGGGTTATGAAGGTGATAGGGCCGCAATTCCTCTCCAGTCTGATTTCCAACTGCCCCCCACCTCTGCTCCACCCAGACCTGTCTCCTGCCCATGGATTATTTAACAAATCCATTCAATAGGTAGGCTGGCACAGAGCACACTCCCATAAGAAGCTCCACACAGGCCCTGCTATCACGGAGTCCACAGTCTAGAGGGTGAGGGAAGTAATAGACAGGCAACTATCAGACAGTGCACTGCGAACTGCGATGCCAGAAGCCAATGGTGCTGGGGTAATGTGAGGAAAGGCATCCATTCAGCCCTGGGATGCCTGCAAAGACCTCCCAAAGGATGAACTATCAAGCTGAGATCTGGTAGGAATCAGCCCTCTGAAGAAGAGGAAGAGAATATTCTAGGCAGAGGGAATAGCTTGAACCAAGGCCCAAAGACAATAGAAGGCTAGGGGACATGAACAAACATGGTTTGGTTCGACTGCACCACAGCACGTGCATGCATGTGTGTGTGTGCGCGTGTGTGTGTGTGCACTCATGCATGTTGGAGTAGGAGAGAATGGAGAGGTGAGCCTGGAGAAGTGGCCATGGACTAGCTTATGCAGAGCAAGACTCTGGGTGGTATGCATAGAGAGCAGTGGGGGAGGACTGGAGGGATTATAAGCAGGGAAGGGACGTGGTCAGGCATGATTCTGAAGATGCCTCTGTCTGCCATGGCAAGAGGGGATCAGATTTTTAAAAAAATGATTGCCAATACCAAGCACCTATGAGGATGTGGAGCCACTGCAACTCCCATACTCACATATAATGGGATGTATACCTGTAACCTGAACCACTGTTTTAAAGAACCATTAAGCAACACCTAGTAAAGTTGAAGATCTGGATATTCCTTTTTTATTTTTGGTTTTTTTTAAAATCTGATCCCCTCAGACATGGGTATTCTTAATCCAGCAACTCCATTTCTTGGTTCCTACCCAAAGAGACGTGTGTGAGGCATGTCTATGTAAGGATATTCACTGAAGTACCATTTGTAATAGTAAAAAAGTTGAAATGACCTATCCAGGCATCTGTAGACGGACAACTTGGTAAAGTGCAATTTGCTTATACATTGGAATACTACTCGATGGTTAAATGAATGAACCGGATCTCCATGTATCAGGACAAATCTGAAAATATAATGAGCAGTGGGGGAAAAAAGGCAACTTGCAAAAGGATATGAACCTAATACTTTGTGGTTTGTGGATCATCAGTAGAAAAGATATAAAAATACATGTGGGAATTCATCACACAAAATTAGGATAATATTTACTCTGTGGACGGAGGGTTAAGGGGTAGGGTAGGAATTTAGCTGAAATTATAATCTTATATTTCTATACAAGACAGAATTGAAGCAAATATAGTGAAATGTTAATACCTACTGAGTCAAAAGGGTGGGTATCTTGTGACTTTTGCATTGTTTGCTATACTTTTGATATGTTTGAAGTTTTTGGCAATTGAATTTTAAAATGGATTCGTGGACAACAAGGCAAGGGGGAGGCAGATCTGCTGGGGAGGCTTTTGCTGTGTCCAGGCTAGGGAGGCTTTTGCTGTGTCCAGGTAAGGGAAGCTGGTGACTCGGACCAGGGGAGGGCACAGTGGGGAATGGAGAGAAGTGGATACAAATGAGCAATACTCAGAGGCAGAATCAGCACAGCTCTTTGCCTACTGGGATTCTTCCTTCTTTCTCTCTTTATCCGCAGGCACCTACTCAAGAGTTCTGCCTCTATAGGAGGCTTCTTCAACCACCCTGGTCCTCAGAGATCTCTTTGCTCTGACATCTTCTAGGCCTTGAAATATCAGTCACTCCTGGAGTCATTTCATGCAACAATGCCTGAATTTGTGGTGTCCACATGTTTCCTTTCTCCAGTAAAACCGTGTGTTTGAGCAGGGCAGGAACTCTCTTTTATGCTCTTGACGGGTGTCCCTCTGGCATATCTATGTGACTAATTGCTGTATCCCATGCTGCCCTCACATCATGCCCGTGGTTAGTGCCAGAGAAGTTCTAGTTGAATGAATACATGAATAGATAAGCGAATGACTAAACAAGTTCCAGAAAGAATTGCTGAGTAAATGCAGGGAGTCAATTGGCAGCCCAGAATTCAAACACAATTTTGCCATTAACAAGCAGTAACTTTGGCAAAGTCGTTTCACCTCTCTGAATCTGTTTCTCCAGCTATAAAATCGAGAAAATGCCCATATTTCATGGAACTTTCCTTGTTCCTAGCCCAGAAAGTGTGGCTTTTCATACCAGTGGATGCAGCCCCTTCTGCAGACAAGTGACGGAGCCAGGAGGACCTCTGACCCAAGCTGGGCCAATCACACTCTCTCCCAGGAATTTGGAACACAGAGACTTAGTCAAGTGACTTGCATTCATCAAACATTTGATGAGCAGCCCACTCTAATCATGCCTTGAGCTTGCACAGTCATATATTTTAGCAAACGTGCTGCACTGCAGGATGAGAGCCTGAGGACTTCCCTCATGGCCCAGTGGTTGAGAATCCACCTGCCAATACAAGGGACACAGGTTCAATCCCTTGTCTAGGAAGATCCCACATGCTGCGGAGCAACTAAGGCCGTGTGCCACAACTACTAAGGCTGTGCTCTATAGCCTGCGAGCCACATCTACTGAGCCCACGTGCCACAACTACTGAAGCCCGCGCGCCTAGAGCCCGTGCTCCACAGCAAGAGAAGCCACCGCAGTAAGATGCCTGCGCACCGCAGTGAAGAGTAGCCCCCGCTTGCCGCAACTAGAGAGAAAGCCAGCATGCAGCAATGAAGACCCAATGCAGCCAAAAATAAATAAATAAATTTATGAAAAATGAGAGCCTGAGGATTTGGGGGGAAAACAGGATACTTGTCCCTCTCTGCTGCCCCTTATCACAGCCTGTTTTCTAGGGCCTTTGCAGACAAGCCTTCTCTGTCTTACAAGGCCAAGGTTGACTTGCTCCTGTCTACCCCACAGCACAAAGCCTAGCGCCTGGCACTGAGAAGGCACTCAAGTGACATTGTTTCAGATGAATTGTGTTGGATATGAATGGAAATAGACCAGGACTCCTGAGGGAAAGAGAAAGCAAGCTGGTGAGTGCAGACAAATTCAAAGCATAGGAGGGATGTTTTAAGCAATTGGAGATATTTAACTTGTTGCAGAAAAGGCTCATGGAGAGCAAACAGAAAAAGCGATCCAATGTTCTCCGTGGCCAAAAGTTATAGAGAAGCAGGTGTGGCTTCACACCAGGAAAAACTTGCTGTTGGAACTGCTCACAAGTATGTTGATTGTCTTATAAGTCTCCCTGTTTGGGGACATGTGCAAGCAGAGACTGGGTACCACTTAGCAGCTCTTCAGGCACTATATGAGAGGGCTGGGCTAGTGACCTGAAAAATTCCTTTCAATTGGGAGTGTCTAAGTCTATGTGTTTATTTGTTGGTGCACCCTAGAGGAAATTGTTAGTCAAAGTTCTAGTTATTAGTGAGCCCTCTCAGAAACTTTGGCCATGTGTTCTGAAATACATATCAGACAAAGAGCATCCATGGGATAACTGTTAGGATTTATCATTTCAGTTTTTATTATACAGTTTTATTAATGTTGGATAGTATTAAGAGAAGCTTTGTTGCCCTAAAAATGTTAATGGGTTGCCCGTCAGCTTCAAAAGAAGAAAAATAGCTAATAGGAAAGTTATATAGTTACAGTGTTAACCCCAAAGTGGAAAGAAGAAGCAAAGTTCCAGCAGATTACAGGGCATGTGCTCAACACATGGGCATGTCCTGCTCTCTCTCTTTTTATAGTCTGTCCGAAGTTACCAAGAGGACAAAATCAGGATGAAGGTCAGGATTACAGAATCCAGTGGGACCTTGTTGTGTATGTGAAACCAGCTAACTGAAGACAGAAAAATTTCCAAAATTGTTATGGAATAAGAATTCCCCCTGCCCCATAATGATACCTCCACTGGTCCCCTTCCAGTTTACCTCTCCCATCAGCATAACAATCCAGTCCCTGAATAAGCAGGACCATTCTCAGAAGAGGCAGAAAGAGAAGAGCTGGGGGGGCTTTCAGGAAACTCTATCCTGATCCTATCTTCTTCTTGGGCCTTTTGGCATCCTGATGCTTGCCGATTAGCCATCCCCAGGTGGACCCGACCATCAGGTAAGCATGTAAATCCATACACTTAGTGTCCATGATCTACACATCAAAGTCAGAGAGAGAAATCTACATGGCAAACAGGAATGATGAAGGATCCTATCATTAGACAAGTACCTATAATCAAGGTTTTTAACCTTGGTTGAGGGAGACTTTAAAAACCCAAAAACTTCCATTTGAAACCACCAAAATAAGGATCTCTGGGGGTGGGACATAGATATCAGCATTTTTACTTTTTTTTTTTTTTAATGAGATATACTTTACATACCTCTGAAATTTATAGATCTTAACTACTTATCTTAATGTGTTTTGACAAATGTGTATACCCATGTGACTTACACCTCTATCAAGATATGGAACATTTCTATCACCTCAGAAAGTTCCCAGCTGCCCCTTCCTAACCATTCTCCAGAGCTCAAGATGCAAACATTGTTCTGATTTTTTCTACCTTAGATTAGTTTT
Organism: Globicephala melas; assembly: GCF_963455315.2. Taxonomy (NCBI): domain Eukaryota; kingdom Metazoa; phylum Chordata; class Mammalia; order Artiodactyla; family Delphinidae; genus Globicephala; species Globicephala melas. Next base: position 33,350,620 of record NC_083319.1, read on the forward strand.
TCTTGTTCTGGAATTGCATACATTGAATACATTGAATGATATAGTACTCTTTTATGAACTGACTTCTTTCACTTGCATAATGCTTTTGATTTTCATTCATGTTTTGTATGTATCAGTAGCCCTTTCCTTTTTCATTACTTAGTTGTATTCTATTGTATGGATGTGTACAATTTATTTCTCCATTCAGCAGTTGATAGACATTTTGGTCACTTCTAGTTTGTGGTAATTCTGAATAAAGCCTCTATAAACAGTCACATGCAAGGCTTTGTGAGGACATATGTTTTTATTTCTCTTGGTTAAATACCCAGGAGTGATATTGCTGAGTTATACCATAAGTAGAGGTTTAACTTTATAAGAAACTTCCAAACTGTTTTCCAAACTATGCAATTTTTACATCCCTACCAGCAATGGATGAGAGTTCCAATTGTTCCATATCTTTGTCAGCACTTGTTATTGTCAGTTTAGTTTTTTCAATAAACTTTTTATTTTAGAACAGTTTTAGATTTATAGAAAACACTGTAAAGGTAGTAAAGAGAGCTCTTACGTATCCTGAACCCAGTTTCCCTTATTATTAACACTTACATTAGTATGGTACATTTGCTACACTTAATAAACCATTATTTGTACCTTATTCTTAACTAAAGTCTACTCCTTATTCAGGTTTCTTTGGTTTTTATCCAATGTCCTTTTTCTGTTCCAGGATTCCACACATAATACCACATTACATCTAGTCATCATGTCTTCTTAATCTCCTCTTGGTTGTGACTGTTTCTCAGACTTTCCTTGTTTTTGATGACCTTGATAGTTTTGAGGAGTATTAGGTATTTTATAGGATGTCATCAGTTGGGATTTGCCTGGTGTTTTTTCTCACAATTAGACTTGCGTTATAAATTCTAAGGAAGAAGACCACAGAGATAAAGTATCATTCTCATCACATCATATCAAGGGTACATTCTACTAATGTGACTTCTCACAGTTGATGATGACCTCAATCACCTGGCTGAAGTACTGAGAAAAAAGTCTTTCATTGTGTCCATATATTTACCTTTTCCATTGCTCTTTATTCCTTCTGCAGTGTCCAATTTGCTATTATCCAATCTAGCAAATTTTTAAATTTCAGATCTTATATATATATATGTATATTTAAAATAATTAATTAATTAATTTATGGCCACACTGGGTCTTCATTGCTGCGCGCAGGTTTTCTCTAGTTGCAGTGAGTGGGGGCTACTCTTCATTGCAGTGTGCAGGCTTCTTATTGCGGTGGCTTCTCTTGTTGTGGGGGCATGGGCTCTAGGCACACGGGCTTCAGTAGTTGTGGCACACGGGCTCAGAAGTTGTGGCTCATGGGCACTAGAGTGCGGGCTCAGTGGCGCACGGGCTTAGTTGCTCTGTGGCATGTGGGATCTTCCCGGAACAGGGCTCTAACCCGTGTCCCCTGCATTGGCAGGCAGATTCTTAGCCACTGCACCACAAGGGAAGTCCCCAGATCTTACATTTTTTGGTTCTAAAATTTCTATTCCGTTTTTTTGCTTGTTTGTTTCCATTTCTCTGTTAGAGATTCCCCCATCTGTTCATTCATTATGTCCATCTCTTCCTTTACTGAACATGTTGATAATAGCTATTTTAAAGTTCTTATCTATTAATTCCATCATCTTATCACCTCTGAACCTGTTTTTGCTAACTGTTCTTTCTTCTAGTTTTGTGCACGTTTCCCAGCTTCTTCATGTTTCCAGTAATTTTTGTTTGTTTTCTGGACATTGTGGATATAATGTTGAGAGTCTAGATTATCTCCTTTTAAAGAGTCTCTCTTTTTTTTTTTTTTTCTAGCAGGCAGTTGCCTTTATTTTAAAGACAGAAAGGCACAGCCTTTCTGGGGTCTCAACTGAATGTCCAGAGTATTTGGTGATGTCTCTCTAATATGGCTAGTCAGGAATCCAGTATCTGTCAGTGCTGTGAGACTACCAAAATCTCTGTTGACCTCGTAGCCCTCCAGTAGCCGTTTCCTGCCAAGTCTCTCAGAGTCTCACTCTGTGCATGTACAGCTTAGTACTCAGCAAAAGACTTAAGGGAATTCCATGAACATTTCACATCAGTGTTTTTTAAAGCTCTCTAAGTGATTAAAATGTACAGCCAAGGTTGAGAACTATTGAGTATTAATTCCCTAATTGTGAAGGAGTTGGAAGAAATGCCCTAGTACCAAAGAAAATGCCGAACCCCTCAAGGTGGACTGGTCCTGGACAAAATCATGAAGGATGTTGATAAAAAGAACTCTACACTAAAATGGCTCTAACCTGGGAGACATAAAGGAACAGAACCCAAGATTAATCAAGTTTAGTGTACCTCCTGTCCTTTAAAAGGATCAGCTATTATAGCTCATTCTTGCTCAGTTTGAGTAGTCCTCCTTCAAGACCTTCCTGTCACCTAGACTGTAAAAACTAAAGTGATAGCTGGTCAAAAAGAATTCCCAGTGCACTAAAGCCAGCAGGTGGAGGAAAATGGATCAACCCTTAGTGAATCCCTGTCAGTTGTCAGGTTCCAAATTCAGAGGATATAAGAGGAATAAGATGTCACTCCTGCCCCCAAAGTGGCTTCAAATCTAGTGGAAATTCCAGTATATATGGAATTAAATTCAGTACATTTCAGACTGTGATAGGTCCGTGGTATGGCAGAGATACATTCAAATTGCTTTTAGGAGCACAGGTATGTCTAACTTTGGGTTTGAAAAGGCTTCACAAAGGAATAGCTTTTGAGCTGGGTCCCTTTAAGGATAAGAACGGTGAATGTGGTGAAGTGAAGAAGGGAAGGGTATTCTAGGCAAAGAGAACATATGAAGGGAGAATAAATGGAACATAAGGGAAATTTGGTAAGTTCTTTAATGGAAAGATGAGGAATAGAAGCATAGTTTATAGAAGAGCAGAAATAAGATGACTTTACTCTTCCCATCAGTTGAGATGAATCAAATTTAGGGAATAAAAAAATAACTTATAAACAGTTCCTGTTGATTTGTAATGAATCTCACCTTCTTTGGGACTGGAGTGGATCTTTAGCAGAAGTTTAACAAAGGTCTGCCATAAGTGGGGGAAATCTAAACAGTGTACAGAGAACCAGAGATGTCTGACCATGTGAATCTAATCTGAAGATTGTAACCTCACTAAAGTTACACATTGCATTTCAACATAAAACTGCAGAGAGTGAACTTTACACATGGACGGAGATTGTTCTCAATGTTTCGTATATGTACAGGCACTGCAGAGAAGCAGAAATCACTGAGTAGACGGGGAAGCTTAAGGATGAAAGACACTTGGCCATATGTGCTTTAGAGATCTCCCCTGAAGCCAGAAAACAGGAGTCTGAGGCCTGAGTTTGCCATTTACTGTATATCATGCCTTTAAGAAAGTCTTTTAATTCCTTGGACCCTTAGTTCCCTCTTTTACGAAATAGGCACATTAACGCCTACTCACCCTGCTGTCTCATGGGATTCTCAGGAAAGACCAAATGACCTACTTTGTGGGGAAAAGCCTTATAAGGTTAGAGCCCATTTATGATGCAAAGAGTTATTATTACTACTAATAAACAAGAAGAATGTGTGACAATGCCCAGAATTTCCTGTTGAGACAATAACTTCATGAAACCATTAAGAAAACTAGGATGTTTGTTAATTCCACAATGAGAGTTATGTGCTGGTATTGTTTCAACCATCTCCAGGGAATAAAGGGTTTGACAGCAATAAAGAATGAGCCAATTTGTCCTAAAGATTCTTGTTCTTTAGAATCATTTCAATAGCTTTTTGTGCCTTACCAAGACTTTTCCTGCCCATCCTGCCATGACTGATGAGAACTGGGTATTATTCAATTAATTTTTTCCTAAAAAAAAATTAAGGGAAATCTTTCCACATGCTAATACTCATATAATTCAGGTCTGTGAATACTCCACCTCCTCCAAGGCAGCTCTCAGGCACAATGCTGGGGTCCTGAAGCACATCAGTGACCGTAGAAATTTCTTCTACTCACCAAGAAAAGAGGGAAATTCATGCCTGACACCAAACCAGTCTCTTGGAACCCCTCCTTTCCTCTTCTATAAGCTCAGGGCAAGAGATTTTCATGTGGATACGACTTGGCATTTATAAATTTGTCAAAGAACTGTGTGGGCAAAGCCCTCTAGGGGATACACACTGCCCTTCAGAAATGCAACACAAGGATCCTTTCTTGTTGGGTTAATGATGCCTGGTGGTGATTTTGATGACCTTTGGGATGTCATTTTCATTTCATGTCATCACACACAGTAGCTGACCGCCCTTCCCCACATCTTGCCACAAAGAGCCTGTGGATTCTGGTCCCAAATGGTGACCCAAAGCCTCACACTGAATTTCTCCTTTCAAATTTACACTAAAATCATCAAACTACTATAATAAGTGGGGAAAGTCTGAAACTTGGAAAGGGCGATCTTACAGCACATCTCAAATTTTAGCGTGCACACAAATCACTTAAGAGTCTTGTTAAAATGCAGATTCTGATTCAGTAGGTCTGGGATGGGGCCCAAGAATTTGCATTTCTAAGAAATTCTCAGGTGATGCACTGGTCCCTGGACCACACTTTAAGGAGCAAGAAATCAGAAGGCAAACATGAACAATTCTCCCAGAACTCAAAGGAAATGGTTAAAGAGGTAAAAATGGTGAAAGAAAAGTTGGAGAGCCAAGAGCTGCAATAGAGCTTCTACATATAGAAGAAGAGAACAGAGGAGATAGAGAAAAAAATTGAAGTGGCATATATGTTTCAACTTTAGAAAAATGTATTAGTCTAATTCATCATATCAATATAGCAAAGCAGAAATACCACATAATTTTTTTGATAGGTGACAAAAATCACTTGAGAAAATTCAACATTCCATCATCATCATCATCATCATCGAGAGAAGAATATTTTCCTAAAGTGACAAATGTACTCTATGTAAAATCAAAGCCAGTGGGATGCTTAATGAGCCATTCCATTCACATAAGTAACAAGAAGGATATCTATTCCCATCAGTGTTATTAACACTGTTCTGCAAATCCTAAGCCAGACAACCAAATACAAAAATGAAATTAGGGGTGATATCAGTGAGGGTATGTTCAGTTTCATGTAATCATGGCTTAAACAAAATAGAAGTGTCTTCCACTCTCGCCTAAGTTGGAGGGAGCAGACCAGGCTGGTGTAGCAGCAATTCTAGGACTCCAGAGACCCAGACCTTCTTGTTCTCTGCTCAGTCATCACCAAGGTGGCTCTCATATTGTAGCTGTGCTATAGCTGTCACACATATTTGACGTCTCAGACCTCATGAATATTTAGTGCTTCCTTGGTCCTTCTGTCCTTCCCATCTATGTTCAGCCCATACATGCTTTACTAACTTTATCTGTAATATGTTACACAGCTGCTTGTTTCTATTGTTCTCTAAGGCAGAATTTAACATTTTTGATAACATAGCAATACACACTACACAAAATAAATATGTCATTTTAACAAATAAGGCTAAACTAGAATAATAAATGTATGATAATAACTAGGCATGCTTTAAAACGAGTGATAATATAAACTCATCCTAACAAATATTAAATTGTATCATAAAAGGGCAAGAAATTTAACAGTATGCTAGCAGCTGAAGAAAAGACAGATTAGTGCAGAAAAGAAAGCTCCTAAACAGTCCCAAGTATATATAAAAAGTAGCAGAAGCTAATGCTATTGGTTCCAAATCATTAGAAAATGATGTCTGGTGGTACAACTTGCTAACCATATGGGAAAACTTAAAATTAGGTGCCTACCTCACACCATTCACAAATTCCAGATGCATTAAAGTTATAAATGAAAAAATGAAACCATGAAACTATGACAAGAAAATACATATACATGTTTAAATAATCTTAGGTTGGGAAAATACTTAAACCTGCCAGCAAATAAAAAACAAAAATTGAAAATATCAACCAATTTGACTCAATTTTAAAGATCTATATACATAATTCTTTAAAAAGGCCAAAATGGAACTGGAATAATAAAGTAAGGAGGACCTAGCTAGCCTGGTTCTTTATCTATGAAGATGGGCTGGTAGATCTCACCAAACTCTAACTATAGTTTTGCCTCTATGCTAGCTGAAAGATGATATGCATATATAGATTTTACTTGTTCAAAAAGTATACAGTCAACATGGATGAACCTCAAAAACATTATGCTAAAATGAAAGCAGTCAGACATGATAGGTCACATGTCATAAAATTCCTTTTTTATGAAAAGTCCAGAATAAGCAAATCCATAGAGACAGAACGCAGATTAGCAGTTGCTGAGGACTAAGGGGAGAGGGGAATGGGGTGTGACTGCTAATGTATATGGGGTTTCTTTTTGGGTGGTGAAATAGTCTGGAATTAGTGGTGATGGTTACATAACTTTGTGAATATACTAAAAACCACTGAACTGTACACTTTAAAGAGGTAAATTTTATGGTATGTGAATTATATCTCAAGTTTTTTAAAAAGTGTATACTGCAATTCACAGCCGACAGTGGGTTCAGTTCTCAACTGACCCTGTTGTTGCCTCTATAACATAGTGAGTTAAAAGAATTCCCTTAGGGTATCATTAACACCTGGTGCTTGAATAAGACTCACTACAGGGATGTTTACATCCTGATGTCCAGGGTGGGCTAGCCAGGGAGATGCCTCCTCACTTGACGGCACTGGCCCCAGAGAAGGCCTCCCGCATTAGGATGAGCCAACCCACACACCCACTACCAGGTTATATCTAGCCGTGCATACTCCCAACAACTCAAAAAATTCTGGTTTTAGTTTACAAATTTGAGCAAGTATGTACTGAACTTCCAGTGGGTGGATTTGGCCATCTGTGGTTTCAGAGCATTTCTGAGCTTTTGGTTCCTAAACCATGGCCATGAACTCACAAGGACTGGGACACTCTCCCAGAACTCCATCCACATCACCTTCCAGCAACTCAGTGTCAGTGGGCTTTTGGTCAACCTGATAACATGTAAGTTACACACATGGTTTATCAGAGCCGGAAGGAACCTTAGAGAGTAATGTCTCACCACCCTAACTCTCGCCTCCTACAATCACTATTTAATAGATGAGGTCCAGAAAGGAGACGGAGTCATCCCTAGATTACCCAACAAATAGAGGAAACTAGAATTAAATTAAATTTCTGTGTCCCAGTCCTGAAAGCACATGTGGTTGTACACCCAATTATTTCTGTTGCACTATTGGCCTTAGCAACTGCACTTCCAATTAAATAGTCTCCCACACAGTGAAAAGAGAATGGAATGGCACAAGACCAGCAACAGGACAAGGTCTTAACCCTTTCAGGATGCTCCTGACAATGTCTGAAATTTGAAAGCCACACTCAGGACAGCTTCCTCAGGCAGACACTGCTGAGGACATGGACCTTCTCCAAGTTTCCTATGACTAAGTAAACTTATCCTTGTCCATAGATGGAATTAGTAGGAGGGACCCAACTATCTGCAGAGCAGATAAAATACTGTAGCAGAAAGGAAGCATCCTTCCTCCTCGTCTCCCCTGTCAATGCAGCAGTTTCTCCTATGATGTCAGGTGCCCTTTAATTCATTCATTCACTCATTTAACCAATAAACACTTCTTAAACATCTACAGTGTGCCTGGCCCTGTGCTGACGTTCAGACATGGAAATGGGTCAAGCATATACTCGCCTTCAAGAGGCTCCCAGTCTATTGGGAGACGTTCTTATTTGACCAGCCCTGACAGAAGGGGAAGGCTAGAGTCAGAAAGTTTGTGCAGGGCACCGTGGACACAAAGGCGAGGTCATAATTTGGGTGTCAGGAAGGCTTCACGATGTTGATGCCATCTAAGCTGCATCTTGAAAGTCTTCGAATGGCAGAGGAGGGAGGGGACGCTTTTCTGACACAAGGAACAGGTGAGCAAAGGCACAAAGTATAAGGGTGCATGGTGTGTTTGGGAAAGGGAAGGAGACCAGGGTTTCTGGAATGTGATATCTGGAGCTGGGTTATGTTGGCCTGTTCCCACTGAGTCTCCATCACTAAAATACGGATTTCTTGGGGTCAAGCTGTGCATTATCCCCTTCTGAATTTCCAGCACCTACTCAGAACTCGGCAAACTTTTTCCAAGTGAATGAGTAAGAGAAAAGAAGAATTAATGTGTATTAGGTACTAACTATATGGGAGGCATTGTACTGAGTGCTTTACTTATATGCAGTGATGATGATAATAAGGCTCATATAAACCTTATGGATTTGATATTATCATTATTGTTAATATCATTATTATTATCCCCCTTTAATAGGAAATGACTAAACACAGAGGCGTGAAATAACTTGCCCAAGATCACACAGCTAGTAAGAGGCGTATCTGGTCTTCAAACCCAGATCTCTCTCAGATGAATGTACTCTCCTTCTTCATGTCTGTCTCCCAACTATCCTAGGGGCCAAATCTGTGTCAACTGCCTGTAGTCTGCTCTCTTAAATGCTGTTCTCTCACTGTAGTGAGAATGGTAGGAGAAGGAGGGAGCGGCCAGGTGGTAAAGAGCCTTGACTACCAGGCTCTGAATCCTGGACTTGATCTTAGAGATGATGAAGGTTTAACATAAGCCAACAGGCGAATTCCCTAGCAGTCCAGTGGGTAGGACTCGGAAATTTCATTGCGAGGGCCTGGGTTCAATCCCTGGTCGGGAAACTAAGATCCCACAATCTGTGCTATGCGGCTAAAACTAATAATAATAATAATAAGCTAGCAGATGCGGTCTGAGTCCTTTCAATACTTAGCATGAGGTTTGCCATGGACTTAGAAGCCAGGAAAACATTTTGGGGAAGGGGAAAATGGAAATCAAAACTCCTTTGTTCTGTGTCAAGATGGGCACAAACAGATATCTGAGAAGTGGTGAGTGGGACAAACGCCCTAAAGGGTTAAGGCTTCCTCCACCGTGACAGTCTCAAACATCTGGCTCTCTTCTATTCTCTAAATTTAGAACAACTAGCTATCCACTTCCTCCTAATCAAGATAAGGTCAGGGCTGAGAATGCAGGCAATTGTGCTAGGTCATTTAATTGCCTTCCTCTTGAAAACCTTGAGCCAGCCATAGGGAAATTCTCTAGCCAAGGCAAAGAATAAAGGTCAACAAGCGTGTGGCCTTCTGATGCCTTTTACAGATCCGAGGAGCCACAGGAGAAATCAATTCCAGTCACACAAGTTGCAAAATTCTTTTAAAAAGTGGAGCCAATATTTTTAAGATTCTCCAGGTCATGGAAAAATATATACTAAGAACATGACAACAATACCAAGTGTCTCCAACAGCATGAAATTTACTTCTCATTGTTGTCTAAGTAAAACCAGACTAATTCAATCGGGGCTATGTTCCCTAACCCACCATAAAATCATCTGTTATGAAGTATTAATGGGAAAAATAAGATGACTAGTCATTTCTACTTTTCCTGGATGCCCACAATTTTGTTATTAACCACGATCCCTTTTTCAAAGCTTTTTTTTCTGACTATAAAAGTAATACATATTCACTGTTGAAATTTTGGAAAATAAGGAGAAAAACAAAGAAATAAAAATCACTATAACCCACCATTAACAACTCAGGTTTTTTTTTTTGGTAACAAAAATTGAGGTCACACTGTATATAGAATTTTATATTATTTTTTCATTTAGCATTTGTCAGTAGCTTAATCCTACATACATAGTATTCTTCAAATACATCATTTTTATCATTTATATCAGATTGATCAGCGTGGATGTGCCATAATTAATTTAACTAGTCATCAAGCTGTGGACACTCAGGCTGTTTCCAGTCTTCTGATTTTATAAATGAATGTGTAAAATGTCTTGATACAAATATCTTTGTCCTACTCTCTAAGGGTCTCTTTTTGAAGTAAAATTACTAAACCAAGGGGTATGAAGAACTTAAGGTTCTTGATAGATATTGCCAAATTGCCTTCTATTTGCTCAACAAATATTAATTTGGTGCCCAGTGCCAAGCATGGTTCTGGCTACTGGAGAGACCACAGAGAATGAGACAAACTTTCTGCCCTAGGGAGCTATATTCTAACATGGTACCAACTTATCTTCCCACTAGCCATGTATGAGAATGCCTGGTTCCTCCTCCCCTCATCAGCATGATGCTCTTTTAAGAATCAACCTTGGGTAACACAGTAGTCAAAATGTGTTCTTTCAACTATTGTTTTAATTTGCTATTTTCTGATTAACATATTTTCCCATGGATGTAGCAATCATCTCCACCTGTGTGCATGAATTGTCCGATCATGCTCTTTTCTTGTATTAATACATTTGTCTCTTCTTATTGGTAAAAGTTTTAATATATTCTAGATGTTAACTTGCTGCCTGCCATATTTTATGAATATTTCTCATTGGCATTCTGGATATCTATGATGCTTTCTAACTTCATTTGGCAAATCTTGAGCACCTCCCAGGCATGGGGGATGGAACTGTGGACAGAAACATACATGGTCCCTGGTGGAACTGGTAGCGCCATAGGGGAGACAGACCTGCTTTATGAGAGAATGAGGCACGGGAGTGAGGGACAGTGTGCGAGGACCCATCTGGTGGCTGAGGGGCGGCTGGTGTCTTAGGGAGGGCTCCTGAAGGGTGGAGGCTGACAGAGGGAAGTATCCAGGGAGTGCTGGACAGGAAAAACCTACAAGGAGTGAGGGAAGCAGAACAAGAACGTGGAGGTGCTCTCCGGTAAAGTCTAACTGGTTCCTGATCCACAGCTGGCTCGGGAGCATAAATTGCACAGCAAAGTTTCTCTCCTCGAGGTCAGGGTGGGAGGCCTTTTGTGAACCCACCCAGATCATGGTTAGGAGATGCTTGTGGAGGGTGGGGGAATGTGACCTCCCTGGTAGGTGGCTCCCCAGAAGAGGCAGCTGTGGTGTCAGCAGTCAGCGCTGCTGCTGCAGCTGGAGACAGATGCAGGAGACTGGAGAAGGGGTCTGCGTGGGGCACTGACGGTGTGTCCTACACATGTCAGAGAAGCAGAAAGGCCAGGGTCGCAGGAGAGGTATGGGAAGGGCAGGCAGCACGATCAAGATTGCAGTTAGTAGAAAACTCTTTGGCTTCAGTTGGGAGAATGGACTGCAGGAGTCCAGGAATGACCAAGAAAGTCTGGGGCTTGCAAAATGCTTGATCCCTCACCCTGAAGAGTCACTGTGACCATGATTGTCATACCAAAGAGAAATCCTATAACATAGAAACCTGATTAACATTGTTCAAATCCACATTTCCCAAGAAATCGCAGAGGAACAGGTGAGCAGAAAGGACAGCAATAACAATATAAAGGGCCAACTCCAGGTGAGAGATAGAGGCCTAGACTATGGGAGTTCAGAACTGCAGAGAAGTGGGTATACTAAAAACATATTTAGGAATTAAAAACCACAGTATTTAACTGAAGATTGGATATGGTGCAAGAGAGAGGGAAATATCAAGGACAACGCCTGGATTTCTAATTTGAGCATCTGTATGGTGACGCATCATTCTTGGAGAAGGACTGGGTCAAGTGGAAGGCTGGGGGTGGGGGTGGGGAGAGGACCATGCGTTTGCAAATAACAGTTATCCTTAGACATTTTTAGGTTAATAAATGCCAGCAAAATGTGGAGCCATGAGAAGAGCCCTGGACTAAAGACTTGGGTTCTTGATCCAGTTCTACCAACAAATAGAGAAGGTCCCTCTACCCCACTGAGCCTCAGTTTCCCCACCTGAAAAATAGAGACAATAAGTCCTATTCTAACTACTTCACGCCACTGCCATTTTGATCAAATAAATGGATAGAAATTAAAAAATAGATAAACAGCAAGGACCTACTGCATAGCACAGGTAACTATATTCAATATCTTGTAATAACAAACAGTGGTAAAGAATCTGAAAAAGAATATATATATAATACATATATACATATATAACTGCATCACTTTGCTGTATACCTGAAACTAACACAACATTGTAAATCAACTATACTTCAATCAAAAAAATAAATTTTAAAAAATGTGTGCTAATTTATAGACTGCAACCAAACACAAAGGTATTATGGTGATTATCACTAGCAGCCATTAGAGGGCGCCTCAGCCATGACACCCCAAGGAATTAAGTCAGAGCAAGACATGAGGCCAACAGACCCAGAGACATAAATTTAGGTGGTAGCTATGTTATAAAAACAATTATACAGGTTCATTTATAATCATCCTAACAACATTTTGTTTCAGGCAGGAAAACTTTTTTCTCTGTCATTAATGTCTCTCCCTCTTATTCACCTACTGCTTTCAACCAGGGTCACCCTACCCCCATCGAAACCTGCTCTCAAGAAATCATCCACTGATTGGCATTAAAGAAAAAGTGCCAGTAACGCCTGAAGTGTTTTCTTCCCAGGGCGTGTGCCCCTCCTCAGCAGGGAATCAAATCCTCTGCCAGAGGTAAGGCTTTCTAACGGTGGAATTGGGGGGCAAGGAGCACATGCAGAGAGGGACTAAAGTGAAGCAAGCCAGACACAAAAGGACAAATACTGTAGGATTCCACTTCCGTGACAGAGCTCAAGTGTCAAGGTCACGGAGACAGAAAGCAGAATGGGGGTTGCCAGGGGCTGCGGATAATGGAGAGCTAGCATTTGATGGGTATAGAGTTTCAGTTTTGCAAGATGAGAAGAGTTTTGGAGATGAATAGTGGTGATGTCTGCACAACAATGTGAATAATGCCATTGAACTGTACCCTTAAAAATGGTTAGGATGGTAAATTTTTATGTGTATTTTACCTCTTGTGTAAAGAGGTATTGAGAAGGTGCAGGGTCACATTATTATACATTTGTCAAAACCCCTAGAACATATACCACTAAGAGTGAACCCTAATGTAAACTATGGACTCTGGGTGATAATGATGTGTCAGGGTACGTTCTTCGATTGCAACAAATATACAGTTGACCGTTGAACAACAGAGGGGTTAGGGGCGCTGACCCTGTGCATATTTGAAAATCCGAGTATAACTTATAGTCAGCCCTCCATCTCCAAGTTTCCTCTGTTATCTGTGGTTCCATATCTGGTGATCCTATAGTACTATAGTATGTACTATTGAAAAAATCCACACATAAGTAGACCCATGTAGTTCAAACCCATGTTGTTCAAGGGCCAAATGCATAACTCTGGTGCTGGGTGCTGACAGTGAGGGAGGCTGTGCATGTGTAGGGGCAGAGGGTATATGGGAAATATCTCTGTACCTTCTGCTCAATTATGCTGTGAATCTAAAACTGCTCTAAAAATATTTTTTAAATAATCATAATAATAAAGAGGTATTGAGGAGGTTTGTGGTGCTCGTCCTGGTGCTCAGGCAATCACACCCCACAGATGGAGCCTGCTACCACACACATACACACACACACACACACACACACACACACACACGCACGGCCCTGCACAGCCTTCTGTAGTCAGCTAGGCTAGGAGCTGGTCCCAGTCATTTGGGCCCATTTGGAGTTCACTCTGGAGCTTTTAATATTCAAAGGAATCTTTGTTCTCACTGTGGAACCATTTCTCATCCCATTTAGCTCTTACATAAGACATACTTTGGATCTGATATATGGGGAAAAAAATTACCCATTTTATTCATTTTGAATAAACTAAAAATAACTATCCTCCCCATTTCCTGGAGCCAATAAAGACTGTTTGGAAAGGACAGAGGAAAGAAAGACATGAAATATGAAAAAGAACCTCAGCCTGGGCCTACAGAAGCCTGGGTTTAAAATCTGGCTCTAACCCTCAACTGCTGTGTGACCTTGGGCAAGTCCCTGCCCCTCTCTGGGTCTCAGGCGCCTCATCTACCAAATGAGAGGATTGTGTTGGAACATCCGGCCTTTGAGATCCCTTCAACTCTGACATCCTACTTTTCTGAGAGAAGTAAGACAAGGAGTTGAGGCACCATATTTTGCTAGCCATCCAGAAAATGAATCATTTTTATTATTCAGAAACTTTTCCAAATTGATTTTGATGTGATCCTGTGTGATAAGAAATAGCTAATGTCACCTCTCTTCCCATTCCTGTTCTAATGTCTAGAAATAGTCATTAAGTCACAGTCTCTACTTCCTCACCTCCTGCTAACTCCCCAGCAGTCTAGTTTCTGACTCCTCAATCCTTTGCAACTGTTCTTGTCAAGGTCACCACAACCTGTGGCGGAATCAATAGACATGTCTCAGACTTTTGCTTCCTCCCTGCACCTCTCAGAAACATTTCAACACAGGGGACCTTCCTATCTTTCTCAAGACACTCTTCTCCCTGGGGCTGAGAGGAAAAATGACTTTGCCCTCCCAGAAACCCAAGTGTCAAGGCCAGGACTGTACCCACAGTGTTGGTGCCAAAGCCTAGTGCCTCAAGCCTGCAGGTACCACAGCATCACTTGCAACCATTTGCCTTCCCATTGACATCGTTTTGCCACCAAATTCTAGATTCTCTGGGCGATTCATTCATTCACTCATTCATCAGTTGTTTATCAAGAGTCAACTATTTACTGGCACTGTATTAGGCAATGGGAATACAGTTGACCGCTGCACAGCATGGGTTTGAACTTTGCAGGTCCACTTATATGCAGATTTTTTTCTATAAATACTACACAACTACACAATCCATGGTGGGTTGAATCTGAGGATGTGGAACTCCAGAGCTGACTGTAAAGTTTTACTCTGATGTTCAACCCCAGAGGGAATGGGCTCCCTTAACCGCCCCCTACCTCATGTTCAAGGGTCAACTGTATGGCAAGACCTGCATGACCCCTGTCCTCCTGGAATTTATAATTCAGTGGAAGAGTCAGGCACTGAGCAGGTAAGTACAAGATACCTGTGTAGTTACAAATGCGATGAGTTCTCTGAAGAAAAGGACCAGGTGCTATGAGAGAGGAGAGCGAGGGGGGACCAGCAGGATGTGCATGAATGCCACTTGGAGGGAGTGATGGGCGACGCTAAGATCTGAAAGAGGGGGAGGAGTGCTCCAGGCGGAGAAAACGCTGTAGTGGCGGCCTGCTGGGGGGGCGGCATCTTGAAAGGGCAACCTGGGGAATGTGGCATGGTCCTGTACCAACAGCACCCTGTTTTTACCTAGATAAAGGATTTTGGAGTGGCCTTGGAAGAGCAGAGGAAGACTCTGGAGGAGCTACCCCCAGCCACCCCTTGGCACCACTACTGGGGCCAGGGCCAAAGGAGGTTGCAGCTGGACCACTTAAGGGCCTGAAAGGGGCCAGAGAAAGTGAGAGGGCAGAGCAGTGTGGGCGGTGTCTGAGGGCTGGATCCTACAAGACCTGGGAGGAGGCCCCAAAGAGTCATCTGATTCTTGCTTTAGAAAAATAGTGTTTTGATCTGCAGAGACTCATGGATGGGGGGCAGAGGGCAGAAGGGGAACTCATGGAGGCCAGTTCTTTTGAGATGACCCTGCTTATCTTCACCAGGCACAGAATTAGAAATATTCTGCCATTAGGAGAGAATAAAACCCTTTTCCTCAGCTTCCTTATGAAAGGCAGACGCTCCCATCATTATGAAGCCCTGAGGACCCTTCGAGGTGCCCTGGTCCCACCTCCCCAATGCACAGATGAGGAAACCAAGGCTTGCGAGGTGCAAGGCCACCCAGGCAGGACCACGAGCGCAGCAAGTGGCACAGGTGGGATTCTGCTGGCCTCCAAAATTCACACCTTCGCCATGCTTTGCCCTTGGATGCCACCTGGACCAACTCATTTTCTTTTACAGGTAAGGAGACTGAGACTCAGAGAGAAAGTGGCTTTTCAAGGGCTGTAACCTGATCCCTAGAGGCTCATCTCTGCTCCTTCCCCTGCTCAGAGCTGCTTCCTTGTGGGTAGCAGAAGAGAAAGTGTCCCCTAAATAAATGCCATTACCACTGGGCTGTGAACAAAACAATGTCCCCATGGCTGGGGGCAGCCTGGGGCCATGTGAGGAAGTTGCTTCCTTGGAGCAACTGGTGTGGGAGCTGGAGCATTTGCTGGCCACCCGCTCTCCCAGGAACAGAAAACTCAGGAACCACGTTGGGCAGGAGCCCGTGGGAACGAGGCCTGCACTCCCCTCTCCACGGGCCCCCTCAGGCACTGATTATGCTCCCAGTGAAAGCCTTGCCGAGCAGAACATCTGTATTGCGCAGGGAACTGGCGCCGGGGCGGCCCGGCTGCCACAGGGGCTCGGCGGGAGTCCACCAGTTCTGGGGCTGTCACCTCTGACCCCACGGAGACCGTGTCTCCCAGGGTCCACATTCTGACCCTGGAAATCTGGAGCAAGTTAGGGGAAATTTAGACAGATGTTGCTTTTTCCAGTTTCCTGTGGAAATTAAGTGACACAGGGAGGCATATCATTCAGGGGAGGAGATGAAATATGTGAGGAGAACAGAGGAAATAATACATGAGGTGTTTGTTTGCAAAGCAGTTGTCTCTTCCTTGCTCAGGGCTTGTCAGAAGGAAGTTGATCTCTCACAAGGCAGTAACAGCAAAGCAAGTCCTTCTTTTTCTAGAGAACCTCAACTCAACCCTCATGGACCAACTCAGGCCCCCTGCTTCCCACCTGCCAAGGCAAAGTGGTAGCTGGGTTCACCCATCACCCTGTACACACCTTCACAATAATCTTGTGACTTGGACTTGGAGGACAATTAGTCATTATATCTGTCTCCCCTGCTAGGCTTCGGCGGATACTGTGCCTTAATCATCCCATAACCACAGTGCCAAGTAGAGGGCCTGGTACAGAAGAATAACCCACTAAATGTTGGAGAACTGGATGGGGGGGGGGGAGAAATGGAAGAAAGGAAGGAAAAAAGTAGAAAGAAAGGGGGAAATACAGGTTTCTTCAGGGTATTTGCAAGTCCCTAACTCTTCCCTATTGATTTGAAGCCAACACCTGCCTCTTAGAATTAACACGCCTCAAGAAAATTCATTCATCAGGCTGGAATAAGGTTGAGCTGAGCACCACAAATAACAGTGGCTTAAAGAAGATAGGAGTTCATTTCTCACTCACATAAAAGTCATCCCGAGTCTGAGGAGGCTGCTCTCTGAAGTCATCACAGGCCCAGACACCTTCCATCTTGTTGCTCTGCCATTCCAGGGGTGTTGTACTCATACTTGTGCTCCAAAATGGCACACCACCAGGTCCACAGCCAGGGGAGGGGCAGAGGGCAAGGAAAGACACACTCTCCATTGAAGAGCATGACTGCATTTTGAGTGCATCACTCCCCTCACCTCCCAGGGCCACACTTAACACAGGGCAGGCCGGGATTTATGGTCTTAAGCTGAGCGTCTGTGTGCTAAGGTTCTATTCCTATGAAAGAAAGGGGAAATGGATTTTGGAAACAACCAGAAATCTTTTCCAAAATAACAAGTAACAGAAACTTTAAAAAACATATTTCAGGGACTTCCCTGGTGGCACAGTGGTTAAGAATCTGCCTGCCAATGCAGGGGACACGGCTTTGAGCCCTGGTCTGGGAAGATCCCATGTGCTGCGGAGCAACTAAGCCCGTGCACCACAACTACTGAGCCTGTGCTCTAGAGCCTGCGAGCCACAACTACTGAGCCCACGTGCCACAGCTACTGAAGCCCGCGCGCCTAGAGCCCATTTTCCAAACAAGAGAAGCCACCGCAATGAGAAGCCCGTGCACCGCAACAGAGAAGCCCCCGCTCGCCGCAACTAGAGAAAGCCCACATGCAGCAACGAAGACCCAACGCAGCCAAAAATAAAGTATAAATTGATTTTTTAAAATCCCATATTTCAAAGCCCCAGTATTTTCATTACATATTTGACCATCCCAACAAACCTGTGAGGAAACTGAGGCTGGTGGGGTGTGGTGGGGGGGTGGAAATGCCTTTGGGCAAGGGCACTGAGGGCACTTAAAGAACAGAACAGAAACCTGAATGTGTGGTCTAACCTGGGATTTCAATTTAGACTCTCCCAAATGCTAGAAAGAGAGAAAGTGAGACAGGAAGGAAAGGGGCAGGGCACAACCATTAAAAGAATGACACAACCATTAAGAACAGGATACCACAGAAACTGGTTAGAACCTATTTAGCTCCAAGTTGGTGGAAGACTCGACTCCCAGCAGACCTTAAGCCTCACTATGCGCTCATTGTAATACATTGGCATATGTAAATGACATGCCCACAGGCGCCATGACAGTTCCGAGGCTGACCATAAAAGGTCAAAAAGTGGGCAGTGCCCCAACTCCTGGAAATCCCTGCCCCTTCTCCAAGATAGTTAGAATATTCCTCCCACTCATTAGCCTATGAAATTACCCCGCCCATAAAAACGAACCACACCCACACCTCAGTGCCAGTCTCACCTTTTGAGACATACCACATTCTGTATATGGAATGTGTACCTCTCAGGGCCGCTCTTACCTTCTGAGATGACCCACACTCTGAGCATTCAGGGAGTGTGTATCTCCCTGAATAAACCTGCTTTCACTTTACTATGGCTCGCTCTTGAATTCTTTCCTACTCGAAGCCAAGGACCCTCACTTGGTGGCCCACCCCAGGGACTCACTCAAGACCTGGGACGTGACCCTCCGCTTGCACCCCATTTTTTCCTACAACAAAAGGAAGCTGAGATCACGCAGGTGTTTACGAGAGGTCTGGGGGTCTGAGTTGAACCCCAGCTCAGTGTATCTGCTGCTGTATGTCTGTCCCCAGAGCTAGTGTTCAGAACAAATGGGGGAGTGGTCAGCTTTCCCCAGGCTGGTCAGGCTGCATCTGGAATGCTGTGTTCTGGGGACCAACCCTTAATGGGAACACGGAGAAACAGAGGATGTCTGGGGCCAAGATGGGCTGGGAAGTGTCTGGATGTCCCATCCTATATGGAAAGAACCACAGCTGAACATTGTGGAGAAGGGCAAACTCTGGTAGATGTAATTCCTTATCTTCTCATCCCTGTCATGAGGAGGACTAAGTGACCTCCTCTGCGTGACTCTGCAGAGCAGGACAAGGCAGTGGAAAGAAGTCACTGGGAGGCATAACCAGTTCCAAGAAAAGGGGGTAACCAGAGTGCAATGCAGGTGTGGCAGGTGGTGAGAGCCTGCAGGGCTCTCAACAAGGCTGGAGATGCTACAGAAAGGATTCTTCTAAGGCAGAAGTTTTTACCTGGAGGCTCCTGTGGGCGTGTGCCGTCAGCTGTGATTGTGTGCAGGGCAGCCACGTGCATACACATGCATGCTCTCCTAAAGATGGGGGCCATAGCTTCCTTGAGATTCTCAAAGGTGTCTGTGATCCAAGCAAGATTCAGTGGGCTGGTCACTGGGAACCTCCAGGGTCCCTGCCCACTCTAAGATCCCACGGCCCCAGTGTAGGTGCACAAACATCCCCAGGGATGAGGGATAAGGAAGCTGGATTTTTCCAGCTCTATGCCTCTGTCTACACCTCACTGCTGTTCTGTCCCAGTCCTGAGGCCCAGGGAATGACCTGGAGGGAGCCTTAATGACTGTCCAGACTTCAGTGTGCCTGAGAATCACCCAGTGAGAGTATTAACATGCAGATTCTGGTTCGGTAGGTCTGGGCTGGGGCCTGAGAGTCTGCATTTCTAATATACTCCCAGCAATGCCAGGGCTGCTGGTCCATGGCTCACGCTTCGAGTAGCCAGGGGCTGGTTGGGCAGTAAAGCTGGATGGGTAAGTGAAGAGGGGAAGCCTGGCACCCAGAGTCCTGGGCACAGGTCAGAGATCTGGTTCTATGAAGCTGGGCAGCAGGGGCCTGACCTCCCGGCTGCTCCCTCAGACCTTTAAGTTCCACTGGTTTTGTGGGCCTGGCCCATCTGAGCAGTTCTGTGCCACACTCAGCTGATGGTGCCAGGGTGGGAGGGGGCCCCAAAGGCCAGCTCTGGCAACCTCATGCTGTCACACCCACTCTGCCCAGGCCACTGGCAGCAGGCTGGGACCAGGTCATTCTTTACGTGAACGAACAGAGCTTGGGGAGTGGTTGAATACCATGCCATAGTCAGATTAGCTTTTAGAAAGACAACTCTGCCAAGTGGGAAGGAGAAATTGAGACACTGAGGCTGAAAGGGAGGTCACTCAATGGGTTGTTTATTCCATGGCTCAGGCAAGAGAGGACATAGGTTTGACCTGAGGCGACAGCAATGGGATGCAGGAAGGAAACTAAAGAGACGGCCCAGGGCTGAGCCTTCTTGGATGTGGGGAGTGAATCTAAATGTGAACCCCAGGCTTCTGGCTTATTTGGTTAAGTGCTGCTGCCATTCAGTGAAACAGGTGTAGCAGAACACTTCTGGTTACAATTGGCTGAAAACCTAATCAAACTGACCTTTAAAAAGAGGAAAAGTAAAGTGTACTGGTTCATATGACTAAACAACATGAGGGCAGATCTCAATCATTTCAGGCCCACCTGGATCCAGGGACTCAAACCACATCATCAGTATATTCTCTCTCCATCTCTTGTAACTCAGGTACTCTGCGCTGACTCTGGTCTTGACAGCTCCTCCTGCATTGTCACAAGATGGTCACCAGTCTCATGGTCACAAGGTGGCTGCCAGCCAGCACCTCTCGGAGCTATATCCTTCCAGGTTTAAATCTAACAGAAACAAATGAGAGCTTGTGTCCTAGCATTTGCATGAAAGTTCTGAGATTCACCAGCTTAGGTCACATGCTCACCACTGAACCAATCGCTACGGCTGTGTTAACTGACTTAGATCCATGAGTTTTGCTGGAGTCATACAGACCACAGAGACTAAGAGGGCAAGGGGTGGATCCCAAAGAAATACTGGGGTTCTTGCCAGAGTAAAGGGAAGTAGAGGTCAGGGAGACAAACCACATCTTTCCAGCTTTGTGGACAGCAGGGGAGAAAGAATAGCAGGTTGGGGAAAGAAAAGATGACGAGCCCAGGGTAGAATGTGTTGTTTTTTCAGGGTGGATGGGACAGCCGGAGGGAAGTGCTCAGCGGGCAGCAGGTTGGGAGAGACCCAGGCTGGGGGGAGATGTGCGAGTTGCCAGTGTGTACATGGCAAGAGAGAGGCTTAAGAGGGCGAGTAATGCCGTGGGCTTTGGAAACCATTCTGGGCTCCCTGTCTCAGGAACAGCACATCCAGTCTAGTGAACGTCTCTTCCTTCCTTTGCTCCTCAGGATTTGGTGGTGGGACAGCCGCTGCAGCCCTTAGGCAGGCAATGCCCCAGCTTCCATCTTACAGCTCTAGCTCTTTCTTCTTGTCTTAGATGCTTTGCACCTTCCTCTCCCTATGATATTAGGACCTGAATATATTTGACAGCTATCTGAGCTATGGATACAGCAAAGGCAAGAGATCGAAGCCAGGTCTTGGTGCCAGGCCACGATGTGACAGAGCCAGGACCCTTCAGGGCTGATGAGCATGTGCTGGGAATGACACAGGCCAGCACTTCACTAGAGACAGAAGGACAAGCAACTCCAAATGGGGATGACGTCGATGACTTCTCCCACCTCTGCTGGTAATGTTCTCCCATGCCCTCGTGCAGTGGGACTTATGACAGCACCAAATAAGGGAGGTTTGTGAAATGTTGCAACAGGAGGAGGGGACTCGGTGGCCACATAAGTCTTGTGGTATAGCCTGTCTCTGTGTCCTGGTGGCTTCCCAAGGATAATAAATGTCACTAGTGTCACTGCCAGCCAGTGTGTTCTCTAACTTCATTATTTTTTACCTGGTAGTTCCTGGGACACAGCTATTGAAAAAAGTCCTGCCAAAGTGTGCCTACCAGATTTCCGTTCTTCCCTCCTTCCTCACCATCAAAACCTTGAGTTTGTTTAGGATGGCAAAGTGCCAGCCAAAAAGCCCACACTTGTCGGCCTCCTGTTCAATGAAGGGGTGACAGGACACAGGACTGGACGGAGACTGTGTGAATGTGGATGTTACTCCACAAACATGGGCTCTCCTCTGCCACTGGGGATGGAGGGTGAGTACTCACCCACTGATGCTGGACTTAGCTCCATGACTTCCTTTGGAGCGTTCGCAGAAGGAATAAGCAGAAACCTTAAGTTTGCTTGCGCAGTTTGGCTTGCTTGCTCTGATGACTCACCATGAGAAGAATCCTCCCCGGCTCATCTCTGCTTGTTCAGCCTGGGTTCCAGAACTAGTGCACTTGGAACTGACCTAGACCAAGACTGGCTGGCCCAAGTCTGGAGTGCTGCCCAGCTGAGCCTGGCCAGCTGAGTTTGGGGGTGGTTGTTACAGAGTGTTACTGTGGCAATAACTAATACAGAAACAGGAAGGGTCTTCTGGGAAAGCTCTTTAATGGCGGACGGACTCAGTTAGCAGGTCTTTTGCTCTTTACTCTCCTCATTCTCCTTGAATGATGACACACTAAATGCTTGGTGGGGGGTGGGGGAGCATATTACAACTACAGGGTGACAGGCACATGCTAAGCATGGTTGAATGGGAAGACAGAATGAGCACCATCCCTAACAGCACCACAAAGCCACCAAATCAGCCCTGAAATGCCTAACTCTGGACTTCCTCTTATGTAACAAAAATAAAGCCTTGAATTTGATTAAGCCACTGTTTTTCAGGTTTCTGATACTTGCAGCTGAATACAGTTCCTAACTGATGGACACGGGTAACCATTGGCATTGAAGCCACATCTGTGTTTGAGATCTCTGGGGGAGAACATAAAGGGTCCCCTAGGATCCTGGGGAATGTGGCTCAAGGATGTTGGAAAGGAAGCCCACAGAAGTCTGGGTTGAGTGGAGAACTAAGAGATGTGGTAGCCAGGAGCCTACCTGGAGAGGAGGAGAAAATGCCTGGAGACAGGGGTGGACCAGGCCAAATGCAATGGTGGGATGCAGGAACATGAGGAAGAAAACTTATCAATGGATTTAGCAAACAACAGGTCCTGGACCTTGGCAGGGGTAGTTCAGTGCAGCGTTGTGGACCGAAACCAAACCACAGAATGTGATAGAATCTGCAGCTCTGGGGGATGGACACTCAAGGGAGGATGATGCAATGGGAGGAAGCTGCCCCTCGGCCAGCTGCAGTCTTGTCCTGACTGCAAAGACCATTTTTCCTCGCTGCCTCCCGGATGACCTCTAAACTCCTCAGCTTGGCATCCAAGCCCCCCACAAGATGTGGACCCTGCCAGGACCTGGCCTCACCTCCCAGCCTCTCTTCCTCACATTCCAGTAACACCACTGCCCACCATTCCTGGCCAGGCTGCCCTCCCCTTGGACCGCCTTCCCCCTACCTATCCACAGGCTGCTCAGCCTTTCAAGATGGCACAGATGTCGCCCCTCTCTGAGGAAGACGAGATCAGCCCTTTCTTCAGGCTCCTCCCATCTCTCTGTTTCCACCTTGAATCATAATCTCCTGGGTCCAGGTGGGAACAGGGTCTGTGTTGTCTGGCACTTGTACGGGGCCAGTAGCCTTGGTGAGTGTCATCAGGGGCCGGTGACAGTCTGCCCTCCACGAAGTTCCCAGGTCAGGGAGACCATGCGGGCATCTTCAAGTCCACATCTGTCCCTTCTACTCCCACAGAGAGGGCTTTCGAGAGATCAGGAAGGAAGCAGAACAATTAGCAGGGAAGCCTGAGGGCTTTCTTCCCTTCCTTCTCCTCTCTGAAGCCTTCCCAGGGGGCAGCTGCTTCCTCCCTCTCTTTTTAGAACAAGACGACATGATTGTGACCAAATTTAGAAAACAACCAAAAATTACAATAAAACACAACCCATGTTTTAAAATCCATTTTGACAGCTCCACCCCACTAAAAGGAACGTCTCTTCTGAGGGGTCAGCAGCACGAGCAACAGCAAGGCAGGCTGCCATGTCAGGGGCTCGGAGGCTGGTGGGGGGAAGGGGGCCCTTCTCACCAAAGACAGACCTACCGTATCAACCAACGGGTGGGATGATGAGACCCCAGGGGAAGGGCAGGGCCAGGCATGGGACAGAGGGGTCCAAATTCAAGGGAGCATCTTCTTGGCTTCTTGTTTCTGCCAACAGCTGGAAAGGAAGGATGTTCTAGAAGCCATCTCAGAGACCAACCACGGTGGTTGGACCCCTCCTTAGCACAATGCTACTTTTAGCACATTGTTGTGTGTTTTGTGGGGAACAGAGGGAAACCCAGGTAACCAAACAGTGTCACCCACCTCATATAATAATAATAGCAACCAGGTACTGGGTGAGTACTATGTGCCAGGCAATGTGCTAGGAGGGCTTTCTTTTCCTTTTTTTTTAATCATTGCTAGGAATTCTACATGAGTCATGTTGCATCAGAGAGATTATCACAAGAGAAAAAAAAAAAGATCTTTGTGGACCAGAATCAAGGAGATAAATTTGTCAGGAACAAATGTAAAGGTGTGATTTGCAAGTCTGGCATTCAAGAGGCAGTTTTAGTAAGGCTGCATTAATAAAGATAAAAAGGCCAGATTAAGGGAGGTGATAATCTCACTGAACTCAATTCCCATCAGTTCAAATGGGACCCATTCTCTCTGAGCCTCAGTGTCTTCCTCTATAAATTGAAGCTAGAAAATACCTCCTTTGTAAGACTGTTGTGAAGATTAAACAATGTATGAAAATACTAGTTCAGTGCCTTTTAAGTAGCACGCTCTTAATAAATGGCAATGACCATAACTGTTAAAAACTTTGGCATTTAAAATGGAGTTGCAATTTTCTCCCAGAGGAGGGAAGAATCTGGAGGTGCATATTGTTGTCACACATCTACACCCCTGTTATAGGCAGAGGAAGGAGACTAATTCTGCATTTCCCCAAAGGACAGAACCATGTTCATTTGGCAAAAGCTAATACTGAGCCAATTCCAGCCAAATAAAAGGAATTGTAATAATGAAAAAAGACTGGAAGGAAATGCTTCCAAATGGTGCTGTCATTGGGTTGTGAGAACTTAAGTGATTTCTTTATATTCTTGCATAGTTTCCAAATTTTCAGCTGAGCATATATATTTTTTAATAATCTGGAAAAAATAAAGTGTTTAAAAAAAAAAAAAGAAGATGGGACTTCCCTGGTGGCGCAGTGGTTGGGACTCCACGCTCCCAATGCAGGGGTCCTGGGTTTGATCCCTGGCTGGGGAACTAGATCCCATGTGCATGCCACAACTAAGAGTTTGCATGCCACAACTAAGGAGCCAGTGAGCCGCAACTAAGGAGCCCTCGAGCCACAACTAAGGACCCTGCCTGCCACAACTAAGACCCAGCACAACCAAATAAATAAATAAATAAATATTTAAAAATTAAAAAAAAAAAAAAGAGACATGTCAGGAATGCTGTAGTAGAAGTGGGAGACCAGACTTGATTTGAGATTCTGCCAAATGTGAATCTCATTTCCAAGCTTCAGAAAACTGAAATCTGGGACTTCCCCGGCGGTCCAGTGGTCATGACTCCACGCTTCCAATGCAGGGGGCACAGGTTTGATCCCTGGTCGGGGAACTAAAATCCCACGTGCCCTGAGGCATGGCCAAATAAAATAAATAATAGCTGTAATATTAAAAAAAAAACTACATTAAAAAAAACTGAAATTCATTCCCAATACAGGCAATGCAGTAGGAGGGCATCCTGCCCTCACCCTCAGAGGACAGGGAACAGGCACCTAACAAAGTACCACTTCCAGCTCCAGAAGCACAGGGACCGACTGCTCCAACAGAAGGTGTCACCCAGGGTCTCAGCAGCCCGTGAAGTGGGGAGGGAGCTTTCCCCCCAGCATTAGGGTGAGCCTGGTCTCCTCACTGGGCAAGTTACCATCAGAGTGTGGCAGAGTTAAGTCTTCCCTCAACTTTTGATTAAGAAAACAACCTTGGGCTGGATTCTAAAAGGCAGGAGTGAGAGGCAGGGGTGGGTGATGAGACAGATGTTGGTACCGGCAGCAGCAGATGTGGCTTCTGGGTCCAGCCTTGTCTCCCCTCCATGTGTGATGCTGGGTAAGCCCCTTCCCTCTCTGGGCCTTGGGGTCCCCACCTGTAGTTTCAAGAGGTTGGACAGAATGAGTTCAAAGCCGTTTTACAGCTCGGAATCAGCAGCTGGAAGCCACAGGCCCTTGGCCATACTTTCTCGAAGTCTCCATGGCCCAATGGACCTCGGAAGTCTTTCAATCCCATTGTTCTACCCCTGACCTTAATGAAGCCACATCTGGAGTATATCTCCTCTGATCCCTGTTTTGTACAGTTCCTCACAGCTGGATCCCCATAAATCAATTTGTTTTGCAGACAAGTTCCCAGAACTGTCCAGAATCCTACCCAGAAAAGGCAGTTTTATTTTGCCTCAGTTTCTGGTTCCAAAAGGAGTGAGCTGAGCCTAGCCTACCTCGGGACAAGCTCCCCAAGTCTTCCAAATCCCGTGGCCTGCTAGGGTTTTGCAGAGAGGCTGAGGCTATAGCTCCTGTCCCCTACCCGCAGGCACAAAGGATGAACTGGCCTGGTGGTCCCCTTCTTGGCCGCTCTCGAGGAGCAGTGCCCCCACTTCATGGCAAAAAAAATGGACTGAAGTGACCCCCAACCCCCGGCTGCTCTTGGGTTCAAAGTTTTCCCAGAGATGAACTAGTTATGAGAGGAGAAGGGTTAAAAAGCTAATTTCCGGGCTTCCCTGGCGGCGCAGTGGTTGAGAATCTGCCTGCCAACGCAGGGGACACGGGTTCGTGCCCCGGTCCGGGAAGATCCCACATGCCACGGAGCGGCTAGGCCCGTGAGCCATGGCCGCTGAGCCTGCGTGTCCGGAGCCTGTGTTCCGCAACGGGAGAGGCCACAACGGTGAGAGGCCCACGTACCACACACACACACACAAAAAGCTAATTTCCTTGAGGATGGAGAGGGAAGGAGGACTAGGAACCATTAAGGACTCCTGCTTGTTTGTTCTGCCATAAGGCACTGAATCCAGGACTTCTATGAAGAGCAAACATTCTGCAGGCAGGAGTTGAGACACGTGTTTTTTCTGACGGCTGCTCTGGTCCTCAGGATATCTCTGGGATCGAGCAACAGAGAATCTGTGGCCAGGAAATGGCCCCTGAGCCCCCATTCTGCTGGGTGCCCTGAGCCTGCCTCATCTCATTTAATCCTCACAACCCCCTAGAGTTAGGTCCTAGCACTGCCTCTATTTTACAGATGAGGAACTGTGGCTCAGAGAGGTTAAGTAACTTGCCCGAAGTCACAAAGCTGGCAAGTTCACCAGACCAAATTTATATCCAGGTCTGTCCTTCTACATATCTCAATGTCTTTTAAATCTACCCTGCCAAATAAAGCCAAACCTAGGCCCCTAATTGTTTCCTTACTAACAAGACTTTGAGCCCAGACTCCATTTGGGAGACTTTTTAGAGATAATTTTCAACAAATACACTTAGCTTAAGTACATGTACTTAGCTTAAAAAGCCTAATAGTACTCAAGGTTTATAATAAAATCAGCAGTCTCCTGTCCCAACCCTACCCAGATCTGGCTCTCAAGAGAGCCCCTCCTCTCAACATTTTCAGCAATTTCTTCCAGTATTTGCCTCAGAACTTCAAATAACACATTAGCCCTGCTTTCTCACGATTTTTCAGTTTTAGACCATTATTACTGACTTCCTATTATGGAAAATGAAGTTTCTCTTATACCATTTCTCTCCCTCTTGCTGTCCCACCCTACAGCCCACTAATGTCGTTTCACTGCCCTCAGAGCATTTGGGGGGTCCTGAGCTAGATGAGACTTCTCTGCAGGGATGGGGAATGGAGTCTTGACCTTCGGTTAAATGCAGAAGATTTAATGCAAGCGTCTATCTTTACTCCCTCACAGAACTCCAGTGAAAACCACATTCCATAATGATGTTTTGAAGAAGGGAGGGCTGACAGCCTGGAGGAGAGAAGATTGAGACACATATCCTCTCTCCTTGAATCTCTGAGGGGAAGAGAGAGCACACATGCTGGGTGGCCTCTAAGCGGGGGGTCCAGAGCAATAAGGAGGCTACAGAGAGACAGATTTCAGCCTCGTAAGAAGTTGTCCAAGAACACAACGGATGACCTGTGAAGAGAGGAGAATCCCCGCACCAGCAGTGGGCAAGCTAGGGCTGGTTGGCCACTGCTGGGGACAAGGAGGGACTCCTGCTTAGGAGGGAGTTGAATACATGACTTGTAAAGTCCCTGCAAATTCTATAACCCAGTAACTTGCTTCTTTTTATAACAGTTGGCAGTCAGAATCCAGTGGTGCTGTGCAATCACTGTTGAGTTAATAACCAGAGCTGCCCAATAGACACACCCATCGGGCAATTTCTTTTTAGGACACTGAAATAACCATCTTAACAGTCTGATGAGCAATCAGTTCCACTGACCCTTGCCTTGTAAAAGAAGGTTTGAGATGATTCACAGAGCAATCATGACATGGCAGATGGGACAGAACTCTCAGTCCCACGGGCTCTAAACCCTCCAAAGACAGCAAAGTGCTGGATGGGGCAACCGCAGGGGATCTGGCCACGGACTGTGGGCCTCCTTGGCTTTGCAGCAAGAATCTCAAAGGGGAAACTGAAGAAACACCCCCCACCCTCTTCTTGAATCCTGCCTTCCTACTCTTGCCTCGTTTTAAAGAGAAAGAGGGCAGAGTGTGGGTGTGGGCAAAACGGAGCCCACCAGGACAATGGCACCTGGAGGAGCAGGTCTGCGCCCCCAGCGGCTCTGAGCCTGGAGCTCTATGCCTGGCTCTGCTCCCTGACTTGGCACTTGCCCAGAGACGTGACTCTGCTGTGACCCCTGTACTCTCCAAGCAGGACAGACTCTCATTAATTCTCGTGCCATGACCAGCAGTGTGCTGTAACTGGACTAAAAGTGAGGGGAGGGCTGTGGCCAGGGTGTACGAGCTGCCTGACTTGGGCAAGTCGCCTCCCCTCCCCTCCAGGAGGTACCAGGTCCCAGCAGTTACAACTGAGCTCTGGAGTTAGACCATCTGAGTTCAATTCTAGCACTGCCCCTGATTAGCTGTGTGACCTGAGACAAGTTCCCTACACTCTCTGAGCCTCAGTGTCCTCACCTTTAAATTGGGGATGGGGGAAGCTGGTAGGAGGTGAGGGGAGGACCAACACCTATGTTACTGGGTGTTTTCAGCATTAAATTAGCTCATTTACATGAAGTGCTTAGAGCAGTGCCCAAACTCATGGTATTATTATTATTATTATCAGCAGATGCTGAAAATAAAAAGGAGACAGCAATCCTCACTCGGCTGACTTTATAGGAGCAAACAAAATAAAACTCTTGAAAACAGAACTCTAAAGTTGTGTATAAGTGTGAAAAATTTGGTGTACAGTGCATTAAATCTCACAAACATTAGGAGACTGTAAGAGGCCAGCATTTCCAACCCCACTTGCTTAAATAAACGTTGCGGCTATGATACAACAAACCATGTGGCAAAGTCTTTAGAACTTCTTATCAAGATAGGAAACTAATTTTCCTTTTTATAATTTAATGTAATACAGCAAGCCAATATTTGAAGATACAATTTTTTTAAAAAGAGTACCAATTTAACACTTTAAGAAAAACACACCCAGGCCAAATTTAGAACGCTGATTACTACATAGACTGACAGGTATTGACAAAGAAAACGCTGTCCCTAACTTGTTGTGTGATCTCAGGCAACCCCCTTCCCTCATGGGCCTCATTACCACCTCTACCCACTGGGCAAAGGATGATCTCTGGGTGCCTTCCAGGTCTGCATCCCATGGACCTGAGATTTGGAGGATTCTTTTAGATCAACAGACACGCCTGCAACTAAAGCATTGTGATATTTCCTGAGCTGACAACACCATCTAGTGTGTGTGTGAGAATACACACCCGGGACCAGGCAACCAGGACCTGCATTCTTATTCTCACTTGAATAATCTGCTACTCAAAATTTGATCCAGTGTGGCATCATCTGCGTGCTTGTGAGAAATGCAGAATCTCAAGGCCTATCCCAGACCTGCTGAACCTGAATCTACCTTTTAACAAGATGTCAAGTGATTCCCATGCACATTAAATTGTGAAAAGTACTGCTTTCATAGGAGGAGAAAAGGGAAGCTAGTTAGCGCAGGAAATTTCCCTTTAACACATATCCAGAATCGACCCATATAAATAAAACAAATCCTTCCCAACTCATGTGTAAGGAGACTGTCATGCAATGAAGGTTCAGGTTCTTGGGAATTTTTACAAGTTTTCAAAAAGGAATCTTCTGGAATGGTAAGTAGGCATCTGATGAGATGGGCATCCCTGAGCCAGAGTTTCAAATGCACCTGCATGGTCTACATTGTTATTAATGTAATAATCATACTGATGAGTCTTTGTTTCCACAAATTCAACATGAACTTGACCACTCTGAGCTCCCATAGGCCACCTCAGGTCCCAGCCACAGGGCCCATCACAACATGGCAGCTGATTTCTTCAAAGCCAGCAGGAGAATCTCTCAGCAAGCGACCTCTAGAGGCTGAGGTTTGCAGCCCCACAACCTCAAGGAACTGAATTCTGCCAACAAACAGTGGGCTTGGAAGAGCCCAAGTCCCAGATGAGATAGCTGCCCTGGCCAACACTTTGATTTCAGCCAGTGAGATCCAGAGCAGAGAACCCAGCTAAGCCATGTCCAGACTTATGACCTACAGGAACCACTATATTTGCCGCTATATCTGAGGCAATCTATTACGCAGCAATAGAAAATTAATAAAGATTTTGGTACCTGGGAGTGAGATGACACTCTAAGAAATACCTAAAATGTAGGAGCAGCTTTAGAATTGGGCAGTAGGAGGAAGCTGGAGGAATTCTGCAGCACATAATAGAGAAAGCTTAAATTTCCTTAATTAAACAGACTGTTAGCAGAAATATAAATGTTGAGGATGCTGCTGGTGAAGGTTAAGAAGAAAGTGAGGATATTAGAAAGTGGAAAAAGGAGATCCTTATTATATAGTGGCAGAAAGCTTAGCAAAATCGTCTCCAGCAGTTATGTAGAATTTTTAAGGGATGAACCTAGTTATATAGCTAAGGAGATTTCCAAGCCGTGCTGAAGATGCTGCCTGGTTTCTTCTTGCTGCTTATGGTAAAGTGGAAGAGGAGAGAGATTATATATGTATAATGTTATACATAACATTATATATATATAACTGTTATACAAAAATTAAGTAGGACTGAATTATTTAGAAAATTTTCAGCCACTCCAGATGGCAAAAGAGGCTAAAAATCAGAATGGCTACTGAAAATGTGGCACAGAGAAAAGACTGAGTGTGTGACTGTACAATCTTTTGTTAAAACCTCAGAGAGATCAAAAGCTCAGAACGTTCAGTCACACAAAGGGACCTTTTAAGAGATCAAGAGTGTGTGCATGTCATGGATCTTCTTGACTACACCAGGGGCATCCAGGAAGCTGAAGGTCATTATCACTCAGCCTTCTCAACAGGAGGCCAAGAGAGAAAAGGGATTTGTTTGAAAAGATCTAGTGGATGTGGCTTCTGTCTAATGGAGTGAAAAGCAGTGAATCCATGAAAGACCACAAAGTTCTTGAGAATTATCTCAGCAGAAATCCTGCCAGCTGGGGGGACTTCCCTGGTGGTCCAGTGGCTAAGATTCCATGATCCCAATGCAGTGGGCCCAGGTTTGATCCCTGGTCAGGGAACTAGATCCCGCATGCCACAACTAAGACCCTGCACAGCCAAATAAATATATAAATAAATAAATATTAAAACAACAAAAAAAGAAAAGAAATCCTGTCAGCTTGGACAAAATGGGACAGAGAGAGAGAACAAAATGAAAAGAGGAGGTTGGACAACCAAAATTCTACTGGTGGGAAGCAGGCTCACAAAACGACTCAGCTGCAAACGTGTGTTACTTTTCATAAAATAGTAAGGATGACAAGAAGGTGGAACCACGTGCCCAGAGGGAAGAGCCAAAAGCCCCTCATGATTATTCCCAGGTCTTGAAATTGAATCAAGAAAAGTCAAATGTTTACCTGATTTCAAAACAATTATGGACCCATGACTCCTTTTGACTTTCATTTCCCCCTGTTTGAGCCAGAATATCTATAAACATTATCCTATGCCTTCCTACCACTGTATGTTGGGAGTATTGGGGTGGATAAATGGCCTCTTCAGTGTAACAGATGGAGAGCAATGGTGTCCTACCAGCTGCATATACTGAAATGAGCTGCACCTGGACCTGGACCTGATTTAGATTTTGGACTTTTAGCTGATGAGATTTAGATTTGGATGATGAAAATTTAGACTTTGAACTCATGCTGTAATGAGATGAGACTCTTGGGAACCTTGGGAGGGAGTGAATGTATTTTGCGTGTAAGGGATGTGAATTATTGGGGATCAAAGGTGCACAGTGATAGGCAGAACTCTAAGATGACCCCCCAAGATTCCTGCCTCCTGGTACACATGCTGAATATAATGCCCTCCCCTTGAGTGTGTGCAGGATCTGTGAATATGATGGCATATCACTCCAGAGAGGGAATTACCTGGATGTAATTAAGGTCCCTAATCGGTTGACTTCTGAGTTAACAGAAGGAAGATTATCCTGGGTCAACCTGACTAGATCAAGTGAGAACTTAAAAGAGATAAGAATCAGCAACAGACACTCTCCTACTGGCCTTGAAGAAGAAAACTGTCATGTTGTGTAGAAGGCCATATGGCAGGGAATGGAAAATGGCCTTTTAGAGCTGAGGTCCTCAGTTCTACAGCCTCAAGAAATTGAATTCAGCCAACAATCAGTGAGATCACAGATGAGATCACAGCCGTGGTGGACACCTTGACTGAAGCCTTGGGAGACCCTGAGCACAGAATCCAGTCAAGCCATGTGCAAGGGACTTCCCTGGTGGCACAGCACAGTGGTTAAGAATCTGCCTGCCAATGCAGGGGACATGGGTTTGAGCCCTAGTTCGGGAAGATGCCACGGAGCAACTAAGCCTGTGTACCACGACCACTGAGCCTGTGCTCGAGCCCACGAGCCACAACTACTGAAGCCCGAGCACCTAGAGCCCATGCTCTGCAACAAGACAAGCCACCACAATGAGAAGCCTGCGCACCGCAATGAAGAGTAGCCCCTGCTCGCCACAACTAGAGAAAGCCCGCACGCAGCAATGAAGACCCAACGCAGACAAAAAAAAAAAAAAAAAAAAGAGCCACGTGCAAACTTTTGACCTACAGGAACTGTAAGATAATATATTTAACGTTTTAAGCTGCTAAGTTACAAAGGCTTCAAAGCAGCTATTAAAAATATATTCAAATAATTAAAGAAAACTATAATTAAAGAACTAAAGGAAATATGCTAACAATGAGTCAATATATAGGAAATCTCAACAGAGAAACAGATACTACTGAAAAGAACCAAATGGATATTCAGAGTTGAAAAAAAATGACTACAAAAAATGACTACTGGAATAAAATGACTACATAGCTCAATAGTTTGATTTGACAGAAGAAATCAGTGAATTTAAAGATAGATCATCAGAAATTATCCAATTTGAAGAACAGAGAAAGGGGCAGAAAAAATATTTGAAGAAATAATGGCTAAAACCTTCCCAAATTGATTTTTAAAACATTAAATTACATTCCAAGCTCAACAAACTCCAAGTACAATAAATACAAACCACATTTACACATATCTTAAACTCCTGAAAGATAAAGAGAACATCTTAAAGGCAGCAACAGAAAAATGATTCATCCCATACAGGTAACAAAATGATTAACGGATGACCTCTCAATCAAAACAATGGTGACACTATGGTAGTGTAATCCCAAATTCACTGTGCTGAAAGAAAAAAATCCTTGTCAACTAGCATTCTATATCCAGCTAAACTATCTTTCCAAAAACTGAAAGCATAATAAAATCATTCCCAAATAAACAAAAACTGAGAGAATTTATTGCTAACATATCTATCCTAGATGAAATACCAAAGAAAGGCCTCATACTGAAAGAAAATTACACCAGAGGGTTACTCAGATTCACAGGAAGTAATGAAGAGCATGGAAAATGGTACATAGATGGGTAAATATAAGAGACTGTGTGTATATTATGTGTGCATATTTTTTCTTTTTCTCTTACTATTTAAAGCAAGACCTAAACCACTCTGTTACTGAGTTTATAACATATAGATATAACATATATGTCCATAATAGCACAGGGGAGGAGACAGGAGCTATACTGATACAAATTTGCTAAATTTTACTCAAATTAACTCAATACTAAGAATGAAGAAGATTGTAATAAATCCAGGAAGCATAATATAATCCCTTCGGGCAACTGCTAAAAAAGTAACTAAAAAATATATCTGAGAATTTAACAGAAGACATTCTTATCCATATCATGCAGATGAGGAAATGAGTGCTAGCAGGTGAAGCAACCTACCCCAGCTGGGGCTGGCCCCCAAGATCCTGACTCCACACAACAGGACTGGAGGCCAATCCATACCTTCCAGTGGGGCAGGTGGAGACCTACCCAGGCTGAGATTCCTCATCCATTAGTGAAGGGAAGATTCCTCAAAATATTGTAAATTGCCTTACAGTCTGAAAATATCTTCCTGGACACCCTGAATATTTTTATTAGTTCTTCCATCCTAAAAATTACCCCGTAGAAACTGCTGGCGAGAGTAAGAGGGATGACTTCTCAAGCAAAGCTAATTACCGGCAGTGTCCAGTGAACACACCCAAAAATGCTTGTGTAGACTCCCAGCACTCATTATGAATTTGATCAGCATTAATTTTCCGTCTGCCTGAACTGCCTTCCTATACCCTGGGAGGGGCTGACACCCCTTCAATGGAGCTCAGACTGACACTGCAGGAAGGGCGGGAGGAGGGGGCAGGGCAGGACTTCTTACCTCCATTACAGACCGAGGGGGCATCTCACCTGCTTTATAAGTTACCACAATGGAGGAGGGAAGCTTTGGCCTCACAGCATATTACATTTACAGGAGAACTGAGCTGTGCTGGAAGGAGTTCATATCGTATTCCTGCCTGCTGAGGAGCTATTTAATCCTGTAAAGATAAAATAACTAAATTATTTAATATTTATTTTTGAATAAACACCTACTGATGTTTACTGTGCTTCACATTTTATAAAGTGCATTTTTGAAAACAGAAATTTAATGAACCCATACTGTATGCCAGGGACTAAGCTAAGCCCTCACCTGTTCTTTGTTATTTAATCCTCACAAGTGCCCCACAAGCTTGGTTTCATTATTCTCATTGCACAGATGAAGAAACTGAAGTTCAGAGTGGTTAAGCTGCATCAGATTGATCCAAGCCAGGTGAACTGGATTTGTT
The DNA here is from genome assembly GCF_963455315.2 of Globicephala melas. NCBI lineage: Eukaryota > Metazoa > Chordata > Mammalia > Artiodactyla > Delphinidae > Globicephala > Globicephala melas. The sequence goes on from NC_083319.1 coordinate 33,385,800, forward strand.
CCTGGCTAATTGTTAAACTGCATCCCTCAAAGGGGAATGTGTAAAAAAGAGCCTGAGACAAAATTTGATGCTTTTTAATCAATTGAAGACATGTGTGTCATCTCTCACATCTGACTGACTGCAAAAACAAAGATTGGCAATGTTCTTGCTTTTTTTAAAAAAATCACTCATATTGACTTCATCAAGTTGACAAGATCTCAGAAGTAGATCTGGGATCCTTCACAAATCAGAATTATGAAGAGAAACTGCAGCAGCTGCTGTGGCACAAAATCTAACATGGATTGAAATGACCAAATATTATTAATGTACAAATTTGAAAACTGAATTTCACATACAGCATTACATTTCTCCCTGACACTAATGTGTGATAAAAATTAAAAATGATATAAACATGTTTTAAAGTCATTGTGGTAATTACTAAAAGTAGCCAGCCATCCCACAGCTAGGCATTGTCAGAAGTCTACTCTGTGCAGTTGAAGTTTATATTAGCCCAGTACATCAAATTGTTCCCTTGAAGTTTCAACTTTGGTGAGTCCTCTTCGACTAACATAAAGTTTTGACTATGACAGCAACACATAACCACATAGCATTCTTTATTAAATAAATCTAGATTATCTCAATGACCTGAAGGAATCAATATAATGTTCCAGTGTCCACCTATCTACAATGAGAAAAATCTTAACCCAATGTTTGAGGTATTATCAATTTATGCAAAGTACATTGCATGAGTCTAATTTCCATGCAAACATCTTCATACCTGGGAATCCTTTCAAATACCAAAATAAAATATTTACTTTTTTGCTAAGGGGAATAAAAAGACATGACAGTAGAATATACATCTTGATAGAAAAATAGTTAAAGCTTTTAATTCTCTGAATACCTAGAGTTAACATTTTATGACTACCCTTTGAAAACAGGGTATTTGGGAACAATTTTAAAGTTTTCAAAATCAGTACAAAGCTTATTCACATTTTTATTAAAGCCAACATCACTTTCACAAATCACAGAATGATTTCCTTATGAAAAGAAGAGCAGCCAAGTGTTTGGTGTGTCTGTCTCTGTGCTTAGCTAAGTCTGTTAAACACGGAGTCCAGGGGCTCCCCCCATCTCCTCTAGATGGGCTCCGTAGTACAGTGACACTTCATACCATGTGTTCCTTGAAGAACCATTTCTGATGATCTGAGTTGGTACAGTCTCGTAAGAGTGGTACAAAACCGTCGCTCAATTCCTTCCTCTCAGCCTGAACACATTTCTTGGACTGTACATGAAATAAAGAACCATCCTACAAAAGATAATAGACATTGGGTGTTCAAGATAATTATAAGCAATTCCTCAGAAAGTATCTTTTCCTTAAAATGTGTTGTTAAGTGCTCAGGGTGATTTTTATTATTTCAGAAATATTTATTGAGTAGTGAGTGTCTGCAGGTATGAAGGCAGCCCATGATTGTCTGTGCAGAGAGAGGGCCAGGCGTGTAGAAACGTATGTCATGCTTGTCTCTCCCCGGAGCTCTTCATGGGGTCCGTGACTCTACCGTCAGGGCCGATAGTGCCACCTGCTGGCCATTCTGGGATCGGTCAGACCCTATATCTCACCCTTACTGATGTTCTTTTCCTTCAGGGTAACCAGGACCAAAGATCCTTTATTAATCTCTTCCACTTCTCTTAGGTCAACTAATTCCATCTCTGGTAGTCTCTTTCTCCTATGTATTTAAGTGGAGAATCTGGAAACTTGGCTTTAGTCCCAGCTCAGCCACAGACCGGCTGGGTGAGGGTACAGGTCACCAGAGAGGAAGCTGGTTCTGCAAACAATGCCAATTCCCAAACCCCGAAGGACAATGACCCTCTCTACCGCCTCTCCCATTTCTTCTTTCCCCAACTGTTGTTGAGTTAACTCGGCAAGTCTCTCCCCAAGTTCTGGAGTTTATTTTTTTCCCTCTGTCTCTCTCTGGTGTAAGCTGTACAGCCCCAAGGAACTTCATCATGGTTGAGAAGCAAAAGGGCAGAACAAGTGGCATACCTGTTCCAGGGAAACAGAACCCTTGGAAATAAAATTAGATGCAAAAGAATCTCTATAATATTAATCTGGAAAGCCCTTAAAGGTGCTCATAAGTTGCCTTTAGAATAATGTGAAAGTAAATAATTAAAACTTCCCTCCTCCCACCCTTCTAAAGAAACTTGCTTAAATGGTCACTGAAATTAAAGATTTTTAAGGTAAAATTTTAACGACATTTCAAACCAATTTCATGATTTCTTTTTTTTTTTTTTTTTAACAGTACACAGGCCTCTCACCACTGTGACCTCTCCCGTTGTGGAGCACAGGCTCCAGATGGGCAGGCCCAGCGGCCACGGCTCAGGGGCCCAGCCACTCCACGGCATGTGGGATCTTCCCGGACCGGGGCACGAACCCGCGTCCCCTGCATCGGCAGGCAGACTCTCAACCACTGCGCCACCAGGGAAGCCCCATGATTTCTATCTTGCATTACTCTTCTTTGAGGGCTTACAATGGCTTCCAGTTGGAAGAAAGAAGGGAAGGACAAAACTTTTGGGGTTTACAAAAATATTTTTCCCTATTATTTTTTATATCACATAGACAGCACTATGGTGCCTGGTTTTTCCAGGAAACCTGCAAATTTCGTTGCTAATCATAACACTTTCTACAGGAAAGCATATTCCAACTTCTAATTATACTTAGAATTAATCCATTTATAAGTAGTATAGATGAATCTTTCTATCCCTGGGGCCAGGCTGGGAATGAAAGTTTTCCATTGACATAAAAGTGAACTAATTCTTTCTTCTGAATTATTTTCTTTGGATTTATTCCCTCAAGTGCTTTTTTAGTGAGTCTTTGGAGATGACTGGTGTATGAGTCCCACCACGGGCTTACTGCAAACATGGTAGAGGTAGTGCCTTTCAGGCGTGAAATAACACCCAGTTCCAAATCAACAATGGCTCTTCTGATAGAGAACCAACTCCATCAGAGAGGTTTTCTTGGTTATTATACAAGTAACAATTAATGTCTATAGAGCTTTACAGCTTCCAAAGACTCTTTCTGGCCATACATCTACTCTTCACTAGAGGTAGACAAGGCTGTGATTATTGTCCCCACTTTAGAGCTGGGAAAAATGAGACTTAGACAACGGGAGTGGCTTCTACTTGGATCTAACCTCATGTCCTCACACTTGGCAATTTGTTGCACTCGTTTGAACCCCACATGATCTCTGAACACATTGGCGACAGCGCCTCTTCCCATTCCAGCCAGTCACAGCTTAAAGTGTAAGGAGGACAGGAAGACTGAAAGGGAGTGGACAGTGAGGAAAGAAGGAAAGTGCTATGAGTGCTGGATGCCATGGGATCCCTTGGGGTCACTGTGAAGTTCCTGGTCTCCTGTAGGAGTATGTAGTCTCACATCCCTGAGACTTGCTAGGGACTTGCTTTACTTCTAGACTCCCCTCTGCAGCCCATGGGACCAGGAGTGACAGCAAGGAAGGCATGAGACAGCTCCCTTACCTGCTGCAAGATGAACTTCTGATCCTCTGGGGTGGCTCCCTCGCAAAGATGCATGATGAGAACATCCATTCCGGCCTCCACCGCCACGCAGCCTTCTGGCTGGTGGGTGTTATAGCGTATTTCATTCTGGGACGTGTACTCGAAAAACTAGAAACAGGGCGGCCAACATGTGCCAGTTACCCTCTGATGTGCAAAGAGGGAAGTCTTTAGAAAGAGGGATGAAAACCTGGGGTCACCAGGGCGTGGGTGCTGGGATCCAGCCTTCTCCCCTCACCCACCAACACCAGCCTGTGTCCCCGGAGCACCACGTGCACCTCTGGAGGGGTGCTTAGCAAGCATGAATGGAGGGGACCTTTCTCATCCTTCTCGTTTGCTAGATTGTGAGGGTGGGGCTGGTTCCTGGGTCACCCCACACCCGCTGTGCCTATCCCCAGGCTGTTGCAGAACGGCAGGAAAGAAGATGGACCGGTCCCAGCAGTCAGGGGCTCTCTGTGACCTTGACCAGCCACTTCCTCTCCTTTTCTTCATTCCTTTCCTCCTCCTTCCCCTGAAATATAATGGAGGCAACCATACCTTGGAGACTATAAAAGTTCTGTGTACAAGCAGGCAACAGGACTGCTAACAGGAGGACTTGTTCTTCAGAGCAATGGTTTTCCTAGCCTAGTGTGCCTAGGAAAAATGCTGATTCCAGGCCCCACTCCCAAAGAGGGAATGAGGATTCCTTCTGTCTGAGATGGGGCCTAGGAAGCTGCACTTTTACACTTCTAACAAGACACACAGCCACCCATCCACCATGATCCATCCCCTTGCTTCCAGGAGATTCTGACACAGGTGACTGTTCTTAAGGCATATGGAGCACTGCTTCTCAAACAAATCTCCCTGAAAGCTGGTCAAGACAAGAGGTGGGTTGGGGAGGGATGGGATGGATCTGAGAATCTGCATTTCTAAGCTCTCAAGTGATGCTGATGGTACCACGTGGGGACACCTTTGAGGAGTGCTATTCTAAAGGGGGTTGAAGAACCTGAAAATTTTAAGGCTGTAGGGGTCCGAATTATGAAAGCTTACTGTTGACCATAATGGTGCATAATATTTAAATGGAATCGGGGTGACTCCAGGTTGGAGGAAAACTTGAATGCCCATCCCTCGTCTCCAGTGTCTGACACCTTACTTAGGACAGCAAGGCTTTGAAGGTCCAGAACCAATGCTTTGCTCTCTCCTGCATCCTCCCCTGGGCCCACCCTGAAAGGCTTGCCTGCTTCCCGGGCAGGGTCCTGTTATGGTCCTCAGAACTTCCAGGTCTTGCTCCCCTGCCCAGCTTGCAGTTCAGCACTTAACCCAGACCGATCTACCTGGGCCCTGACTGATGAAACTGCCCTAAAAACCGCTTTGCAATGTGGCACTACACATCAAATCCTATAATTTCATTTAAGAATTAATTCTGGAGAGACCTTCAAGATAGCAGAAGAGTAAGACGTGGAGATCACCTTCCTCCCCACAAATACATCAGAAATACATCTACACGTGGAACAACTCCTACAGAACACCTACTGAACGCTGGCAGAAGACCTCAGACCTCCCAAAAGGCAAGAAGCTCCCCACGTACCTGGGTAGGGCAAAAAAAAAAAAGAATAAACAGAGACAAAAGAATAGGGACGGGACCTGCACTTCTGGGAGGGAGCTGTGAAGGAGGAGAAGTTTCCATGCACTAGGAAGACCCTTTACTGGTGGAGACAGGGGTGGGGTGAGGGAGAAGCTTCAGAGCCGCTGAGGAGAGCGCAGCCACAGGGGTGCGGAGGGCAAAGCGGAGAGATTGCCGCACAGAGGATCGGTGCCGACCAGCACTCACCAGCACGAGAAGCTTGTCTGCTCACCCGCCGGGGCGGGCGGGGCTGGGAGCTGAGGCTCGGGATTCGGTGGGAGCGCAGGGAGAGGACTGGGGTTGGCGGCATGAACACAGCCTGCAGGGGGTTAGTGCACCACGGCTAGCCGGGAGGGAGTGCAGGAAAAGGTCTGAAGCTGCCTAAGAGGCAGGAGACTTTTTCTTGCCTCTTTGTTTCCTGGTGCAAGAGGAGAGGGGATTAAGAGCGCTGCTTAAAGGAGCTCCAGAGACGGGCGCGAGCCACGGCTATCGGTGCGGACCCCAGAGACGGGCATGAGACGCTAAGGCTGCTGCTGCCGCCACCAAGAAGCCTGTGTGCAAACACAGGTCACTATCCACACCTCCCCTCCCGGGAGCCTGTGCAGCCCGCCACTGCCAGGGTCCCGTGATCCAGGGACAACTTCCCCAGGAGAACGCACAGCGGGCCTCAGGCTGCTGCAACGTCACACCGGCCTCTGCCGCCTCACGCTCGCCCTGCATCCGTACCCCTCCCTCCCCCTGGCCTAAGTGAGCCAGAGTCCCTGAATCAGCTGCTCCTTTAACCCTGTCCTGTCTGAGGAAGAACAGATGCCCTCAGGCAACCTACACACAGAGGCAGGGCCACATCCAAAGCTGAACCCTGGAGCTGTGCTGAACCCGGGAGCTGTGCGAACAAAGAAGAGAAAGGGAAATTCCTCCCAGCAGCCTCAGGAGCAGCGGATTAAATCTCCACAACCAACTTGATGTACCCTGCATCTCTGGAATACCTGAATATACAATGAATCATCCCAAAAGGGGGTGGACTTTGGGAGCAACTGGAGACTTGGGGTTTGCTTTCTGCATCTAATTTGTTTCTGGTTTTATGTTTATCTTAGTTTAGTATTTAGAGTTTATTATCATTGGTAGATTTGTTTATTGATTTGGTTGCTCTCTTCCTTTTTTTTTTAATATACATATATATATTTTTCCTTTTTCTTTTTGTGAGTATATATGTGTATGCTTCTTTGTGTGATTTTGTCTATAGAGCTTTGCTTTTACCATTTGTCCTAAGGTTCTGTCTGTCCGTTTTTTGTTTCTTGGTTTTTGTTTTGTTTTGTTTTGTTTTTGTGGTACGCGGGCCTCTCATTGCTGTGGCCTCTCCTGTTGCGGAGCACAGGCTCCGGATGCGCAGGCTCAGTGGCCATGGCTCACGGACCCAGCCGCTCCGCGGCATGTGGGATCTTCCCAGACCGGGGCACGAACCCGTGTACCCTGCATCGGCAGGCAGACTCTCAACCACTGCGCCACCAGGGAAGCCCTGTTTCTTGGGGGTTTTCTGTAGAGTTTTTAGCACTTGTTATCATTGGTGGATTTGTTTTTTGGTTTGGTTGCTCTCTTCTTTCTTTCTTTTTTTAAATTACTCTTTAATTTTTTATTTTTAATAATTTTTATTATTTTTTATTTTAATAACTTTTTATTTTATCTTATTTTTTTCTTTCTTTCTTTTTTTCTCCCTTTTCTTCTGAGCCATGTGGCTGACAGGGTCTTGGTGCTCTGGCCAGGTGTCAGGCCTGTGCCTCTAAGGTGGGAGAGCCGAGTTCAGGACACTGGTCCACAAGAGACCTCCCAGCTCCACGTAATATCAAATGGCGAAAGCTCTCCCAGAGATCTCCATCTCAATGCTAAGACCCAGCTCCACTCAACGACCAGCAAGCTACAGTGTTGGACACCCCATGCCAAACAACTAGCAAGACAGGAACACAACCCCACCCATTAGCAGAGAGGCTGCCTAAAATCATAATAAGGTCACAGACACCCCAAAACATACCACCGGATGTGGTCCTGCCCACCAGAAAGACAAGATCCAGCCTCATCCTCCAGAACACAGGCACCAGTCCCCTCCACCAGGGAGCCTACGCAACCCACTGAACCAACCTTAGCCACTGGGGGCAAACACCAAAAACAATGGGAACTACGGACCTGCAGCCTGTGAAAAGGAGACCCCAAACACAGTAAGATAAGCAAAATGAGAAGACAGAGAAACATACAGCAGATGAAGGAGCAAGGTAAGCACCCACCAGACGTAACAAATGAAGAGGCAACTGGCAGTCTACTTTCCTGAAAAAACTTTCAAGAAGAAAGTTTTTCTACCTGAAAAATAATTCAGGGTAATGATAGTAAAGATGACCCAAAATTGTGGAAACAGAATGGAGAAAATACAAGAAACAAATACTGTATGCTAACACATATATATGAAAAAAAATATGGTTCTGAAGAACCTAGGGGCAGGACAGGAATAAAGACACAGACGTAGAGAATGGACTTGAGGACATGGGGAGGGGGAAGGGTAAGCTGGGACGAAGTGAGAGAGTGGCATGGACATATATACACTACCAAACGTAAGATAGATAGCTAGTGGGAAGCAGCCACATAACACAGGGAGATCAGCTCGGTGCTTTGTGACCACCTAGAGGGGTGGGATAGGGAGGGTGGGAGGGAGACGCAAGGGGGAGGAGATATGGGGATATATGTATATGTATAGCTGATTCACTTTGTTGTAAAGCAGAAACTAACACACCATTGTAAAGAAATTATACTCCAATAAAGATGTAAAGAAAAAAAGTATTAATTGAGTAAGTCATCTGAAATGCAGATCTGTTGGTGTTTTTTCCCTCTTTTTTTTTTTCTGACCAAAGATGTCAGTGGCAGGGTTATTTATAGTCACAAAAACAGAGAGAAAGGGAATCAGTTACCTCAACAGTAATTAATATAGCCACACAAAGGAATATCAAGGGGCCGTTAGGAATGATATTCTCAAAGGGTGTCTAACAATACAAGTAAAGTATGATTAAGTAATGGAAATAAGAGACTATAAAACATGTAGACATTATAACAACTATTTAAAATACATAATACCAAGCTCATGCATTAAAAGACATTGGGGGACTTCCCTGGTGTTACAGAGGTTAAGAATCCACCTGCCAATGCAGGGGACATGGGTTTGAGCCCTGGTCCAGGAAGATCCCACATGCCGTGGAGCAACTAAGCCCATGAGCCACAACTACTGAGCCCGCGTGCCACAACTACTGAGCCCGTGCACCTAGAGCCCATGCTGTGAACAAGAGAAGCCACCGCAATGAGAAGCCCACACACCACAACGAAGAGTAGCTCCCACTCACCGCAACTAGAGAAAGCCCGCACACAGCAACGAAGACCCAGCGCAGCCAAAAATAAATAAATAAATTAAAAAAAAAAAAAAAGACACGGGAAGTAAATATATCTTAATTATAATGGTGGTCACTCTGGGTCCTGTCATTTACTACTTGCTTCTACTTTTTATATTTCCCAAATGTTCTGTGATGAGTATATATTACCTTTATAATAAAAAAGTCACATATTTAATGCTTTAAAAACACACAGATTTCCCCTCATCTCCCTCTTTAAAGGCCCACACCAATGATCCCTTGAGCACTGAGCGTCCCATTGTCCATTGTCCCAGAGCTTGAGAATGTCAATCTATTAAAGAAGCAGCACCTACCTGGTTCTGACCCATCCCATGACAGTGGTACAGAATGACCTGATGTCCTATGATCTCGTGTTCATTGGGAGGGTTATAGTCAAAGCAGTAATCTTTTAGTCCTTTGTTCTGGAGCTAAACAAAACATAAAGGCATTTTAGTCCAGATTCCACCTAAGGCTGTGTGGGCGGGTAAATGGAGTAAGAGGAGTGGCTGCCTCAAGAACTGGACTCATTGCTAAGAGCCCCTGCCATTTCTAGTTTTAAAAGTGTTTTCCCATCCTATACCACAGACAGGAATCATAAGCTCCATTTTAAAACGATAAACCTGAGGAGCAGAGAGATGAACCCTTTATGGCCTGAGAGCTCATACCACTTCATGTCTCATTAGCGCAGCCTTACTGCTGCACTAGGCCAAACACAGCTGGATTGTCACCTTGCGTACGTACCAAGGAGCTCCTGCTATCGCACATCTGCGAAGGATACCCCAATTGAGAGACCCGGCATTCCACAGATCAGAAGTCCATCATTGTAGATTACAGGAACAGCATAATACAGAGCCAATGATTCACACACAAAGTCACACAACAGGTAAGCGGAGATACCTGAGTCTTGAATCCAGGACCTCAGACTCCAAGTCCAGTACTCTCTCCATCACTCAATATTGCCTAATCTAATGTCATCTCTAAGGTACTTTTGGATCTAAATCCCTTTAATCATTCTAAGAGCAAAAAACCATGGGAGGTTCCATGCTCCTCCTCCCTTCCAGGAGCCTCCAGAGAAAGACTCAAACATCTTGCAAATCCCTTTCTGGAGAGTTTAAAGAACCTCCTTCTGAACCCCACTCTTGCCCCGGCCCTTGTCCACCTTTGACTAGCCTGGTCCTGAGGATAAGACTCAGCCATATAGAAAGAAGAATCCACAATCCACTAGCTCATAAAACACAGAACAGCATGTTCTTGATGTCCCTTTGCTTGTGAAGGAATCTGGGAACAGGAGATGTGAATAATCAGAGCATCTTATAGCTAGAAGAACTCAAACGTCATTAAGCCAAGTTGTCCCCACTCTTGACCACCAAAGAACCTCAACCTCAAATCAGCTCCCTACGTTCAAAAGATGTGGTCTACCAAAGAAACTACAAGAAAAACTAAAAAAGAAGAAAAAAAAGGAGAAACCCCTAAAGATTAAAACAGACTGATTAAGCTAACTATATCAACTTGGTGATAGACATAGAGAATGTTTTGAATGACTTTAGAGCATAGTATGTTTGACTACACTTCCTTAGTGAAATCTATTTTATAAATAAATAGAGCTGCAAGAAATCTTAAACCTCATTCAGTATTACACTGTCAGTGGGAGGGTGGAGCAGAGAAGAGGGAAAGCAAGAGAGGCAAAATCTTGGTAATTGTAGAATCTCAGGGACAGGGCTCATTACACACTCTCTCTGCATTTCTGTATGTTTGAACATTTTCGTAATGCTAACTGAAATGAACACACCAATACCCTTTGTATTTATCAAGACTTCCAGAATGGAACACAGCTCTTCTGATGAACACAACACAGCAGAAGAGGCCTCCCTAAGTTGGTGGAGTTTCAAGCAAAAGCCAAAGGTGCTGGACATTTTAGTTGACCTCATCCCAACAACATTTCTTTTAGGTTTTTTGAAATAACACAAGTGACTCTCCTTCCCTACTACTGCTTTTGTGGATCCCTGAGTTGGGAATTAGTAACTGGTCCAGTTACTGAGACTTGAAGTCATGTGATAGGAGTTAGTATAAAAAAATAGGACTTGGGAACACCAAGTTTCCAAGCCTCAGTTTCCATCTGTAAAATAGGAGGCTGTACTCACCAATTCTGAGATGCTTCCTGTGCTGACATTCTGGACCTGAGGCCCAGAGACTCAAGGGGAGAAGGAAGGACAGTGGATGAAAAGCGGGGAGGGGTGTGGGAGAGGCCAGCTGTCGCCATGAAGGGGTCTTTCTTTCACAGAGTTCGTCAATCAGACCTGGAGGCCAGGAGCACCCTGCCCAGCATGGGCCCACCTCGCTCACCATCCCGAAGAAGCCAGGCCTGTCCTCAGGCACGTGCAGTTCTGGATACACGGTACTCAAGAACCACTTGAAGTCCTTACACTGGAGCCTTGCACGGAGCTGCCTCCTCTCTGTCACATCCCCAAAGGGTTCCTGAGAAAATGACAAAACAGTGAGCCCCTGCAGGCCACGGCGCTTCCTATCAAAGCCCCTCTCTCACTCACTCAGTAAGCTTTTATTGAGCACCTATTGTGTGCGTAGCCTGCACGGTGCACGGAGGATAAGGAATGGCCTCAGACGTAGTTGCAGCATCTTAGTAGGAGAGACTGCTGCACAAACAATGACATCCCCAGGTGCTCTCACTGCAGGGAGGTGTGGCCAGGTACAGGAAGGAAAAACACAAAGCACCTGCAGATGGGACAGGGAGCTGAATTCTGGGGCTGCACCAGCATCCCTGGCCCCATGTGTCATCCATGAGCGTGTGATCACAGACCAGCAACAAGTCAGTAGCACACGTATGCCATAATGTTCTGATTCACCACTGATACCTGAACACTCACTTCCAAACAAAGGTAAGTATTCTAGAGGTAATTATGAATGAAAACCTTATATGCCCAATCTATTGAAGTCTAAATATATTCTTCGGATAGTAAGAGCAAAATACTGCAATAATAAATACTTGTAGAAGTTTAGTTTTATGGACAAAACCAATGATTAAGAACTTTTTTTTTTTAGTTTATTAATTAATTAATTTATTTTTGCTGTGTTGGGTCTTCGTTTCGGTGTGAGGGCTTTCTCTAGTTGTGGCAAGCGGGGGCCACTCTTCATCGCGGTGCGCAGGCCTCTCACTATCGCGGCCTCTCTTGTTGCGGAGCACAGGCTCCAGACGCGCAGCCTCAGTAGTTGTGGCTCACGGGCCTAGTTGCTCCGCGGCATGTGGGATCCTCCCAGACCAGGGCTCGAACCCGTGCCCCCTGCATTAGCAGGCAGACTCTCAACCACTGCACCACCAGGGAAGCCCCCAATGATTAAGAACTTCTGAATAATTAAATAAAGCAAGCATCTATTTAGCACAGCAAATGTGCAACCACAAGAGCAATGCTGAGCGCAAAGATAGGACTGTCCCTGACGTTATACTATTAAAATTTGACAAGTTAAACATTTAACAAAATGGTAATGATAGGAAAAACATTTGAATAAAATTTCCAATTTCTCCTTATTTCCCAGAAGTTCATTCTTTGATGAGAGTCACTATGACCTCATCTTCAACCAAATGTCCATTTCAACACATGGTCACTGGTCATTCAGACAAAAGGTGCATGCAGTGCCCCCCTTACTAACATATTATTCTTTGGGAACCATCAGGAAGAGGGATCTGTGGGTTTCAGACTGGGTGACAGGGAAAAGCAGATGTTTCTACCCTGCAGCCCTGGGCAAGAGAGAGGAAACAATGACCCTGGAGCCCAGAGGCAGAGAGAGACCAAAGGGGAGGTCAGGGTGAGGGTCCCGAGGGTTCCACAGAGCAGAAAGAGATCCACTGGGGTGGACCCAGTTCTACCCGCATCAGCTACGAGGCCTTGGGCAAGTTCCTTAAATCACTCTCTCTCTGAGCTTCAGTGTTCTCACCTATAAAATGAAAATTTCAGAGCTACCCTGAAGGGCTGCTATAAGGATTCACAAGAAGAGAGTTTCATCAAGTGGCCAGGAAAGAGGTCTTGGGACAGAGCTTCTTGTCTTTCCACGTGGCCCTTAGTTATGTGAACACAGGTAAGTGGGAACCCTGTCCTGGGGTGTGCAGAGGTGATGTGTCAGAGGCAGTGAGGCTCTTTGCTAAAATGTACTTGTAACCCCAAAATCAATACTTGTGGTGTCTTCACGCTTTCAGTCATTCTAAAACATGACAGTCACCCAACGTGCATGTTCCCAGCTGAGGTCACGTCTCAGTTCTTGTTCTGAAAGCAAGTGTCCTGTTCATGGTCTATTTAGTGGCACGGTTTTCAGATTGTTCTGCATTGTGTTGGTGATTTCACTGTTTTAAATGGCCCCCAAGCATAGGGCTGAAGTGCTGTCCAGTGTTCCTAGGGCAAGAAGGCTATGATGTGCTGGAGGGAGAAAATAGGTGCATTGTATGAGCTTCACTTGGGCATGAGTTCAATGTAACCAATCAACAGTATATATTAAATAAATTATTTAAACAGAAACACACATAAAACCAAGTTATGTATTGATCGATCGACAAAAATGTCCACCTGCGAGAGGTTTGCAGGACTCTAACCCTGTACTTCCCCCACGAGCAATGGCTCAAGAGTTGGTTCCAAATTCAGTGACTGCAGTGCCTGTATGCAGCATTGACTGCTGCGAATAGTGAGAATCAGCTGTCTGTTGTTACTGTAAGTGAAGGAATAAAGTTTTCCCATACAAGTGTCATGAGCACCCAATTTCCTCTCTATTTCTGGAACTAGATCTACTATGGTAGGAGGACAGAATTAGCTGCTGTTGTTCGGATGCAGCCAGATGGAGCGTGGGCAGGCCGGGGAACTCACCAAGCGGGCCTGGGGGTTGCGATGGTAGTAGAGCTCTTTAAATTCATCCATCCACACTTCAGCTGCGCGGACACTGTTGGCCAGAGCCTTGTTGCGGGAGTAGGGAGCTTGCCTGGGGAAAACGTGGCCAACGTGCGAACACGGGTGTGTCTCCAGGGTCCCCCCGCACTGCCAGATCTGTACACAGAGCGGGTAGGAGGTGTGGGGTGGGGAGTGAGCGGGAAGTCAGCTGCAGGTCCACAATGCCCAGAGCAAGGAGGCTGGACACACGGAGGTCATGGTGAACACTGCCAAGGCCTCACCCCCCATGGGGCAGGGGGCCACTCCCCCAGCATACTCAGGACACGGGATGCAGTCAAAGAGCAAGAAAGCAGCCTCAAAGACAACTAAGCCATCGGAATCCAGACCCCAAAGTCCATGCACTAAGGCTCATGCGCTTGACTCCTAGGAGCACCGACAGTGGACCTCGCTGGGAACTTACTTATTATGTAAAGCACAGGCTGATTACCTGGTCTCCTAGCCACAGAAGATAGGAAAGCAGCAAGTAAGAAGAGAGGTTTGGAAGGGGGACAGGAAGAGCTTCTAGAGGCAGACAGAGCAGCCTGACACCTGGGGAAGAGGTAGAAAGACCATTAAAAGCACACCCCAAAACTCAGCAGGTGGAGTCATCTGGAGCCTTTGCATGCTGGGGCAAACGGCTGTGAATACCCCATTGTCCCCTGGATGTATGACCAAGGATAGCAACTGGTGCTTATAATGGGGGGGGGGAGGTGAGTCCTTAGTGGAGAGTCAAAGCCTTGTGTATTAACTCTTAAAGCAGGAAACCATATAAAATATTTGTAAAGTTTAAAATTTTCCATTTAAAAGCACGAACATCGACATAAGGTTTTGATACTTAAAATGCAAGATTCAATTAACTAGAAAATCCACCCAAATGCTTGGGCTTTCCCAAAGGGGCCTCTGGGGATCACATACAGCAGAATCAATAGATGGGCTCATTACAAAAGGCAGATTCCCAGTCCCTACCGTAAATCTATCAAATCTGACTTTCCAGAGACCATGCCTGTTAATCTGCATTTTTAACAAGTTTCCCTAACAATTCTGCTATGTGTCAAAGTTTGAAAGTCACTGTGCCAAGTAAAGAGGCTACTTTATCAAGCAGTCAAGCAAATCAAGGCTCCAAAACATGGGATCAGGAGGCAGGGACCCGTGTTTTAGTCCAGTCTCTGCCATACACTCTGTGAGTGACCTTCAGCCAGTCGCTACCCGCCTCCGGCCTCTGCCCCTCCTCTTTATGGAGTGAGAGGAAAGAACCAGGTGAGACTTGCAAGACCCTTTCCAGCCCCAAATCTATTAAAAGTGTATTTTTTTAAAAAGTTTACACAAGAAGACAGGCGTGATTACAGGATATGTGTGCCACTGTCATCTTTGAGGATCGTTGGATAAACTGCCAATATGGAGGAAAAGTCCACCAGGCTCTCCTAGCAAATACATCCTTCCCAGAGAGAAAGAGAACAGGTTAAGAATGAGTCCAAACAGAAGACTGGAATACTTACTCTAAATGAGAATTCGAGGTTTTCTCCGCCCCAAACTTCCATTCCTGTATCGTAAGACCCCAGGTATTCAAAATATTTCTTACTCACAGAAAACAGCCCACCAGCCATGGTTGGAGACCTAGAAGCGTGTGAATCATAATTCAAGGTAAGCGGCAGGAAACC